>NC_064634.1:361811039-362412758 GCF_023864275.1 Schistocerca cancellata
CACATCGCTGTACACACCGGTTCCTCTAATACCCAGCAGCACGTCTTCTTGCATTTTTGCATGTCTGTATTCGACGTGGCATACTATCGACAAGTTCATCAAGGCACTGTTGGTCCAGATTGTCGCACTCCTCAGCGGTGGTACGGCGCAGATCCCTCAGGATGCTTGCTGGGTCACTTCGTCCATAAACAGCCCTTTTCAATGTATCCCAGGCATTTCCGATAGGGAATGGCCACTCTAGTTGAACGATGTCGTTATCCTGAATAAAGTCATTCACAAGATGTGCACAAAGGGGGCGCGAATTGTCGTCCATGAAGACGAATGCGTCACCAATATCCTGCCGATATGGTTGCACTATCGGTCGAAGGATGACATTCACATACCGTAGAGCCATTACGGCGCCTTCCATGACCAGCAGCGACCTACGTCGGCCCCACGTAATGCCACCCCAAAACATCAGGGAACCCCCATCTTGCTGCACTCGCTGAACAGCGTGTCTAAGGCGTTCATCCTGACCGGTCTGCCTCCAAACATGTCTCCGACGATTGTCTGGTTGAAGGCACATGCGGCGCTCATCAGTGAAGAAGATGTGATGCCAATCCTGAGCGGTCCATTCGGCATGTTGTTGGACCCATCTTTATCGCGTTGCATGGTGTCGTGGTTGCAAAGGCGGACCTCGGGAGTGAAGTTTCTCATCATGCATCCTATTGCGGACAGTTTGAGTCGTAACACGACGTCCTGCGGCTGCACGAAAAGCATTATTCAACATGGTGGAGTTGCTGTCAGTGTTCCTCCGAGCCATAATCCGTATGCAGAGGTCATCCACTTCAATAGTAGCCCTTGAGCGGCCTGCTCGAGGCATGTCATCGAGTGTTCCTGTCTCTCTGTATCTCCTTCATGTCCGAACAACATCGCTTTGGTTGACTTTGAGACACCTGGACACTTTCCTTGTTGAGAGCCCATCCTGGCACAAAATCACAGGAACTGATCGGCTGTCGGACCCCCTCCGTCTAACAGGCGTTGCTCGTGCATGGTTGTTTACATCTTTGGGCGGGGTTAGTGACATCTCTGAACAGTCAAAGGGACTGTGTCTGTGATACAATATCCACAGTCAACGTCTATCCGCAGCAGTTCTGGGCACTGGGGTGATGCAAAACTTTTTTTGATGTTTGTACAATCTGAAGCCAGTTCTCAGCCAGATTGGAAATACAAATGCTGCAGGAAGCAACTGTATCAAGAGCTCGGAACAATAACAACTTCACTTCCGGGAGATCGGCTTCGTTCTTTGCACATATGTTTTTAATGGACAAACGGGAGGAACCAAAAATCAGTTTTGCCTGTCGGCAGCGCGACCACCAGGACAGTGAGCACTGCAAAATGGTGCCAACCCCCACAGCCTGTGGAGCTACCACCGGCGTACTGCACGCCCAGTAGGGCTCCCTCGTAAACTGTCTTGCCAAGCTTGGTGTTCTCGCCTCACTGATGCTACGCCAACTCTCTCTCACTTACCTTAACTACCAGCCCCGAGGCGCCACCCAGCCACAAGACATACTACTGAACCAAAGACATGCAAGAAGCAATGGATCTTCTGGAAACGAACCGCTATGGCTCAGACATCAATACAGATACCCGCCGCGGGCAATTATTCTAAAGTGGCTACTTTAAATGCAAAGAAAGTATTCCCCACTTGTCCACTATACGATGTATGAATGCGCTAACCACAACCTGTAAATGGGAAGGAACGTTACATTAGACTACCCATCTCCACTGAACGGGTACCGCTATAACACTGCTGCCGGTGTTGAGTGGACCAGCTTTTGCGTCATATAGCCCTCACATCACCATAGGGGAGCAAAATCTCCGGCAGAAGACTGAACACTCTGACATCTGTGCAGGATGTTTCAGAAGTGATGGTCAGCGATTCACACATGGAAAGTACATGCCAAAACTAGGTAAAAAGCTCCAATAAACATGTGTCCACAGATCAACCGTGGCCAAGGTATCGCATTAACTCTAGTTGGGAACCATCTGTAAACGACACTTGATACCGCGGTATTTACATATCTCAAGCTTTGGCATCAAGTTTTTTTTTTTCGCATTCGCAACTACTTTCCTTTCCCCCTCTGTACACTGTGCCGTATCGGCCTCACAACCAATTACCACCGTGAAGGCGCCACGGACAGAGGTTACAGCAATGAAGAGTAGGCTGACATGCACTTCATGTATGACGAAGCGAATTCCAGTCCCCTTGAGGCTGCACGTTTGTATGAAGAATGCCGACAGGCGTACATTTAGCCGGTTACATCAGTGCCCTAGAGAAATACCGGGAGCTGAGCACATCGTGAAAGAGGAGGTCGACTCAGATCCACAACACCCGATGTTGAGAAAAGGGTGTTACGCACTGTGCATGGCCTTCCGAGTACTTCAGCAAGGATGAGTGCTACCCAAGAGCGTGTCGTCAGTCATAACGGTGTGTGGTGGACTTTGTTTCAGCAAGTAATCTGTCCATATCATCTCCACCGAATGCAATGCGTGAACAATGCAGATTTTTCCCCATAGACAGAATTTCTGCCAACGGGTGCAACAGCAGCGTACCCCGAATCCCTTGTTTGCAAGCAGTATACTGTTTACGTACGTGGCTGGATTTACGCGTGGCGGTATTTTTAACCGACATATGGCTCTGAGCACTATGGGACTCAACATCTTAGGTCATAAGTCCTCTAGAACTTAGAACTACTTAAACCTAACTAACCTAAGGACATCACACACACCCATGCCCGAGGTAGGATTCGAACCTCCGCCGGGACCAGCCGCGCAGTCCATGACTGCAGCGCCCTAGACCGCTCGGCTAATCTCGCACGGGTCATCTCAAAAGCCTGGTCTACGCTACCGAGGTCAACTTTCTTGAGGCATTACGATTGTGGATTGAAGCAGCATGCCTGCATTTACAGAATTCCACAATTCATTTCAGAGAGGAGTTCAATGTTGCATTCAGACGCAGTCCCGCGGTTCCGGACTGCAGCGCCAGAACCTCACGGCCACCGCGGCCGGCTTTAACCGACATAACTGTCACATTCGGGCCGACATCGGTCCTAATGCAACACACGTATCACGACATCAGCAGCGTTATTCCTTGGGCAGGACTGCTCAGGGACTGCATAACTGGACCACAATTCCTACCACAGTGACTAACCGACATCAGTACATGCGGTTTCTACGGACTGTGCTTCCAGATGTACATGATGATATCCCACTGAACCAAAGCCTGAAGATGAGGATCATGCATGACGGAGCTCCAGCACATTGTCATTTACGAGTGCGCCAGCTTCTAACTCGGACGTATTGTCAACATTGTGTAGGTAGAGGACAGCCTGTGCCATGGCCACCAAGGTCTCCGGATTTAAATACCTCGCAGTTCTGTGTGTGGAGTCATCTCAAAAATGTGTGTGTGAAATCTTATGGGACTCAACTGCTAAGGTTATCAGTCCCTAAGCTTACACACTACTTAACCTAAATTATCTTAAGGACAATCACACACACCCATGCCCGAGGGAGGACTCGAACCTCCGCCGTGACCAGCCGCGCAGTCTATGACTGCAGTGCCCGAGACCGCTCGGCTAATCTCGCACGGGTCATCTCAAAAGCCTGGTCTACGCTACCGAGGTCAACTTTCTTGAGGCATTACGATTGTTGATTGAAGCAGCATACCTGCATTTACAGAATTCCACAATTCATTTCAGAGAGGAGTTCAATGTTGCATTCAGACGCATGGACAACGTTTAAAAACACCTCCTTTAACGTTCAGAGATGCCATGTGTTCCTAGACACTGATGAACTGCAACACATATTGTGTTGCACCTCGACGACGGTTACTTTGTGGACCTGTGTTTATTGGAACTTTTTATCTACTTTTGGCCAGTACTTTCCAAATGTGAATATTGAGAATCACTTCTGAAAGACCCTGTATAGTCCAGTTCCGCCTCAGCAACAAGCGCAGTACTTATGGAACCATCACGATGCTGAAAGGGAACTCGAAAAACATAACAAAAAAGCAGTCTATGTACAGGGTGATGATAGTCAAACGCTGTAGAAATATCGCCAATGATCAGAATGACGTCAAATTGCAACTTAATACTATCGGAGAAGAGGGAAAACGTATGGCAGAAGAAAAAAAATAGTCTGAAAATTGATCAACAGATGGCGCTGTATGTGTCAGTGCACGTAAATGAAAACACCCATTGAAGTTGGTATAAACATGCCGGGTTCACGGATTTTCCTCCGCGCTATACTTGTAAAGCTGTATTACAAGAATGATGGACTGCGTAAAAATTGCAACTTTGTACGGGTGCTGATGACCTCGCAGTTGAGCGTCCTACTAATCAAACATCATCATCGTCACAAGAATGATGACGGCGCACACGTCGCTCTGCAGAAGTTCCGGACACTAAAGTGTTTGAAAAAATTCGTTGGTCCGATGACTGCCGTGGGTCTGGAGAAAATGATTCAGTAACACGAAAAGACGGGTTCTTTTGCTGTGCAACCTGATAGAGGGAGGAAACGAATTGATTCGACGTCATTGGAAGCAGTGACCACAACAATGCAGGAGGAGACGAGTGGTGGTGTACAAACGTGTACTGCACAGAGAATTGCCAAAACATTGGACATACCCGTTAGCACGGTGCGTAAAATCCTACGAAACATCCATTCAAAATTTCCCGTGTGCACGGGTTGCTTCCTGTTGACCTGCCAGCAAGAGAGACCTTTGCTTCATAATTTCTTGCTCTCATGGAAGTGGACTATGATTGGCCGTGGAAGATTTTGTGGACAGACAAAGCCCACTTCCTTCTGAAAGTGTATGTCAATACACAGAATTGTCGAATATGAACAACAGAAAATCCACACGTAAATCAACCAGTACCACTTCATGCTCCAAACGTCACTGTTTGGTGCGGGTTTACGGCATCATTTATCATACGGCAACATTTTTTTGAAGAGACAGGTGTGTAGATGGGATCAGTTTGATGCAAGATGGCGCACCTCCACACATTGCAAATCCAGTTAAGCAGCTGCTGAAGCGCCATTTTGGAAATGCTAGAATTATCATCCGCCGTTTCCCCACAGCCTGGCCATCCCAACCACGTTATCTTAATACGTGCGACTTCTGGCTTTCTGAAAGATGTTGTGTTGCAAACTTAGCTCCACTGAAGGCACGCATTGCCCAACTCATTCTGAACGTGACCCCGGAAACACATCGATCAGTTGTGGAACATGCTGTTTCTCGATTTCAAGTTGTTGCAGAAAACGGTGGACAGCATATTGAACATGTTTAACCCCAGTCACACTGAAATTAATAATCCGATTTGACTTTGATTGGTGCATTTATGCGGTTTTTGGCCTCAGGACAATTAGAAACCGATATGACTGCTGGTCTGTATGCGTGGATGGGATACGTAACTACCTACACCTGTACACCCATGCACACTGAGTAGTACAGTCAAACGTACACCTTAAGCATTGTTGTATGATTCATTTGTTATTTGTAGTCGACCACTATCAAATTATGATGCTTACAGCGACATCTATTCCTACATTTTGTAACTATTCATTTTTCTTCCGCCATACGTTTTCCCCCTTCTCCGATAATACTCCTTTGCAATTTGACGTCACTCTGACCAGTGGTGTTTGTTGTGTTGGCAGATTAGCCAACACTACGCACACTACTTGAGAGAGGAGGCCGAGTTGCACGCGTTAAACTCACGCAGGCTGACGTGAGGTCTGAAACAGGATACGTAATGAATGCTATAAAGAAAAGTACGTAGCTGCTGGAATACTTAACTTTACTCCATCATTTGTTGTACATCGCTCTTGACGGTACATGATAAAGAATATAACTGTTAATGGCGCCTTGCTAGGTCGTAGCCATTGACTTAGCTGAAGGCTATTCTAACTATCGGCTCTGCAAAGGAGCGAGGCTTCGTCAGTGTTGCATCGCTAGCTAAGTCGTCCGTACAACTGGGGCGAGTGCTAGTAAGTCTCTCGAGACCTGCCGTGTGGTGGCGCTCGGTCTGCTATCACTGACAGTGGCGACACGCGGGTCCGACATGTACTAATGGACCGCGGCCGATTTAAAGCTACCACCTATCAAGTGTGGTGTCTGGCGGTGACACCACAGTCTTACTTCTACAACGGTTTGAAAGTTTAACATTAATTATAATCACACTGTTCTTTAAAGGATAAAAACACGTGACGAAGGAGACATAGTTATCAGAATCAAAATAGACAGTATGAACCTAATAATATGTTATCTCCAAAGACCCGCCTTGCACAGAACACGTGAATTTGTCGAAACCGAGGGTTTCTTCTTTGTTGTTGCGAATGATCTTGTCACATACGATGTCACTGATCGGTTTGACGTAGACCACACTACTGATACAGAAGCGAATTTCCCCGTCACCCCCCCCCCCCTACACACACACACACAAAAAAAAAAGACGAGCATGCCGCACCGCTGCGCAAAAGCAGGTTTTTCGGCTCGGCCATCCATAGTCTTAACTTGCACATTCCATTATATCTCCAACTCAAAAATGGCTCAAATGGCTCTGAGCACTATGCGACTTAACTTCTGAGGTCATCAGTCGCCTAGAACTTAGAACTAATTAAACCTAACTAACCTAAGGACATCACACACATCCATGCCCGAAGCAGGATTCGAACTTGCGACCGTAGCGGTCGCTCGGCTCCAGACTGTAGCGATCTCCAACTCGAAAAACTCTTGATACGTGTAGGTGTTCGAACGATATTTGCGCATCCGCACAGAAACATGTCAGACAGAACAGACAACACTCAGTTACATTAATATAATAGAACACGACGGCTCCATGACATATGTTTCGGGGCGGGTGCATAAACATCTTTCGAACCCTTACGGGAATCAAGAATTTTTCGAGTTGGAGGTGGAATGGGCGAGGGACGCTGATTTGCAACGTGTGCTAAGTTTAGGTTCTGGGTCGGGCGGAGGCGTATCTGGGTGGTCGAAACGCTTAAGACAGCAGTTCCGGATAGGCGTACCAACCAGGTTCGAGTCCCAGTACAGCACAAATTTTGTGCTTTCGCCATTGCAATGCCGCAATGCTCTGTGAGGCTAGGAGTCATTATTTCCCACCTACCCCTTTCCAATTCTTCCCCTCTTCTACTTCAGAAAATTACGAAATATAATTGTACCTATGACATGGGAAGTGTCTTGCCTACTAGGTGTATTCTGAATTATGCTTACGGGATCCGAGCTTTGTTGAGAAATTTGCTCAGGTCAGGACAGTGAATCATTTCAGACGCCAAAGAGTATCTGTCACGAGAAGTCAGAGTGTCTGCATCGAATCATACCTGAAGGGCCATCAGATCGCGTAATAATATTATCTTCTGGGCCTCGATCACTTAACGTGAGCACCTTTAATAACGGTAATTTTATTTGGTACTCATGACCACGGCTACAAGCAACGCACATATTTACAGCTGCAGTAAACACTATGCATCCTCCAACAAGTATTCACTTACAGAGCAAAACAGTATGGGCATAGACAAAATAATTACGCAGGTTGCTGCAGTCGGGAACAGATGCAATAAAATAACTGAGCAAAGCATAAAAATAACTATCATAACCGAATCACAGTCGTTTTTACGAGTATGTAAGAAAATTATTCCGCTGCGCTCGAGCCGCTGGGAAATATCTCTGCGAAGTTTCCTGTACCTGGGAGGCTGGCTGATTAGCCCCTTGACGGACAGTAATTGAATCACTGAAAATGTTTCCTCGAGTAACTGTACTTCTACGTAGAAGTCAACTTTCTCCGTCTCCTGAGCGAAACTAATTTTTATTTCCACTTTTCCCAGAGCTAAATTCAGTCCGAAGCCAAGCTCAAAGCGAACTGTAAACACCTTTCATCCACCGCTGCAAGTCTAGCAGTCGCTGACATAATAGACATTGATGCATAAATGGTATAACGTAGCAACAATTTTTCACAATAGATTTGGAAGGTACGCTTCTACAGTCAAAGGAGATTTCCTTCCTTTGAAAGTAAATGTACTCGTATTGGGATCATTTTATTTCTTTCATTTATATAAAAAGGCTGCGAACGTATCATTCACGAATTCATTGGCCACAGACATAGTAAGGGAGAATAACTAATACCATAAATATTGATGCCTGTTTTGTCATTCAGAACTGTTTAACTACCGTTTGGCCATGTTTGTGACGTACTGTCATCGTAAGATGATGGAAAGTTACACATCTCTTGGGAACATAAAATAATGGAGTATCTTTTGAGTATTGCAATCCACTGTTTCATTTACTAATTAGAGGCCATTTTATTCACACATTCCTTATTGATGAGCCACGAGCCTTTCTCAAATGTGTGCCTGTAGCAACAACAGCACGGCCACGTTACAAAATACGTAAAATCATAAAAAAATGAGTCGTTGACTGCTGAAGGAAGAGTGAGATATTTATGTTGTTGTAATGAAACGCCTATAATATAACATTAATCAAACATTTATGATAAATATTTTTAAAATACGCCGTGATGTCATTATTAGTTAACTTGCGCAGAGCGTTGCGGCGTATTTGTTTGCCTCTACGTTATAGAGAGTCTGTTGACCGATCGGTCACCTACAACGTCCGAATCAAGGCCACTCTGGGAAGTTTCTTCTTATACCTCTCAAGAATGGAGAAGCCTTTTCACTCGGGGCTTTATTTCGTAAACAAATTCTCTAAGATATGTATGCTTACATGGCTCGTGTCAAACTCTTTCAATTCCTTTGGGAGTACTACCGCATCTTCTTTCAAAATACTTAAAATACTAAAGTAATAAAATATCCGGCCTAATAACAAGAGAAAAATACCATAATACTCTGAAATTCAACGGGCCATTTTTTAGTGATTTGTTATGAGATTAGATTATTCTAATACCATCAAGGAGAGCATTAAATAATTTTAAATGACTCTGAGCACTATGCGACTCAACTTCTGAGGTCATCAGTCGCCTACAACTTAGAACTAATTAAATCGAACTAAGCTAAGGACATCAAACACATCCATGCCCAAGGCAGGATTCGAACCTGCGACCGTAGCGGTCACGCGGTTCCAGACTGAAGCGCCTTTAACCGCACGGCCACACCGGCCGGCGCATTAAATAATGCAAAAGTTAACGCATACCAGTATTAAAACGAAACATACAGATTTACTGGAAACTATAAAACGTACATGACTTACAGAAAACACACTTTGCACTTGTAGTCAGCTAGTAATGTTCTCAATTAAGTTGAAAAATAATCTGCAGTGGAGGAAAAACTATACTGATGTTATAATTCATTAGGTGTGGCCCATATTATCACAGTTTCACATGGCAGACGCTATAACGATTTACTCATGCCAGTGTCATACAATTACTGGATAATAAATGCATCAAACTAAGCTAAAACACTGTAAAGCTGTCTACATTCCTAAAGATTTAAATAAAATCAGTGCACATATAATACACTGAAACTAACAACAGACAGTTATAGGCTATCAAATGCGTCAGAATAATAACACTGTATGTCTATGTTTGAGGTCGAAAAACATAAAAGTTGCTAATTATTCTTCCGAGACGCATCATAGCAAATTCTCTCCAATTGGCGGGGTAGACCGTGAAAGTCCCAAACTAGTTGGAAGGCCCCACCAATAATGCTCCAAAAGTTCTCAATTTGGAGATCTCCTCCGACCTTGCTGGCCAAGGTAGGGTCGTACAAACAGAAAGACAAGAAGTGCAAACTCTCGGCGTAATACAAAATATTATGACTACAGGCCAAAGCAAATGGGAAAATCAATTGATATAAGTAACTTTGACGAAGGACAATTATTATTACGCAGAGCCTGTGAACGAGTACGTCGAAGCTGGTCGAATATTCACCTGCTACTGTCGTGAAGGTAGAAGGGCAGTGAAACTACCAATAGGCGCTAAATGTTCGGATGTCCATGACTCTTCACAGTACGTTGGATTCGGAGGCATGTCGGCTCTATAAATTAGGATAGATGGTGATCTGTGGAATCTCTACCGAAAGAGCGCACTGCTGGTGCACGCACAAGTGTTTCGGAGTACAGCGTTCACCGTTCATCGTACATTGCTGGACATAGAGCTCTGCAGCAGATCACTCCTACTTGTTCACATGTTGACCCAATGACATCGTGAAGTAAGACTGCAGTGAGCAAGAAACCATCGGGATTTGACGGTCGATCAATGGAAACATGTCGGCTCTTCGGGTGAATCATATTTTTGCTACACTGGGTCTATGGTCGCCTCAACAAATGCCCCAAGGACGCAGGCTAGTGGTAGCAGAGCCAAAGAAACTGCTGCACCTGCCTAATACCTTGTAGGGCCCCCGCGAGCACGCAGAAATGGTGCAACACGACGTGGCATGGACTGATGTCTGAAGTACTGCTGGAGAAAACTGACACCATGAATCATGCAGGGCTGTCCATAAATCCGTAAGAGTACTCTTCTGAACAGTACGTTGCAAGGCATCCCAGATATGCTCAATAGTTGTCATGTGGTCAGCGGAAGTGTTTCAACTCAGAAGAGTGTTCCTGGAGCCACTCTGTAGTAATTCTGGACGTGTGGGGTGTCGTATTGTCCTGATGGAATTGCTCAAGTCCGTCGGAATGCACAATGAACAAGAACGGATGCAAGTGATCAGACAGTAAGCTTATGTACGTGCCGCTTGTCAGTCGTATGTAAACCTAACAAGGAACACTCCAACTGCACACGCCCCACGCCGTTATAGATCCTCCACCAACATGAACAGTCCCCTACTGACATACATGATCCATGGATTCATGAGATTGTCTCCATATCCGTACACGTCCATCCGCTCCATACAATTTCAAACTAAGCTCTTTCGACCGGGCAACTGGTTCCAGTCATCAGCAGTCCAACGTCGATGTTGACGGGCCCAAGCGTGGCGTAAAGCTTTGTATCGTGCAGTTAGCGAGGGTACACTAGCGCGCCCTCGACCCGAAAGCCCATATCGATGATGTTTCGTTGAATGGTTCGAACGCTGAGTCTTGTAGATGGCCCACTATTGAAATCTGCAGCAATTTGCGGAAGAGTTGCCCTTCTGTGACGTTGAACAATTTTCTTCACTCGTCGTTGGTCCCGTTCTTGCAGTCTCTTTTTCCGGCCGCAGCGATGTCGGAGTTTGATGCTTCACCGGATTCCTGATACTCACGGTACACACGTGAAATGATCGTACGGGAAAATGTCCGCCTCGGAGATGCTGAGACCCATCGCTCATGCGAGGACTGTAGCTCCAAGTACAAACTCACCTAAATCTTGATTACTTGCCATTGTAGCATCAGTAACGGATCAAACAACTGTGCCCGACACTTGTTGTCTTAAATAGACGTTGGCGACCACAGCGCCGGATTCTGCCTGTTTTTATATCTCTGTACCTTTGAATACTCATGCCTATACCAGTTTCTTAGGCGCTTCAGTGTTTGCTATGGCAGACATTCTTTTGCGCTTGCGTGGGACCTGTGGTAGTGACTGAAGACACGCTGACAGCTGTGATCCATTTGCAACCCCTCATGCTTGATATCTACCCCGACGGGGATGTCAGCTTCCAGCAGTACAATTTTTATCGCCTCGGAGCCAGAACCCTGTACAGTGGTTTAAGGAGCACAATAGCGAACTCACGTTGATGACTCGGCGTCCAAATTCTCCTGATGTAAATGCTATGGAACTCTTCTGGGTTGCGGCCTAGCACCATCACGCGTACGCAATCACATCACAATTATTTACGCTAATCACACGTTACACTACCAGTGCGTAGGCATGTAATGCCACATACATCTGCAATCCTACAAAAAAACTGTCGGACCCGTGATACGCAGAATCAGTTCAGATGGTTCAAATGGCTCTGAGCACTATGGGACTTAACTTCTGAGGTCATCAATCGACCTAGAACTTAGAACTACTTAAACCTAACTAACCTAAGGACGTCAGACACATACATGCCCGACGCAGGAATCGAACCTGCGACCGTAGCGGTCGCGCGGTTCCTGATCGTAGCGCTTAGAACCGCTCGGCCACCGGTGCAGAATCAGTGATGTATTTCGTTCTAAAGACGGACAAACAAGCTATTAAGGAGGTAATATATAAGAAACCGTCAGCTTCGATTGCGATAATGAAACCAACCTTTATCTAGGTTTCCGCCCAAGTAATTGAGCCTTCTTCAGAAGATAAACCTGATTGTATAATATTTCTACGAGGGTATGGTGTAGAAATAAAACTGAAACAGCCTGAATACGCGTACTCACATTTTAAAAATCCGGTACATAAGTACTAAGTCACCACCAAGACTTAAGCTCCGGCGAGCACCTCGTCTCCATGGACACCGTGCGGTGGGCCTCGGGAGCTCACGTGAAACTAAGTAGACTTGAGCGACGCGCTGCATAACAACATGGCGGGGAACATTGCGCATGTCTAACTGAGACCATGACTGTCAAAGATAAAACATAGAATGGCTGAACTCTGAAATATTCGTGCAGAGGGTTGTTGTTTTGCAAACGTCCCCATCTGTTGACTCCGGATCGAGATGTGGCTGCACGATCCGTTACAGCCATGCGGATAAGATGCCTGTCATCTCAACTGCTTGTGATACGAGGCCGTTGGGATCCAGCACGGCGTTCCGTATTACCCTCCTGAACCAACCGAATCCATATTCTGCTAACAGTCATTGGATCTCGACCAACGCGAGCAGCAATGCCGCGATACGATAAACCGCAATCGCGATAGGCTACAATCCGACCTTTATTAGAGTCGGAAACGTGATGGTACGCATTTCTTCTCCTTACACGAGGCATCACAACAACGGTTCACCAGGCAACGCCGGTCAACTGCTGTTTGTGTATGAGAAATCGGTTGGAATCTTTCCTCATGGCAGCACGTTGTAGGTGTCGCTACTGGCGCCAACCTTGTGTGAATGCTCTGAAAAGTTACTCATTTGCATATCACAGCATCTTCTTCCTGTCGGTTAAATTTCGCGTTTGTAGCACGTCATCTTCGTGGTGTTGCAATTTTAATGGCTAGTAGTGTATTAAGGTGTTCATAATGTTTTGGCTCTGACCAGGAAAGTACTTGGGCTCGAACAAATACACCAAAATCGTGTGAGAAATAATGTAAATGTCTTTTATTGCACTAGTGATACTCCCGCATCTGCAAAACTCTGCAGTCGTCCGTTAGAGGCCTCTGCGTATGCCGTGCCGCATTGCACACTGACCTGCCGGTACGCCAGTCGGGACCAGTAGGGACGGTGCAGTGTGCCTCTGAAGTTGCGTTTTGTGACATTATTTGTGTATTGAAGCGTCAGATGGCTCGGCGATTGGTAATCAATCCTGCTAATGTATTGCGATTGGTTGAGATGAAGTTACAAGGAACCCTTCTTCGTGAAGATGGTATTGGTGTAGAACACGAATCATTCGCATGTTTTCTGGTATCTATTATAGTGCAGAAATATGAGCATAAGTTAGAAACTTTGTGTTGTCCTCATCATTTCATCATCATCCAGGACAGTGGCGAAATTGGACTGAGCAAAGATTGGGTAATTGTACGGGCGCTGATAACCACGCAGTTGAGCGCCCCACAAACCAAACATCATCATCATCAAGTTAGAAACAGACACTGTTGTAACACTAACACATAATGATGATGGTAGAGATGATAATGACGAACAACTCATTGCAAACGGTAGGGCTACGGCAAGTGCGGGAAGAGGCGATGGATGCAGTGACAGTGGATACCAACCGTCTCCCAAGAAGAAGGTTAAAGCTGCAAGTATCATCACGGCGTTTGATGACAACACACTGGAGAAAATGTACGACGATTATTACGTAAGAGGTTTCGACACATACGACAAGCTTCTGAAAAGATACCCTAAACTGAAGTCTAAAAGCAATATTAAAAACATACTGGATTACGTGGCAAAGAAAAGAGAAGGAAATACAGTTTTCCAAGGAAATCGTACACTGCTGTTCAAGACCATCAAGGAGCGTGTAATGGCGAAATCCGATGAAGCGCGAGAATGCGATTGCGCCGTTCATTATTGGCATTTAGAACATTGGGCATTGGACGTAGCCAGAAATATCGGGTGTACAAACTTTACAGCTTCACTAGGATTTATTACTAATTTGAAAAAGGACTTTAGGATAACATCACGCCGTATGACTATGCTCCAAGCACGAAAAGATAAGAATGACGAAGAGGAGCTGATTGAAAGAGCTCAAACGTTTGTTGCTGACGTCAATGAGCATACCACGAGAGAAAACATCGATATTGGTTCTGTATGGAACTGTGATCAGAGTCAGTTCAACTATGAACTTTCCTGTGACAGAACACTATCCATGAAAGGGAAGAGAAACACTGTCGAGATGTTGCAATCAGTTAACTGTGCAACACATAGTTACATGATCGATGTTGCTCTATCAATGGACGGACGATTGGCAGACAAACTCTATATTTGCTTCCAAGAATCCAGTGTAAAGTTTGGACCCCGCGTGTCAAGGGAAATAGAAATGTCGTCGATGTAAGTGTGAGTGGGAAGATGACGAAACAACATCTGAAGACGTTTTTTCTGTCAGTTTTGAATCCACATTTGTCGAGAAAGTCATTAGTACTTTGTGATTCCTGGTCTAGACATAAGGATGAACGAGTACTACTGGAAGCATCTGGCGGAAAACAGGTAGATTTAAAAATCATTTCGACTAAAACTACAAAATATGCACAACCTCTGGATGTTTATTTCTTCAGGAAATATAAAATATGTGTCAAGAGAATAACAGACTTCATTAAACTACGTTCCAGTAATATGCAGCCGAAATTGCACGACAGATTCTTTATCATGAATATGCATTCTGTCATTTACAATCAGTTATCTGCAGGAGTATACAGACCAATGCTTCGTTACGCGTAGCAGAACGCTAGCTACGATATTGGTGAACCAGTGAACAACTTCAAAAGTGTCATTGACGTGGCGATCAACACTAATATTATGGAATGTGCAAATACGCCATGCGATCAACTTGCATTTCTTCACTGTGCATTTTGCAGTCATTCGTATTGCTCGGAGCATTTTATTGACATTCCGCATTTACATTTATAGTTAAGATTGCTGCATTGCGTATGGCGTCTACAATTACATCTACAGTGATATCTAGAGCATGACTGCAGAGTTTTGCAAAAAAACGACTCCCACCAGCACATTCAGAGGTACGTAATGGTCCTGTAACCAAACGTTCATACAGATCTGTTTGTTCGAGCCCAAGTACTTTCCTGGTGAGTGTAAATATTCTCAGAGTTCTGTTCTCTCTCTCTCTCTCTCTTTCTCTGTCTCTCTCTCTCTCTTTCTCTGTCTCTCTCTCGCTCACGCACTGTGCCTTTGTCACTTGTACGATTTCACACGCCGCAACTTCATTACGCCGCAGGTGAAACACGACGCCTGGTGCCTGCGGGTTCATACGACGCCGCCAGACACTGGCTCGAGTAATTCGCACGCCGGTCTTCACTCACGTCGGCCCTTAAGGCAGCGCAGTGCGTCGCGCTTTCTCGTTGTCCCCTGTAGGACGTCCGCCCCTGCCTCGCTGTCCGCCTAATGAGGTACCAGGGCAGCGGGCCGCGCCCAGCGCCAGCTGAGTTAAGGTGCAGCCAACTCGTCCTGATTCCCAGACCGGATTAACGTCGGCCGCCCACCGCAAATCCGCCGCTAAGTGAGCTTCGCCCCTAATGGGTTTTCTCTGGAGTTCCAGACGCCGGCGCCGCCGCCGCCGCCACAGACTTGAGCTGCTTGCAACCTGCGACTCTCCATCCCCCCGGCGCGTTTCACTGTGTCGGAAACTTACTCGTCAGCAGTGAGGAAAGTACTTCTGGAGACAATAGCAACTGTGGAAGGTGCTAGGTCGTACATTTGAGATGCCCCGTGAGCAACTTGCCGCCAGCGTTAAATGGGAAACATCTAACTACGTCACAGTGCTGTACCTCTAAGTTCGCTCTTCTCTTCTGTTACTACACGATTGCCACCCGTAGAAAAAAATGAACAATCGGAATACAGATTTCAAAAAGCCTCGCAATACATCAGATTCCCGTTGTATGTAAAGGCTGCTAGTGACACCAAAATTAGCGTGCAGTCACTCATGGACAAGGCAGGGACAGAAACTGAGAGTAAGAAAGCAAAAGCAGCAATGAAACTTCCTGGCAGATTAAAACTGTGTGCCGGACCGAGACACGAACTCGGGACCTTTGCCTTTAGGGGGCAAGTGCTCTACCATCTGAGCTAATCAAGCACGACTCACGCCCCCTCCTCATAGCTTTACTTCTGCCGCGAAAGGCAAAGGTCCCGAGTTCGAGTCTCGGTCCGGCACACAGCTTTAATCTGCCAGGAAGTTTCATATCAGCGCACACTCCGCTGCAGAGTGAAAATCTCATTCTGAAAAGCAGCAATGCTTAACACTGTTTTCAAATCTTTCTTTATAAAGAAAAACCTATGAGCAGTGCCACAATTTAATTCTTGTACCACTGAATAGCTAAGTGAAATACATATTAGTGCTGGTTTGGGGCATGCTGGTACAGAATGGTAGATCCGCTCCACAAGTGTATAATATTACGGATATTTGATAATTTTCTAATCTGTGCATCAGTTTTTTGTTGCATTGGTTGTCTTTTTCGGGCTGACGCGCCCATCCCTAAACCACAGACGTAAAAATTACAAAGCACGCGCTGTACAACAAATTTCACATACAGCAGTATGTGCTTATTACAGATACCTACATGCTTATAGATATACCTTGTTATTAATCGTAACTAGCCACACAATATGGTGCAAAAGGCACGAATAGATTCTCTACAGAAATTCAAATTGTGGGCATCAAGTACTCTCATTAATACGTTAGCCTATGACTCTACTGTTACACCTGAACAAGACACAACCAATCTAACAAATAAAACTTCCAGTAGTCAACAGGGCAACTTGATAGGTCCTGTTCAATACTCAAACTTACGTTTGTCAGTTTGGTTGTGTCGTAGCAATCTATCCTTTTCATAATTTTGTTGATATTCCAATCTGGAGTTTCCATTGTTTGTAACTACAATTTCGGATTATTTTTTAACATTATTAGCAATCAAATATTAGTCGGTGATTAGAATATGTCTTCACAAATGTAGCAATGCTTATTTAAGCCTCGCGGGATTAGCCGAGCGGTCTCAGGCGCTGCAGTCATGGACTCTGCGGCTGGTCCCGACGAAGGTTCGAGTCCTCCCTCGGGCATGGGTGTGTGTGTTCGTCCATAGGATAATTTAGGTTAAGTAGTGTGTAAGCTTAGGGACTGATGACCTTAGCAGTTAGGTCCCATAAGATTTCAAACACATTTTTTTTGCTTATTCAGAAAAAAGAGCTGTTTAGAATCAAACTCTACCTCATGACAGAATGCAACAGCCAGTTGCAGCACTGATGTGTAAGTTACGCTGTCGCTCCTAAATCATCTAGTCAAACGTTGTACAAAGATTTGTAAAAATTTTTTGTTCATTTGTAGACGTAATCACATTCTTATGACACAGTCATAACCGGTTTCTGCCACACTATGACCATCTTCAGATTCTAAAGGCGGCATACAGTGAACACAGGTTCATGCGTTGAACATACAGCAGTATGTGCTTATTACAGATACCTACATGCTTATAGATATACCTTGTTATTAATCGTAACTAGCCACACAATATGGTGCAAAAGGCACGAATAGATTCTCTACAGAAATTCAAATTGTGGGCAACAAGTACACTCATTAATACGTTAGCCTATGACTCTACTGTTACACCTGAACAAGACACAACCAATCTATGCCGCCTTTAGAATCTGAAGATGGTCATTGTATGGCAGAAACCGGTTATGACTGTGTCATAAGAATGTGTTGCGTCTATAAATAAACAAAAAAGTATTACAAAATATTCAATCAAGCATTCCATTTGTAACCTCCCCCTCACTTATCGACCTTAATGACAGTGAAAAATTAAACCGCGTGTACCTAATGGAAATTTGGGAAAAGCAATCGTCACCGAAGTTAATTTGTCGGTAAAGAGGGAAGAAAGGGTTACATCTAAATGAAAGGAAAAATGCTAATGAAACTGGTGGAAATTAATTTTGAAAAAGGGTAAAGTTAATAAAGAAAGTAAATGTGCGGCCGTTACGTTAACAATTAACTAGCGGTAATTAGATATTGAGATTTGGGGGAAATTATGGTCGCCAGTCCTAAGGACAATTACTATAGTAACTGAAAAAGAAAGGTTATTACACATATAATTAGCACTAGAAGCGTGGCAACTGAAGGTTGACACGTGTAGTGTGAAAACTGAAAGTTTGTCAGAAGTAAAAAATTTCACTACACTCTGACTTAATTTAGCAAAAGAATTAATAAAACCGGAAAATCGAAAGTTAATTTAGTGACTGAAGTTAATAGTGAGCTTTCTTACTGAAGCACATCGAAATTCAGTAAAATACAGTTAGTCTTGGACTACCTCAACAATCATTTCAAAAGCACTTGAATCTACGCAATTTAGAAATAAGAGATTTAACTTTGAACTTGAATTAAATGATTCTGAACAATTAACAATAGTAAAATTTAGTACGTACCAAGCTGAGTTGCAGTCACAGGTAAGCTAAAATACGGTAACAAAACTCGCACTCTTAATTTGTGCTTGTGTAATCTAAATATTGTAGGCAGCTATGAATACCTTAACTGAACTTTGAAATTAAAGCAATGAAATCGAATGATGCTGGCGTTTGAATTTCAACGACACTCGGGTTCATTCCGGAAAAGGAAGGGGCCCTGCTTGGTAATGCAATTGGGACAATGAGCAACAAAGGTTCATGCTAAGTTGCTGTAATTTTGTGATGCAATCATTTTAAAAGTTGGAAAAACTGAGGTCTGCCATACAGTTCTAAAACTTTACGTGCTTCCAGTCTTCCTTGTTGGTTGATTGAAGGTTTGAAGCCGTCGATCGAGGAGGTGGCGACAGTCACTCGTCGGCCGTCGCTGTTGCAGAAGCTGGATGTTGGCGCACCTTCTTCTCGACACGGTCACCAGACGAAACGGGCTCTTGATGTGCGTCAGCTAATGCTTCCCGTCCGCGACACCATGTCAGAAACTATCATCGCTAGTCGAGCGCAATTTCATGCTGCCAAACCCCGAAAGCGAGGCAACTCGCGGGAGCTTCACACAACACACCTGCTCCACTCGCTACTCCAGGCAGACTCCTCTCTGCCCGCGCTCCACGCGACAGAGTTAACACTACCAAAGATCCTAAACACTTTGGTTCTCCACACGACCTATCGATGTATTCGTTCGATAGCATAGTTTTCCCTAGGCCAGACCCAGCGTATAAATACAAATAATATTCACAAAACAAACCAATTATATATCGACATAAATGCATATATATACAAATAGTAACACAATTACTATATACAAAGACACAGAAATGTTATATCTTCAGGTAACAAAATAAGGAAAAAAAATTGCAGCGCAATAGATGGAAATAGGAGGATATGCATTTCCGGCGTTACACATTGGCAAAATGTCCTTTTTTCCAAAATAGTTAAACGTTGTTTGAAATATTTGGTTTCCCACATTTTTTCTTTTTTCTGGCATGGTTCCTATCTCTGTCGCCATAGCAACAAGGCTGTGCAAACGTGTCTGGTCTCCCGTGTGCTCGCCAGCCGTACACAGCTCTAACTCCTACAGTATTGGAACGTGCAGACACTATCATTCGAGGTGATCGACTTGTAACAAACACATAGCGGCTTAACTGGCCCCACACAAGTCTGCTTACCCGGCAGGAGCTCACAATATTTTATTGGACTGTTCTCCTTCATCCACCCTACAACCCAGGTCGCGCACCAGACGACTTCCATCTGTTTGTCCCAATGAAGGAACACTGCTCGGGAAGCAGTACGTGGATGATGGGGAGGTTAGTGATGCAGCAAGACGTTGGCTGCGACGTCGACCAATAGAGTGGCGCTTTGCGGGCATGTAGTCCCTTCCAATAAGGCAGCGCAAACCCATCGCACTGAACGGAGATATGTGGAAAAATAGGTTCCTGTAGTCAAAAGAGTGAGGAATAACTAGTTTATCATGATCTAAATAAAACAAACCTGCTTTCGGCAAAAAATGTGTCACATTACTTATTGAACGCCCCTCGTATGTTTCATCGAATCATTTAGAATAAGGACATCGGGAAATTCTCGTATGGAACAAGCCGGAATTCCACATATATGCTTCTACTACCTCCTACACTTCTACCCAAGTGTTCAAATGGTTCAAATGGCTCTGAGCACTATGGGACTTAACATCTCAGGTCATCAGTCCCCTAGAACTTAGAACTACTTAAACTTAACTAACCTAAGGACATCACACACATCCATGCCCGAGGCAGGAATCGAACCAGCGACCGTAGCGGTCGCGCGGTTCCAGTCTGAAGCGCCTAGAACCGCTCGGCCACACCGGCCGGTCAACCCAAGTGTTCGTAGCTGTTATGACTTCGGTGTTAATGACATGAAAATATTCCCCTTTCCTTAAAATTTGACCCATGAATGAACAACAATCTGATCACTGTTCGTGAAACATGCGGTAGTAAGAGAACTTCCATACCGCATGTGTTAAAGGGGCTTTTAACATGAACCAAGAAAATCAAATCACAACTAGGAGTTTCAGCCGTCCTAAATACGTCTTTTCTTGTACAAAAGACATGTGAAATCTAGATGTAACTGTACTTTAAATGACTTAATACCAACAACAAGTAGCCTGAATCACTAAAATGCAAAATCGCGATGTACTGTGTCATTAAGTTTTGTGCAACTCGAAGACTACTTTGTTTGGTTGAACATTAGCTTGTAACGCAGAGTATATTTTTCCTGCAGAAGCCAGTATCTAGTAACATTAATTCTGCTGGAGGCAAATCCTTTGCAACAGGTTATGCTTTCAGCTACTGACAATGTAAACAAAGACTAGATGAGCAAGTGTGCAATAGACCATTAAAAAATCTTTAGATACAGAAATGACTTCAGGACGGAAACAATACATGAGAGATTTGAAATTAACTTCACTATGCAGGGGAAAAATAAACTGCGGATGGAAATCCATGTCCAAAAATATCATCCACCAAGGCAACAGAGTATCGCATTCTCAGTAGACAAGGCCTGCCTATGCAGCTGTTAGCTCCATCTTCTCCACTGGCGATCGTGGCAATCAGTCGCGATCACTGCATAAGAAAAAACATTGAAGACATCCTGCCTACGATCGGTCAGCTTACAGTCATGTTTGGTGCTGAAGGTACGACCTAGTGGTAGACGCGGGTGACGCTAACTTCGACGCTTCGTAGCGTCGTTGGATGATGTTTCTGTACACGGGTTCCTCTCCTAGGACTGTTCCTTAAGAATCCCTCTACAGTCCCTCGAAATTTGCCACAAAAGTTCTTGGACACCCTTCATATCTTGTAAACTGACTCGTTCCACACCATTTCGATAAAATAATCGTTCAAATGACCTATGTAGCATGTGACTAACTAATTATCGTGATTGTTGGCTTCGTGTCTAACTGGGCTATGATAATGCGTTCACTATGCTATTAATAGTAGCTTACCTGCATCCTAATTCCTTATTCATTGTTGGACCTCCTCCTACCTTATCCCTATTTGTTTTTGTATCTATAACCCTGTATTCACCTGGTTGAAATGTCTGTTCATCCTGCCACCGAACTTCACCAAATCCCACGGTATATAGCTACAATCTATATATGTTCATTTTTATATTTTCTAACCCGCCTATGGGATGCAACACGTCACACTCCGACTTACAGAATGTCAGATTTCTTTTTCCTCTTGACAACATCCTCCTGATTAGTCCCTGTCCGGAGATATTACTGGGAAACTATGTAACTCTTCAGGCTTTCCCGGCGATCTAATGACATCTTGGGTTGTCAGGTGTTCTGCCGGATATCAGCGTCGTACTTGCACGATATTTCGGTCACGTAGCTCGAGACCTTCATCAGGTGCGACCTGAGACTGCTCCTCGAGTGGACCTGGTCCAGTATTTATGCCTATGGCCTTCCCCCTCCACCAACGGCTGCAGGCGCTTCCTCTGTGGTCCGCGCCCATTCCCTGCAACCTGCTGGAGCGTTGCTGCTCCGTTTTCCGACCGCTAGCAACGCTCCAGCAGGTCGCAGGGAATGGGCGCGGACCACAGAGGAAGCGCCTGCAGCCGTTGGTGGAGGGGGAAGGCCATAGGCATAAATACTGGATCAGGTCCACTCGAGGAGCACTTCGCCTGCACCGGGCACCTCATCTCCTGCCGACTACCTCCCTCACGCCATAGATTATTCCCCCCAACATGCCATGTCTCTCGCTCCCCAAACATGTTCCCCTTCCCCCCACACTCCCCCGCTGTTGGCCTAATCATGATAGGCCCTTCCTTTTTCCCCTTCTTCAACTGACACCCTCTGACTTCTTTCTCTTTCCCCCCCCCCCCCACTTCACCATTTCAAGACTGACTGCCGCCACCATCGCGTCGCCGCTACGAAGCAGAAGAGGCCAGGATAATGGCCGTTCGCTTTCACTCGCTCTCTCACTGTTCCTCCTTCTGTCCTTTCTTCTGTCACTAATCGTAATTCCCGGCCAGTCAATTGGGCCGTTCGTTTTCCTTTTCTCTCACTGTCCCTCTCACTATACTTTTATCTTTCTTTTTATAAAAAAAAAAAAAAAAAAAGCAGCATAACTGTCAAGTAACAGCCACCAATACCAAGTCTTCACTCATCCTCACCACACCATGCAAGAAGGCGAAGCGCAGCACGCGCTAGAACTTCGTCCCCGGCAGAGGGTTCAGCCTTCAGTCATGTGCGACTGCGACTGCGACTCGAGGAGCAGTCTCAGGTCGCACCTGATGAAGGTCTCGAGCTACGTGACCGAAATATCGTGCAAGTACGACGCTGATATCCGGGAGAACACCCGACAACCCAAGATGTCACTGGGAAACTATTTTAGCTCCGTAATACTTTACCTGAGAGGACAACATCATCATCATTTAAACATTCAGTACAGATGCATTCCCTCAGAAGGAATAACAGCTATAGTTTGCCCCTGTTTTCAACCGTTCGCATTAAATATTTTCTGGGCTAGTTTTATTTTGCCCACCCTCCACATATCACGAAATAGTTTCAATTCTGTGCTTATACGTTGGTACTAGGTGTTCGCGACACGCGAAAATTTGTGCCGATCTGGGATTTCAACCCGGATTTGCCAGTCATCGCGAGCAGTCACCTTAACCACTTCGGTTATCGGAGCGCACCACCAGTATCGACCCCATATTTCCGTATGTCCCGTGGTCACAGCCCATATGCTCACATTGTAGAATATCGTCATTTTAGCTCATCACCGTATGTATACAACATTGATAGTTACAATTATTGTGTTTATACAGAGTCTGTACCTTCATAGTGCAATGTCTCTCAAATATGTACGCGTGTCTGATGTCTGAAGGACATTGTATTGCGAAGATACAGGCCCAGTATATACACACAAACACTGCAACCATCAATGGTGCACTCTGAGAACGTCCGGCCGGCCTGTATCTGTTCTGCACAGCACGGCTTCATTAAAACAGCACGCTATTTCTGGAAAGCCATTATCCCAGCACTGGGCCTGTCGCATATCAGCCTCCGTAAATAGATACAGAGCACTCTTATTTCCGTCAGGTCTGATTGCAGATTGCACATGGAAGAGGCAATTATGTGAATGCCTCCTATCTCCATTTCACTTTGCATTGGCTGTAGTAAAAATACTATGGTGTGTTTCCACAGTGTACGCTTCCATTTCCTGCTTATTAGAGCAATAAACTTTTTCTGTTTTCGTCAAACCTCACTTCTTTGTGGCACAATTGGTAAACAAACAGTGTCGCAAGTCCGGTGAACGCTGTCGCGTGAACTCACCTTTCTGGAGCAGTCCAAAAAAGTTCACTTAGCAGGTGCACGATCACATGAAAAGCTTCAGCCGTGTGTGTGTCAAAAGCTGACATACGTTACATCTTATCGTACTACGCAGTTTCGCCATGCCACAGTGCTGTAACTGTTTACGTTACTTATGTATATTAGGGCGGTTCACAAACAACAACTCAAGCACACAAAAACGTTACCGAGGAAGTAGGGGCCAGGAGGTGCTGGTGAAATAACACACACTGCTAAGGTTATCTTTTTATTTTAAAAGACTTTCTCAATAATAAATTTTTAAGTCTGGCATTTTAAAAAAAAATTTCAAAAACAATTTCGAATAGTTGACAAATTTTCTTTATAAAAAGGAGATTGCCAGGTATAAAGTTAACAACATCCCAGTAGTAAGATTTTAACTTTTTATAAACAACTTCCCAATAATAAGATTTTAAACTTGTTATATCTATAAGAGAACAATTCCTTAAAAAAACCTTTAGGAGCTGTCTCTCGCCAGTTAAACTTATATTACATCTTTCACTTGTTACAAAATAAATGTGAATAAGCCAGCACACAAACCTTCATATTAAAGGCAGTTCCCAAAAATGTTTTCCTTAACTCGGTGAGGGAGTGACACGTTAAAGGGGCCCAAATCACAATAGGCGGAATAGTTATTGGTGGTCTACAGGGCAATAGCAGATCAGCCCCAAAGCTTCCATTTCAAGTCACCACCTCCCCGAGTTACCCAAAACCAGAAGATGTAGCAAGGGCGGTGCCTGCACAGACTCCGAACCACACAGACACGCGACACCGACCCTAAATCACCCAGTCGAGGTGTGAATGAAACGGCCCGACCAAGAAGCAATTACCACATCCCCCCAGACAGGCAAACGAAAACTGTGGTGGGAAGACCCCAACAAAACCACTGGTGAAGAAACTCATACACTTCACTAGAACTTGAAAAACCCTTCAGTCATCTCTGTCTCAAGTGTGGTCAGATGGTTAGGTCTACTGTACGCTCTCAGATCCGTCTTAGCACATTTTCTGTCACTTATCGCTCGTTTTACGTCTGGCAGTGTTTTCGTAATTCTAAATAAATCAAGTCGCACAATGATTCGGAGTCACTCGATCGGACCCTCTATTGCTATCTGCCTTAAGTCTGTTCAGAGTTAAGAAAAAGGCAAGGGAACACCGTCTGAAATACCACCACCTCTAATGAAGAACTGCGATGTTCCAAGAAGCCTACGTATTTTCAACAGCATTTACCTCTTTGAAAGTGCCTGGTATCCACATACATCATCTCGTAATCATTCTCTGCCATCTTAAAAATATCTTCTACTCCATCACGAACGTTTATTCCATATTTACTTTCCCCCTACATCACACTAGATGAGGTATCTATCGATCTCCACAACCTGTTTAAAGTGCGTTTATCAGTTCCTGCCGATATTCACATACGCAGGCCCGATAATAGTATTTCATCAATGTTGTTAAACTTGAGTTGGTTTCAAATGAAGTATGTGGCTGCAAAGACCTTTTGAATTCTCCAAAATCTATGGTGTACATAATCAGAATGAAGCAATAAATGAAAATTTACACCAAGGCTGGTATTCGAACTGGGGTCTTCTGCTCAGAAGGCAGATCGGCACAACTGCGCGGACTGCCCTATCACGCCTCCCTCCTCAATCCAAATTTACGTTCGCGCCTCAGACCACTTGGTATTCACCCTAAATTCGAACAGCATTGTAGTGGCTCTACGATTGTACTGGAATAGCATCTCAGCATCGATCGAAACGGGGGATCCTGTCTGAAACACTGGCCCCAGTAGGAGGGCTTCGGCAATGTTGTTTCAGTTTAGCAGAATATCAAGTGGTCTGAGGCGTCAATGGGAAAACTGATTGAGGAGGGAGCCGTACTAGAGTAGTCTGTGCAGTCGTGCAAAGCCACTATGCCGCAGTGCATCTGCTTAGTTTTCCCGTATTTCCTATAATTAGGTCTCATTACGTATCAGAGTCTCTTTTATGTCGTCTCGTTGTCTCTGTACAGCAGTACCTTTGGAAGCAAGGAGAGGAAGTTGATTGGTGGCCGGTATCCTCTTTCTATAACACAAACTGCGCGCAATTATTAACTGGGTATTTTATTCATAAGAATAGAAATGTACTTAACTTTAGCTAGCTTTTGTGTGGTACAAGCTCTCTGTATATTCCACGTTAGCCTCACTACTGGTGAAGCAGAAGTCCGCTTTGTTCACTATAAGGTTGTTATGTGCTGCCTGTCTCTGTGTCAGAGGCTAAGACTGCGGCTCTGACTCAGTGATACGCTGGAAATCACTACGTGCAACAAAATCGAACTAACTGGACCTCCGGTCCACGGCAACCATCTAAATATTCGCGGCAGAGAGGGCTTTGGCGGCGCGTTTCCAGCGAGTCTGACATTGGCCTCTTTACATCTTCTTGTAACCCCTATGCCGCATGGTGTGCTCGAGGCAGCTTATGCCATCACAGTTTCCCTCTCAGATTCTCAATAATATTGAAATTGTAAGCCATATTATAACCATAAAGTGTCCTGTTTGCATTGACCTTATGATAAATGTCTTTTTCACCTTTTGCACATAAAATAAGAACCTCCAAGCCATGAAGTGAAGTCCTCGAAAAATCAACATATGGTAAAGATTCCACTGCAAACCAACAACAGTACAGACTGTCAACCTACTCTCAAACATTTATATCCCATAACAATTTGTATGTTGGTAACATAAAACTATTTACATGTTGACATAAATCGTCAAACAAAAACTCATACACAATTAAGAAAGAAGTCAACAAAGTCAACTCCAAACTTTACAAAAAGACTGAAAGAATTCGAAAAACAGTCGCAAGGAAAAACATCCTAAAACCAAAAGCAAAATGAACTCTAAACACTGAAACGATATTCAATCTAAATACACTCATCAAAAAAAGTTTTGCATCGCCATGGTTCCGAGAGCCTCGGAACCTGTACAGAAAATTAGAATAGAGATCAAAATAAACATCATTTCCGCCCTTTTCATTGCTCATGGAAACCACACATTGCATGTTGTACCACCATACAGCGAGACCTTCAGAGCCGGTGGTCCAGATTCCTGTACGCACCGGTATCTCTAAACCCAGTAGCACGTCCTCCTGCATTGAAGCATTTGTTGTGGCATACTATCCACAAGTTCATCAAGGCACTGTTGGTCCAGATTGTCCTACTCCTCAACGGTGATATGGCGTAGATCTCTCAGAGTGGTTGGTGGGTCACGTCGTCCATAAACAGCCCTTTTCAACCTATCCCAGGAATGTTCGATACGGTTCTGGCCACTCTAATCGAGCGATGTTGTTATCCCGAAGGGAATCATTCACAAGAATGTCGTCGAATGCCTCCCCAATATGCTGCTGCTGCCCATATGGTTGCACAATCGGTCGGAGGATGGCATTCACGTATTATAAAGCCGTTATTGAGGCTTCCTTGACCACCAGCGGCGTACGTCAGCCCCACATAATGCCACCCCAAAACAGCAGGGAAACTCCACCTTGCTACACTCCCTGGACAGTGTGTCTAAAGTGTTCAGCCTGAGCGGGTTGCCTCCTAACACGTCTCCGACGTTTGTCTGGTTGAAAGCATATGCGACACTCCTCAGTGAAGAGAACGTAATATCAAACCTGAGCGGTCCATTCGGCATGTTGTTGGGCCCATCTGTATGGTGCTGCATTGTGTCGTGGTTGCAAAGATGGACCTCGCCATGGACGTCGGGAGTGAATTTGAGCATCATGCAGCCTACTTCGCGCAGTTTGAGTCGTCACACGACGTTCTGTGGCTGCACGAAAAGCATTATTCAACATAATGGCGCTGCTGTCAGGATTCCTCCGAGTCATAATCCGTAGCTATCGGTCATCCACTGCAGTAGCAGCCCTTGGGCATGTCATCGACGGTTCCTGTCTCTCAGAATCTCCTCCAAGTCCGAACAACGATTTGATTCACTCCGAGACGCCTGGACAGTTCCTTTGTTGAGAGTCCTTCCTGGCATAAAGTAACAATGTGGACGCGATTGAATCGTGGTATTGACCTAGTCATGGTTGAACTACAGACAACACGAGCCGTGTACCTCCTTCCTGATGGAATGACTGGAATTGACCGGCTGTCAGAGCCCCTCCGTCTAACAGGCGCTGCTCATACATGGTTATTTACATATTTGGGCTGGTTTAGTGACGTCTCTGAACAGTAAGAGGGATGTGTCTGTGATACAATATCCACAGTCAATGTCTATCTTCAGAAGTTCTGGGAACCGGGATGATGCAAAACTTTTTTTGTTGTATGTGTATAAAAATAGGAAACTTTTAAAAGGAAAAGTGAAACGAAAAATAATGTAACATTTCTTAGTAATTTTTGCGATCTTTATGTATACATTAAAATAAAGTTTTGTGACTGGTAAAAAAAGTGAGTAAGAGATTCGGGTTCCAATGTCGGATTTGGTGAAAATTGTCATTCCTCGTTTCAGTGTGCATGTATACATCACTGAAATGGTTTGCCTTAGTAACTGCTGCTCACTACGTATCATCCAGCGACGAATTTCAACCTGACCGTTTGCCAAAAACGTTTTCTTTGTGTGGGTGGTGGGAGGGGGAAGAGAGTGTAACATAATACAACTTCAGTTGGTCATTCGATTTAAATATGAGCTTTTCCGCCGAGTAAGCACATAGAAATTATTTTGCGTCATATAAAACAGTCAGTACACAAATTTCCGTAAGGAAATACCACGTGTCCGGTCGTTGTCGGTTACCAGCGAATAAATACATTACCTTTTTCTCCGCATGCAGCTGGAGACGGACCCCTACACTGCGAACACTTTCGTCTCTGGACATCTAATACGGTTCTAAGGATTTCTCCTGCACCAGAAATATGCGGCTCTTAGAAGCTGCCTGTACTCTTCTGGGTGCGATTTATGGCTCGTCTCGCCATCTCTCTACTGGACTGTTTTCTGAAGGATCAACAGTTACACGAATCTTGTTACATGATACAGGTAAAATGAGCGCACGCTTCATATCTCTCACATCGAATGGTCTGCCCATTTTACGACCTGCGCCACCTATTCTTCCTCGGGTACAGTACTTTCCCGTGGGATTTTTACAGCCAAGGAACCTCATTCGGTTCACGCATTGTCTAGCTTTATCTGGTCAGAGAGTCATACAGCCATTTCAGTTCTTTTACAGGCTATAAACACATAGTTTACGAGCTGTGCAAGATTCAATGTACGTTTCGGAGGCAACAACAAAGGTTTCGTGTTATTAAAATCTTGTTCATCTTCATAAACTAACATTTCAAGTAGTTCGCAGAGGTCGATTTGCTGCTTCGGTTACGTAAACGCAAAAATTTTAATGTGATCTACTTTAACGTTCCACTGCCAGATTAGGTGCCCTTCCATAGCTGTCTGACACCTCGCCACCATCAGCACACCGGCTGCTGTTAACGTGGAGGATTTCTCTATATGGCAAGTGGTTGCGGGCCCTTTAATTCGATATGGCAATTCGTCAGTAAATGTGTACCGACCTCGCTGACTGCTACGGGTGAATGGCCAATGGAGGAATGGTGTGAAACTTAAAAAAACTTTGTGTTCTGCCTTACGGCAGGTCTTGTCGTGGGGGAAGCCTCGTCAGAGAGCCCCACCGCATGAGCGTCTTGGGAAGTGATTCCAGTGGTTGTTTCCCATTGCCTTCCACTGATGATGAAGAAAGGCCAACACAACACCCAGTCCCTGAGAGGAGAAAATCACCGACCCAGCCGGGAATCGAACCCGGGCCTCTTGGCGTGACAATCCGCGACGCTGACCACTCAGCTATCTGGGGGGAGAAATGATGTGAACTTTCAGATAAAATTAAACGATCGTAAACGTTGATTCTTCAGTTATATCCTCGATGGCATTACGTAATGCACACTCGTATTACGTTTTCCTGTGGCAGTAGGAGATAATAGATACACATCACCCCTCATACACAAAGCGTACAGAGGAACTAACAGTTTTATTGTTATTATTCCATACTCAGTGCAATGAGCCAACAGATCGCCTTGTAGGCGTTGAATGAGTACTAGCAAATACATTAATATAATGACGACGCAGGAAAAAATATTAAGTCATAAGGATCAATGTTTTAGCATTGCCTTAACTGCTGACGATAAGATTTTTTACGCTTAAGCATTAAGCATTACCAACAGTCTAGGTAAAATACCGATACTTTCTTATTGGTATCATTTACTATAAAGCATATTCATCAATATCTACTGTGCTATTCGGTGAGAGTGCATCACGATTTTATTCAGCGATATGAAGCAGACGACTATTGAGGCAAATAATATGATGAACGTCGATTAACCGGTGTAAGAATAGCTTCACGTTTCTATACAAACCCACGCAATAGATGTAAGAGCGCCGGCCGGAGTGGCCGAGCGGTTAACGGCGCTACAGTCTGGAACCGCACGACCGCTATGGTCGCAGGTTCGAATCCTGCCTCGGGCATGGATGTGTGTGATGTCCTTAGGTTAGTTAGGTTTAAGTAGTTCTAAATTCTAGGGGACTTATGACCACAGCAGTTGAGTCACATAGTGCTCAGAGCCATTTTTTTTTTAGATGTGAGAGCGGTTGTTTCCTCCGTCTTTCACGTAATGTCGAGCACATAAATTTTCCATTATGCAGAACTGAAGAGAGGGTCTCCTGAAACGTGCTAAAGGATGATGTATTTCATCCAGTTTTAGCATTGTATCCTAGAAGTACGTAAGATCCTAGTTGTCTGCGTTCGGTGAAAAAGAATATTGGAGAGAAATATAAAAAGCTAGTTCCCACCCAGCAAAAATGAAGAGCTACCACATATTCACCAAAGTAGAGCAAAGATAATAAAATCTTACTGTGTTAAAAGTTGAATATAATTTATTTCTATCCAATGCTCTCAGTGTTTCTTCCGTGGCTGTATTACTTTGGCAAAATGAAGAACTTCACTCACAATCATGATTTCCTTAAGTCTTAGACTTACCCACTTTGGCAAATTCCACAATAGATAACCACATGTACTTTGACGAACACAGACTGATATCCGCAACTGTACTCCACACAGAAAACCATGGTAAATAACCTGTTCTACTATACACTTGGAAAAAATGTTACATAAAAAAATCTTCTGAAAACATCCTGATCGAGCGAACGGAGTTTAGCAGCCACAGCCTTTTCAGTCATTTTAAAAGTACTTTCCCTAAATGAACAAATATTTAACAGTGCAACTATCTGATAACATACAGCCACATTTGACATATTGACGAATATTTGTTTTATAAATGAAACCTGTGTATAATCATGATATAATAACCACAGTCTAATACCATGGCGGTAAGGGAAAGAAGGTGGCAACTACAGACTTCCGCTGTACTACAGTCTATCTTAACAGTCGCAACACTCCGTTTCATTTTTGTTCCGCCCAGTGATAGCAGCGACCGAAACGGCCAGCAAGCAAGACTTCAGAATACTATATCGGATGATTCGGAGTACTGACGTTTATATTGATTTGGAACACTGTTGTTAGAGTAAATTGTGTATATAATGCCATAAAAATCGCCAACAACTAAGAAATTGTATCAAATTTGTGATTATTTAGTTTCCTAAGGTCCCTAAGACATACGAAACGTAGCATTACACGACAATTTATTTACAGTTTTCTTGTAACGTATAGACCTTTACTGAATAATGCCGTTTTCCTTTAATAAAAAAAGTTACTAGTAAACTCCAAAAGACCTGATCTCTTACATCTATCGAACAAAGCAGAGTTTTGATCGCTACACTTCCATCCGAATCAGTGAAAGTGGGACATAGGAAACCTATTTCAAATTCTGTAATACGTACTTAACGTATCAAATAATACACAACAAATGTAGCTTCAGGGAAAACCCGACAGGCGTGGTAATAAATCGTCAAAAGCAGTAAAACTGTTTCTCAAAACAGGAGAAACCGATTCCACAATTGTTACTCAATCTGAACCACAAACGGCAAGAATCTTCGACCCTTTTGCTTTTGAAGAAAAAATAATTACATTTACAAAAATATTCGTGTGTTTGAAACTCAAACGAAGTGGCAGAATGGGCGAATCATTGGACTCCATAAAAAATTTTTCAGTATCAAGGAAACTGCTTATGACAATAACAACGAACAATAACAAAAATATATGCTTCTCATGCATGAAATATCTTCATATTGACTTGCTTTCAGCGGAATAAGCTGCAAATGCAGACAAAGTCGAAAATATTTCTTCATGAATTAGTTGTAGCTTATGTCATTGAATGAGAGTGATTTGGCTGTTTTCGCATGTATTTCAAGAGAATTTATGTCTCTTGGTAACCTACTAAGGCAAGGAACAGAAAAATATAACCACTATTCAGTTAATTAAGTAGAAAATACACGCATGTGACTGTCTGCTTTCTCAACGCTTGGAGGGATAGTGCCGCTCCAGCTGTCGAGCGGTAACAACTTTCGCTCCAGAGAGTGTTGCGAGTGTATTTATTAGACTGTGGCTGAACGTCGGTTTGCAGCCAGAGTGGACGGGGGCCTGCTGTAATTTAAAGTAGCCCAAAACATTAGCAGACTAGTGTTAACCCTTGCTTTTGTTCGTTATTTCTATCGTGTGGGTGCAACAACTGCTTTAAGTACTAAAAATTATACAGTTCACATGAATAACATGGTGCGAGGCAGGCAATTTGGAACGTTTGTCTGTTCTTAAATGCATGTTTGCTCTAGTTGGACGACACGTTTGGTGTAGTTACCATAACTTGTTTTTTAGTGCAATATTTCGGATAACCAGAAACAGAAGAAAGTGATGCGAAAAGCATGTTTTGCCAATCCATTTAATTACACTTTTACTGTATTTTTGTCGATAGCAAATGAAACTGGAACTCCGAAACTAATACTTGCCTCGTTAATGGTATCGGTACTGCTTCTTATTCGTTACATTTTCAGATTTCACCTCGTATGCACAACATTTTTAGTGTTCACGTTTGCAGAAAACTTACGTACGAGATCTCTGCTAGCCCACAAACGTGTACAATGAGGAAACAAGCAAGACGTGCTATCATATTTTGTGCACGTCAACCAAGTGAATGATTACTGAAATTTCAAAGAAACAGGACTTCATATAAGTAGACATCTACGCAGAAAAAAATGTTCAAATGTGTGTGAAATCTTATGGGACTTAACTGCTAAGGTCATCAGTCCCTAAGCTTATACACTACTTAACCTAAACTATCCTAAAGACAAACACACACACCCATGCCCGAGGGAGGACTCGAACCTCCGCCAGGACCAGCTATACAGTCCATGACTGCAGCGCCTTAGACCGCTCGGCTAATCCCGCACGGCATCTACCCAGAATAGAGTTATTTTATTAGATGATGAGTGCACTAGTTTCATTGTAGTTTACCCATTTTCTCACTCTGAAATCTGCGTCATTCAGTGTGTGGCCACAAATAGCAACTTAAGAGAGAAAAAAAAAAAAAATCTATATAATTCTTAAACATATTCCAGTATGGTGGAATAATTTAAATGTGATTAAGGGAATGGTCTCAAACGCTTAAGACCCCTTAAAATGGATATTTTGCTTCAACATGTATGAGAGTAACCTTTTAGTAGTGACAGCCTAACCTGTCTAAGATGTAGGCCTACGTTTCCAACAGTAGACTATTTGCTTCTTTTCCCGCGATATTTCTCACCAGCAACTCTGTCAGTTTTTCAGAAATAACAGAACATAGAACAACTGGAATGTATGTCTACTTCGATAATCTGCTTGATTTTTTTTTTCAGTTTCATCTGAAGTTTTCAAAGTGTTTACAGTAAGTCTATATCATGCTTTGTAAAACATCAATAGTTAGTCAGTTACTAAATTTCATGTTCCATGTATCATTTGCATGGTATCGTAACGAAATGAAACGATTCATATTGACTTTTTTTTTTTTTTTTGTAGATATGCCTCCATGATGATCATTTATTACTTATATGTTTTTTTTAATTAAAAACAGATGTTAGTAATTCCTACCCACCGCCATTCACACATTACAGTAATTGGTAATCTACTGCGGAATAGGCGCAGCTATCAAAGAGAAACGTTTCCAGTTTAGTTTCAAATTTCACTTTGCTGTGTGTCAGGCGTATTTTACCAATGGGCAAGTGATCAAAACTCTTTGATGCAGCAGTGTGAACTACCCCGGTTTCAGTTGCAGACAACCTTAATGAAGTGTAATGAATTTCATTTTTTTCTTCTGATATTATAACTATTTATATCATTTTCCTGTTGAAGTGCAACTGATCATTTACAACAAACTTCATGAGGGAATAACTATACTCTAAAACCGATAGACTGCTACGCACACGCCGAGAGCGAGACAGGAACGACGAAAAGAGTGTTCACATAAGTTTTCAACCAAAGCCTTCTTCAGAAAGGAAGCACCGCACTCATACACACTCATGCAATCACACGCACAAAACTCTCACACACACAGCTACTGTCTCCGGCTGTTCTAGCCACAATATTTTTTTAATGGGGGAAGAAATGTTAACAATAAATAATAATTATCGCAAGAGGAATTCAGTGCATTAGAAGCTACCCCAACAATCAGTGCGGTTACGTAGCTTGTGTTATGCGGGAACGAAACCGTTCATACAGTGTGGCTCGGATATCGGAGCGTTTGCGACTTCAAAAGCAATGAAAAACACAGGAAAGAAGATGCATAAAGATCACTGAGTAAAGTAAGATAAACATAAAGCCAAATTACAGAAATAAAATCATTACAGTAAAAGTAAACAGTCCAACAATAATTCATGTATATAAAAGAAAATATTGCTTCAATTTCTCCACTTACGAATGAAATGTGATTCCTTTCAACTTTAGGGTACGATCGGATCGATAAGTACACCTGTAAACAATGCAAGCTGACATTTTTGATGAAACAACTACGTCTCCACAATCAAAGCACCCAACACTGTCGAAACGACCCTAAAATATATTTTGCATAATTATGTATGCATTAGTTGACCAGTTTGCAAGAAAGGTATTTCATAACTCCCTTCAGTCGTAGATAACAAGACAATGGACTTTATTTTAAACTTACACTGCTGACATTAGCAGGTTACTATGTTTGTTGTTCTAAATTGGAGTGTAATATAATTCTATCTTGTGCTCTGTTGTACCTATAGAATAAACATATTTCTCTATTTCTTTTTTGTATCCTTAGTGAATACCTGAGAGATTGCATGGCACTCTCACTTCAAATTCAGAGTTATGCCGCTTCATTTTCTTAGGGAAGATGATATTCGTTACGATTAGACTTAATACATCATGAGGAAATGGTGGGCAGTAGTTAATGCTCTTGGTTTCATGCTCTAGAGAAGGAATAACGGTAAGCTTTACCTGCAATCAAAGGAATAGGGTGCAGATTTAAACGACTGCAGTACAAGCATGGTGACGGTGGGCCGAGGGAAGCGCGTTTTTTCTGTGGAACTTGGGTGGAAACATTTCCGGACGGCCAAGTTCTGCAGTCTCATTGTGCAGACACGTTGGTTGGCGCTGGTCACTCAGCATCCGCGTCTAGGTACAACTTCTAGCGCCAAGAAGTCACTGCTGCAATGGCCAGCACATCGTAGACCGCCAATAAAGCAGAGGATGGGTCCTTGTTAGGCGGGAAGCCGACAAGACAACTGTGAGCATTCTGGAAATTTCCGTGGGACAGGTCACAGGCACCCAGACGTCCAGACTCTGTTACAAAACATATTTGTGAAAGCGTGAGGCTTTTAGCGAGTTTATGGCCATTCTTTGGAAACTTCGAAATGGACACAACAGGGGAGATAACAAGCTTTTTATAGAGGGGCGTGGTTCCGTCCCGGTCATATTGTTAGATAAAGAGACGGCGTAAACGCATGGGAAAGAGGCCACGAAGCTGAATGTTTTTCTTTCCTCTTCTCCTAATTAAGTTAAAAGTCTCTGACTGGTCAAATCAGTGTATGCAGAGCAAGGGGCGCTCTCCGAGCTTTGAATTCCGCTCTCCAGCTCGTGATTGGCTTGTACTAAAGTGGGGAAAATCTAAGACGTAAATAGGCTTTTGCTACCAAGCTGGGGAGGAAAGCGGACAGAAAGAGAAGATCACTCTTCTACTAGTAAAGGTCCGCAGCTCGTGGTCGTGCGGTAGCGTTCTCGCTTCCCACGCCCGGGTTCCCGTGTTCGATTCCCGGCGGGGTCAGGGATTTTCTCTGCCTCGTGATGACTGGGTGTTGTGTGATGTCCTTAGGTTAATTAGGTTTAAGTTGTAGTGGACTGATGACCATAGATGTTAAGTCCCATAGTGCTCAGAGCCATTTGAACCACTAGTAAAGAACTGCAGGTCTCTGCTAATCGGTGAGACTTGTGTCCTTTGCTGTTGTGCTACTTAGAGTGTGTGCCAGTCACCTTCTGAACTGCCAGAGGTACTGCTTCTAGCATCGCACACACAACGAGTGATGCGTGGGTGTACTTGTTTGTTTTGAGTCGGCCCTCCAAACATTTGACACATTCCGTCACACGTAGTTGTGGCACGGAGTCAAACTGGTTTGGCAGACCAGCAAACGGGTCCACCTGCACACTGGAATCCACCGAGGTTTCATAGGAAGTACCTACATTCTGAATTAACTGAACGCAAGACCTCGTACACGCATTTTTGGGCGCGCACCATTAATAACAGATTGCGGCCGTCCATGACTTCAGACGCCGAACGCTTCGTGGTGTGCAGCCTTGACTAGCAGGAGGGTAAAGTATTCGCTGCTACGGCGTAGGGCTCCAAAATATGTTTATCAGCACCTTGTTCTTTCGAACGATATTTTTCCTTTTTGAATAGTAGAGTATAGATGCTTGATGTTGGCGTAGTTTTTGTGCCATAACCTAGATTCACGCGTATGAAGTCAGATAAAGTGATTAGTGTTCTGGTTAGTGTCGTATGTCGATTCCCAGCTGATCACTTTGTCCACCATAGACCCATGTTATTGAAAGCGTTTGTCAAATGAAAATGTGTGACGATTGTTTAGTCATTTTTTTGTCTTGTGATGTTGTTGTTGTTGTTATGGTATTCAGTCCTGAGACTGGTTTGATGCAGCTCTCCATGCTACTCTATCCTGTGCAAGCTTCTTCGTCTCCCAGTACCTACTGCAACCTACATCCTTCTGAATCTGCTTAGTGCATTCATCTCTTGGTCTCCCCCTACGATTTTTACCCTCCACGCTGCCCTCCAATAATAAATTGGTGATCCCTTGATGCCTCAGAACATGTCCTACCAACCAATCCCTTCTTCTGGTCAAGTTGTGCCACAAACTTCTCTTCTCCCCAATCCTATTCAATACTTCCTCATTAGTTATGTTATCTACCCATCTAATCTTCAGCATTCTTTTGTAGCACCACATTTCGAAAGCTTCTATTCTCTTCTTATCCAAACTATTTACCGTCCATGTTTCACTTCCATACATGGCTACACTCCATACAAATACTTTCAGAAATGACTTCCTGACACTTAAATCTATACTCGATGTTAACAAATTTCTCTTCTTCAGAAACGCTTTCCTTGCCATTGCCAGTCTATATTTTATATCCTCTCTACTTCGACCATCATCAGTTATTTTGCTCCCCAAATAGCAAAACTCCTTTACTACTTTAAGTGTCTCATTTCCTAATCTAATACCCTCAACATCACCCGACTTAAATCGACTACATTCCATTATCCTCGTTTTGTTTTTGTTGATGTTCATCTTATATCCTCCCTTCAAGACACCATCCATTCCGTACAACTGCTCTTCCAAGTCCTTTGCTGTCTCTGACAGAATTACAATGTCATCGGCGAACCTCAACGTTTTTATTTCTTCTCCATGGATTTTAATACCTACTCCGAATTTTTCTTTTGTTTCCTTTACTGCTTGCTCAATATACAGATTGAATAACATCGGGGAGAGGCTACAACCCTGTCTTACTCCCTTCTTAACCACTGCTTCCCTTTCATGTCCCTCGACTCTTATAACTGCCATCTGGTTTCTGTACAAATTGTAAATAGCCTTTCGCTCCCTGTATTTTACCCCTGCCACCTTCAGAATTTGAAAGAGAGTATTCCAGTCAACATTGTCAAAAGCTTTCTCTAAGTCTACAAATGCTAGAAACGTAGGTTTGCCTTTCCTTAATCTTTCTTCCAAGATAAATCGTAAGGTCAGTATTGCCTCACGTGTTCCAGTATTTCTACGGAATCCAAACTGATCTTCCCCGAGGTCGGCTTCTACTAGTTTTTCCATTCGTCTGTAAAGAATTCGCGTTAGTATTTTGCAGCTGTGGCTTATTAAACTGATTGTTCGGTAATTTTCACATCTGTCAACACCTGCTTTCTTTGGGATTGGAATGATTATATTCTTCTTGAAGTCTGAGGGTATTTCGCCTGTTTCATACATCTTGCTCACCAGATGGTAGAGTTTTGTCAGGACTGGCTCTCCCAAGGCCGTCAGTAGTTCCAATGGAATGTTGTCTACTTCGGGGGCCTTGTTTCGACTCAGGTCTTTCAGTGCTCTGTCAAACTCTTCACGCAGTATCGTATCTCCCATTTCATCTTCATCTACATCCTCTTCCATTTCCATAATATTGTCCTCAAGTGCATCACCCTTGTATAGACCCTCTATATACTCCTTCCACCTTTCTGCTTTCCCTTCTTTGCTTAGAACTGGGTTTCCATCTGAGTTCTTGATGTTCATACAAGTGGTTCTCTTATCTCCAAAGGTCTCTTTAATTTTCCTGTAGGCAGTATCTATCTTACCCCTAGTGAGATAAGCCTCTACATCCTTACATTTGTCCTCTAGCCATCCCTGCTTAGCGATTTTGCACTTCCTGTCGATCTCATTTTTGAGACGTTTGTATTCCTTTTTGCCTGCTTCATTTACTGCATTTTTATATTTTCTGCTTTCATCAATTAAATTCAATATTTCTTCTGTTACCCAAGGATTTCTACTAGCCCTCGTCTTTTTACCTACTTGATCCTCTGCTGCCTTCACTACTTCATCCCTCAAAGCTACCCATTCTTCTTCTACTGTATTTCTTTCGCCCATTCCTGTCAATTGTTCCCTTATGCTCTCCCTGAAACTCTGTACAACCTCTGGTTCTTTCAGTTTATCCAGGTCCCATCTCCTTAAATTCCCACCTTTTTGCAGTTTCTTCAGTTTTAATCTACAGGTCATAACCAATAGATTGTGGTCAGAGTCCACATCTGCCCCTGGTAATGTCTTACAATTTAAAACCTGGTTCCTAAATCTCTGTCTTACCATTATATAATCTGTCTGATACCTTTTAGTATCTCCAGGGTTCTTCCATGTATACAACCTTCTATCATGATTCTTGTGATGTTAAGAATTAATAAATCTATTGTCATTTGATCACAGCTTATCCCTGTGTTCTGATCAACAGTACCTTGCCATTTTTATTAAAGTCCCGATTCTAAAAGAGAGTAACAAGCCTGCATGCTTTCCGTTCAAGTCATAGGTTTCAGATATGGAAGATTATTATTGTGTGTAAGGTCATTATGTTACACGTATTTTTGTAAGATTGTCATGTACTGGCAATGATTCTGACCAGTGTCATTACTATTTGAGAGCAGAAAAAAAGAAGAAAAACTCTGATGTTAATATTATGTCATCTCATTTTGTTCATGTCTATTGTAATATGGTATAATCGTTTTAATATGAAATGCTACTTATTTTGGAATTTTATCTGTCACGTTTGTATCTTCTATATGTAAATTCTTTGGTCATGTACCTCTCACACCAGTTTTGGATGTGACTGGTATCGTAGCGCTCACTTATTCCTATGCCACTGAATGAGTAATAGTGTCTCACTTACAGAAGGTTTGTTGATTTAGATGTTCGTAAAAGTCTGATTGTACTTCAAGAGTTTCTGTTTTGTGCAACTATGTATGACATGTGAAGTCTTTACAGTTTTCTTTCGTAAGTAACACGAAATAATTGATTTGTTATGTACAATCCTGCTACTCATTGTTTTCACATTGTGTTTTCTTTGCTTTACGTTCATGCAATTAGTCGAAATAGGTTATAACAAATAAGAAATGCAAAACAGCATTGTTACGGATTTCTCAAAACCACTCATGTAGTTGAAGACATTAGAATACTCGTTTCAGCAGCGGTGAAAGGCAAAACTATGGAGTGATTTCCCCCATCAGTGGCCACCGTCTATGAATTACTTGTAATAACAATGTTGTGTCTCCAATCATCAACTACCAATTCGATGATAGTTGTAGACACAACATCGTTATTACTGGTAGTCCGCGAAAATCAGTTCATAGATTTTGGTCACGGATGAATCCGTGTATACGATTGGAGTTAACCATGTCAGCGTCAGTTAAGGCCCAAAAACGGTGCACTGATGCACCGGAACTGGTAGCCATGTAATAAATAACACTGTAATGAGTGCTGTAGATGTCCCATTTTATTACATAAGTGAACGGCCGAAGTCCCTCAAACCCTCAGTCAGGAGGATGGACATACAAAAACAAAAAGTCTGACCCGTGCATATTTTAGATAGAAAATTGAAGTTAAAAAGTTCAAGTTGGCAACACTCTAATTACAATCTCGACAAGTATCTGCATTCGGTATGGTGCAGCATTCTTGCCCGGTTATTGCAGCAGGTACAGTTTTGTGTTACAGTACTTCGATTCTTTGTTAAGGTATACCTTTTTTTATTTTTTTCTCTATTTAGACAACGTTATTTGATATTTGGCTTCTTATTTGTTACGCAGTAATTACAGAACGTCTTTACAAAATTTGACACAATCTCCTAGGAGATCGAGTCTGCAATCGATGTTATTGAAACATATTTATTATGTCTTCATTGCATTGGTTCAAATGGCTCTGAGCACTATGGGACTTAACTACTGAGGTCGTCAGTCCCCTAGAACTTTGAACTACTTAAACCCGACTAACCTAAGGACATCACACAAATCCATACCCGAGGCAGGATTCGAATCTGCGACCGTAGCGGTCGCGCGGTTACAGACTGTAGCGCCTAGAACCGCTCGGCCACGCCAGCCGGCTTCATTGCATTAATTCTTTTAGATGATTAGGTTCATTTCAACGTGGATCGTCCTCAGATCTAATGTGCACGTTACAAGAGTAACGCGTCCAACTATCAGTAAATTTACTTGCTGTGTCACATAATAACTAATTTTATTATGTGATGTAGAATGTAAATTTGCTCATAGCTGGACGGGTTACCCTTGTAACCTATACAGTCAGATCTCTGACTGATTTATGTTGAAACGAAACCGGTTATTTAAAAGCAGGAATGCAATCAAGACGGATAATGTGTTTTACACTAGCCCTTACTCAAAACATGAACAGTTGTTTCATACCAACAAAGAAATGAGAGTGGAATGGAAGACATGCTGCTATTGACAATGTATTGAAAATATTACAACTGGCCAGTATCACTCAATGTGATATGCACATTTAACATCCCCACTGATAAATTTTGTAGTTATTTATGTCCTATGGCAAGTAATTTATAGTTGACTGATTATTAATTACTACTTTCCATGAATATTTCAAACGTGACTCACCAATAATTAAAAATAACTGCTGTAGGATGTGTAGCGTTCAAGAAAAGTGTAGGCTATAGTATAACTAGCGAAATTAAAATTAGAAATTAAAAGAGTTGTACCTATATGTGGATCTGAACTCACGAGCTTGAGTATTCTAACGCTAAATCACACACTGCTCTATCTGGGCAGAACAGTAACACAGAATAGAGAAGCTGTCGGGCATGTGATTACAGCGTTGCCAAACTACCTTTCCATCACGTCCATTTGCTACAGAAATTTTGTTACAGACTTTTTTCACAGTTAGGATGCAAGGAATCGATCTGTGGCATACAAGTTCCCGAATTTTGGTTCAATCTGTAGACTACACTTGCCAGCAACTTGGACGTATGGGCAGGTAAGCTAATTGACTATTAGCTCTTGCATTTATGTGCACATTCTATCTTCGGCATTATGTGAATGATATTCTTCCGAAATTCCTATAGAGAGTGCCAGTCTCATAGATTTTACACAGTGATACGTTTTTCACAATGGCGAAGATGAATCATTTTTCATAGTTCTTAAGGTATGCATTTTAGAGCCCACACTAGACAGAACATTTTTCTCTTGCTTTGGTCCATAATGGACTACCTCCTCCAAACATATGGAATCCTAAGTCCTTGCTACACAAGAGATGTATGTCGCAGTATCGAAGATAAAAAAAATGCTTATAGCTCTTAAGGTATGCATTTTAGGGCCCTTGTTTACCATACATTTTTGGCTCTAATGATCGTTCGTGTCCTGTCCCTGAATATTAACCATTCCTCCGGACATCCTTTAAATCAAACCTTAAACTAGCCTACAATAAGTAACACTTGTTCAACGTTTAGCCTCCCGTACTTTTGCCGTAAGAATAACTGCCAACTTTGGGGACATAGAGAAGAAGAAATAGAGATATGTTACACACTTTTTATTCATTGATGTCCCATGGGACATCATTCTGAGGTAACTTCACACACAGAATAAGTGTACACGTTGCACAAAAAAAAATGTAGTTGGGATTATGCGTGAGGCACCGACACGCATCTAGTGGTCAAGTGATCATCTTCGCTACCGTGAAACACTTTTCGTCTGCTGAACACGAAGTCATAGCTCGCAAGGTATAAATCTCAGACCCTAGGTTTATTTAAAAGTTTTCTTGTTTTGGTCAATATTACCACTCCGAAAGTTTCCAGCAGTAAAATCATAGCAACTACAGTAATGGCACCCTAAGGTTTTGATGAGTGAGTTTGTATCAAAAAATGTGGAACGAATTGGCGTAGCTTTGGCTGCATTGGCTTAGAAGTTTCCCTTTCTTACACCGCCGAGGGAACTTCGGCCTTAGTATCTGACATAAATTTATAGTCTACGCGTTCCTAAGAAAGATGCGTGTTAACAGACAGACAAATAGATAAGAAAAGACAAAATTTTTTCTAGTGTGAAATAATTACAGACTTGCAGTCTTCCGATTTTTCCTTTGGTTGTAGTGTGAAACCTGCCTTTTTGCCAAATTTCATGATTCTAGGTCAACGGGAAGTACGATATAGCTTTTGATGAGTGAATTCGCGATATTAAAATATGTGACATGAATGGCTGTATGTTTTGACTGCATTCACTTACAAGCTTCAATTTTTTAGACTGCCAAGGGAAAAGAGGCCTCTGTATGTGACACAAATTTGAATACGATACGTCTACCCGCTAATGAGAAAAGGTTTTTTCAACAGTCGGTCAGATAGCCGGACAAAAAGTATAACATATTTTTGTTAACAAACGGTAGTATAGTACCCACTAAAATACCTGACAAATAAGAAGCAATGTTTGCGACACCTGATTCCCTCGGATCATGGCTTTTTTATACTGTCGCGTGAGTAAGCGGCGAGTTGTGTGTGGGTGTTTGCGAACAGTTAACATGTGTGGCAGAACTTTTGGATTGTAGCCACCAGTGGAGAAGAGCCCCCGACTGACTGACAGCAGCATATCGCCTCCCCTGACGCCACAGAGTCGCACGGCGGCCGGTTGGTGGCAGCTTTCGTATTGACCGTTCGCCCCCCCCCCCCCCCCCCCCTCACACAGACACACTCCACCAGACCCCAGCCATCCAGTGTGCGAGTTACGCCCACGCCGACGCCCACGGCCAACTTCGTCGGCCGCGCCGCACACATTCCGCTGCCGTGTGTCACGCTGTGTCACGGTGTGTGCTCCCGGGGCAGACAGAGCGCCCCAGTGGGAGTCACGTCACAGGTCCCCCAACCCTCCCGCGGGCGGCGTGGCGTAGCTGCGGCCTGTGACGGAACAGTTTTGGCGTCTGCCTCCGGGGCGGCTCGCTTGCCACCACGACGCTCCAGGCAGTTCCAGTTCTAGCCGGCACGCTCAACAGTCCGTATGGAATGTTGGAAACGGACCGTTTTGGCGTAATGTTAGCTCACCAAACAGTAACGAGCCGCCGCACAGGCGAGTATCAAAAGTGAAGATATTACGACCGGTGCCTAATTTCTCTTACCTGAGCGATGTGTCGTCAGCTCGCCCGCCAATAACGTTCCAAGACGCTTTGGTCGTATGCTACAACGCAATGGTACATGCATACGTGGACTGGACATACAGGGTGGTCCATTGATCGTGACCGGGCCAAATATCTCACGAAATAAGCGTCAAAAGAAAAAACTACAAAGAACGAAACTTGTCTAGCTTGAAGGTGGAAACCAGATGGCGCATGGTTGCTCCGCTAGATGGCACTGCCATAGGTCAAACGGATATCAACTGCGTGTTTGTTTGTTTTTTTATATAGAAACCCCCATTTTTTATTACATATTCGTGTAGTACGTAAGGAAAAATGAAAGTTTTAGTTGGACCACTTTTTTCGATTTGTGATAGATGGCGCTGGTCACAAACATACAGCTCACAATTTTAGACAAACAGTTGGTAACAGGTAGGTTTATGAAATTAAAATAGAGAATGTAGGTACGTTGGAACATTTCATTTCAGTTGTTCCAATGTGATACATGTACCTTTGTGAACTTATCATTTCTGAGAACGCATGCTGCCACAGCGTGATTACCTGTGAATACCACATTAATCCAATAAATGCTCAAAATGACGTCCATCATTCGCAATGCATTTGGTAATACGTGTAACGGCATTCCTCTCAACAGCGTGTAGTTCGCCTTCCGTAATGTTCGTACATGTATTGACAATGCGCTGACCCATGTTGTCAGGCGTTGTCGGTGGTTCACGATACCAAATATCCTTCAATTTTCCCCACAGAAAGAAATCCGGGGACTTCAGATCCGGTGAACGTGCGGCTCATGGTATGGTGCTTCGACGACCAATCCACCTGTCATGAAACATGCTATTCAATACCGTTTCAACCGCACGCGAGCTATGTGCTGAACATCCATAATATTGCAAGTACATCGCCATTCTGTCTTGCAGTAAAACATCTTGTAGTAACATCGGTAGAACATTACGTAGGAAATCAGCGTACATTGCTCCATTTAGATTGACATAGATGTACATCTACATCTACATCTACATTTATACTCCGCAAGCCACCCAACGGTGTGTGGCGGAGGGCACTTTACGTGCCACTGTCATTACCTCCCTTTCCTGTTCCAGTCGCGTATGGTTCGCGGGAAAAACGACTGTCTGAAAGCCTCCGTGCGCGCTCTAATCTCTCTAATTTTACATTCGTGATCTCCTCGGGAGGTATAAGTAGGGGGAAGCAATATATTCGATACCTCATCCAGAAACGCACCCTCTCGAAATCTGGCGAGCAAGCTACACCGCGATGCAGAGCGCCTCTCTTGCAGAGTCTGCCACTTAAGTTTGTTAAACATCTCCGTAACGCTATCACGGTTACCAAATAACCCTGTGACGAAACGCGCCGCTCTTCTTTGGATCTTCTCTATCTCCTCCGTCAACCCGATCTGGTACGGATCCCACACTGATGAGCAATACTCAAGTATAGGTCGAACGAGTGTTTTGTAAGCCACCTTCTTTGTTGATGGACTACATTTTCTAAGGACTCTCCCAATGAATCTCAACCTGGTACCCGCCTTACCAACAATTAATTTTATATGATCATTCCACTTCAAATCGTTCCGCACGCATACTCCCAGATATTTTACAGAAATAACTGCTACCAGTGTTTGTTCCGCTATCACATAATCATACAATAAAGGATCCTTCTTTCTATGTATTCGCAATACATTACATTTGTCTATGTTAATGGTCAGTTGCCACTCCCTGCACCAAGTGCCAATCCGTTGCAGATCTTCCCGCATTTCGCTACAATTTTCTAATGCTGCAACTTCTCTGTATACTACAGCATCATCCGCGAAAAGCCGCATGGAACTTCCGACACTATCTACTAGGTCATTTATATATATTGTGAAAAGCAATGGTCCCATAACACTCCCCTGTGGCACGCCAGAGGTTACTTTAACGTCTGTAGACGTCTCTCCGTTGATAACAACATGCTGTGTTCTGTTTGCTAAAAACTCTTCAATCCAGCCACACAGCTGGTCTGATATTCCGTAGGCTCTTACTTTGTTTATCAGGCGACAGTGCGGAACTGTATCGAACGCCTTCCGGAAGTCAAGAAAAATAGCATCTACCTGGGAGCCTCTATCTAATATTTTCTGGGTCCCATGAACAAATAAAGTGAGTTGGGTCTCACACGATCGCTGTTTCCGGAATCCATCTACATAGTAGATTCTGGGTTTCCAAAAACGACATGATACTCGAGCAAAAAACATGTTCTAAAATTCTACAACAGATCGACGTCAGAGATATAGGTCTATAGTTTTGCGCATCTGCTCGAGACCCTTCTTGAAGACTGGGACTACCTGTGCTCTTTTCCAATCATTTGGAACCTTCCGTTCCTCTAGAGACTTGCGGTACACGGCTGTTAGAAGGGGGGCAAGTTCTTTCGCATACTCTGTGTAGAATCGAATTGGTATCCCGTCAGGTCCAGTGGACTTTCCTCTGTAGAGTGATTCCAGTTGCTTTTCTATTCCTCGGACACTTATTTCGATGTCAGCCATTTTTTCGTTTGTGCGAGGATTTAGAGAAGGAACTGCAGTGCGGTCCCCCTCTGTGAAACTGCTTTGGAAAAAGGTGTTTAGTATTTCAGCTTTACGCGTGTCATCCTCTGTTTCAATGCCTTCATCATCCTGGAGTGTCTGGATATGCTGTTTCGAGCCACTTACTGATTTAACGTAAGACCAGAACTTCCTAGGATTTTCTGTCAAGTCGGTACATAGAATTTTACTTTCGAATTCACTGAACGCTTCACGCATAGCCCTCCTTACGCTAACTTTGACATCGTTTAGCTTCTGTTTCTCTGAGAGGTTTTGGCTGCGTTTAAACTTGCAGTGAAACTCTCTTTGCTTTCGCAGTAGTTTCCTAACCACGGTGGGTTTTTCCCGTCCCTCACAGTTTTACTCGGCACGTACCTGTCTAAAACGCATTTTACGATTACCTTGAACTTTTTCCATAAACACTCAACATTGTCAGTGTCGGAACAGAAATTTTCGTTTTGATCTGTTAGGTAGTCTGAAATCTGCCTTTTATTACTCTTGTTAAACAGATAAACCTTCCTCCCTTTTTTTATATTCCTATTAACTTCCATATTCAGGGATGCTGCAACAGCCTTATGATCACTGATTCCCTGTTCTGCACATACAGAGTCAAAAAGTTCGGGTCTGTTTGTTATCAGAAGGTCCAAGATGTTATCTCCACGAGGCGGTTCTCTGTTTAATTGCTCGAGGTAATTTTCGGATAGTGCACTCAGTATAATGTCACTCGATGCTCTGTCCCTACCACCCGTCCTAAACATCTGAGTGTCCCATTCTATATCTGGAAATTGAAATCTCCACCTAAGACTATAACATGCTGAGAAAATTTATGTGAAATGTATTCCAAATTTTCTCTCAGTTGTTCTGCCACTAATGCTGCTGAGTCGGGAGGTCGGTAAAAGGAGCCAATTATTAACCTAGCTCGGTTGTTGAGTGTAACCTCCACCCATAATAATTCACAGGAACTATCCACTTCTACTTCACTACAGGATAAACTACTACTAACAGCGACGAACACTCCACCACCGGTTGCATGCAATCTATCCTTTCTGAACACCGTCTGTGCCTTTGTAAAAATTTCGGCAGAATTTATCTCTGGCTTCAGCCAGCTTTCTGTACCTATAACGATTTCAGCTTCGGTGCTTTCTATCAGCGCTTGAAGTTCCGGTACTTTACCAACGCTGCTTCGACAGTTTACAATTACAATACCGATTGCTGCTTGGTCCCCACATGTCCTGACTTTGTCCCGCACCCGTAGAGGCTGTTGCCCTTTCTGTACTTGCCCAAGGCCATCTAACCTAAAAAACCGCCCAGCCCACGCCACACAACCCCTGCTACCCGTGTAGCCGCTTGTTGCGTGTAGTGGACTCCTGACCTATCCAGCGGAACCCGAAACCCCACCACCCTATGGCGCAAGTCGAGGAATCTGCAGCCCACACGGTCGCAGAACCGTCTCAGCCTCTGATTCAGACCCTCCACTCGGCTCTGTACCAAAGGTCCGCAGTCAGTCCTGTCGACGATGCTGCAGATGGTGAGCTCTGCTTTCATCCCGCTAGCGAGACTGGCAGTCTTCACCAAATCAGATAGCCGCCGGAAGCCTGAGAGGATTTCCTCCGATCCATAGCGACACACATCATTGGTGCAGACATGAGCGACTACCTGCAGATGGGTGCACCCTGTACCCTTCATGGCATCCGGAAGGACCCTTTCCACATCTGGAATGACTCCTCCCGGTATGCACACGGAGTGCACATACGCGCCTGACGTTGGAGCTCCCAACTACCAGTTAGCCCACCCTCTGCGACCGCCCGGATCTTGCAGACTGGGGGGAAACCTCTGGAACAGGACAAGCAGCCATGTCAGGCCGAAGATCAGTATCAGCCTGAGACAGAGCCTGAAACTAGATCGTCAGACAAACTGGAGAGGCCTTCCGTTCAGCCCTCCGGAATGTCTTTCGCCCCCTGCCACACCTTGAGACGACCTCCCACTCTACCACAGGTGAGGGATCAGCCTCAATGCGGGCAGTATCCTGGGCAACCACAGTCGTAGTCCGATCGGGGGATGCGTGGGACGAGCTGGCCGTCCCCGACAAACCCCCATCCGGACCCCCACAGTGATGCCCATTGGCAACAGCCTCAAGCTGTGTGACCGAAGCCAACACTGCCTGAAGCTGGGAGCGAAGGGATGCCAACTCAGCCTGCATCCGAACACAGCAGTTGCAGTCCCTATCCATGCTAAAAACTGTTGTGCAAAGAACGTCTGAACTAATCTACAGAGAGCGCAAACAAATCGACACAAAATTTAAACGGTTATTAAAATACAAGATTGCCTAGTAAATGCAGTAATGCTGCTACTTGCGCACTTCTGACACACTGCTCGGCGGCGGAAGGAGACTGCGCGATTTTACACTATTCAGGTACTAAAACGCGATGCTACAACTCTCAAATACTATAATACGCCAGAAATTTATGAATTAAACAATGCAAGTACCAAAAACACGCAAAGAAATGAAGAATTAAACTATGTAACAAATGAGTGAGCTAGGAGTATACGACTTGCTGCTGCAGCTGCTTATCCAACGGCGGCAGGGAGCACACTGACTGTGACCAACCGACACTGGCCGTTCAAAACAAAAACAGAAGACAGACGACTACGCGAATTTACACTATTCAGGTACTAAAACGCGATGCTATAACTCTCAAATACTATAATACGCCCGAAATTTATGAATTAAACAATGCAAGTACCAAAAACACGCAAAGAAATGAAGAATTAAACTATGTAACAAATGAGTGAGATAAAATGGGGGCCAATTATCCCTCCTCCCATAATGCCGCACCATACATTAACCCGCCAAGGTCGCTGACGTTCCACATGTCGCAGCCATCGTGGATTTTCCGTTACCCAATAGTGCATATTATGCCGGTTTACGTTACCGCTGTTGGTGAATGACGCTTCCTCACTAAATAGAACGGGTGCAAAAAAATCTGTCATCGTCCCGTAATTTCTCTTGTGCCTAGTGGCAGAACTGTACGACGTTCAAAGTCGTCGCCATGCAATTCCTGGTGCATAGAAATATGGTACGGGTGCAATCGATGTTGATGTAGCATTCTCAACATCGACGTTTTTGAGATTCCCGATTCTCGCACAGTTTGTCTGCTACTGACGTGCGGATTAGCCGCGACAGCAGCTAAATCACCTACTTGGGCATCATCATTTGTTGCAGTTCGTTGACGTTTCACATGCGGCTGAACACTTCCTGTTTCCTGAAATAACGTAACTATCCGGCGAATGGTTCGGACACTTGGATGATGTCCAGGATACAGAGCAGCATACATAGCACACGCCCGTTGGGCATTTTGATTACAATAGCCGTACATAAACACGATATCGACCTTTTCCGCAATTGGTAAACGGTCCATTTTAACACGGGTAATGTATCACGAAGAAAATACCGTCCGCACTGGCGGAATGTTACGTGATACCACGTACTTATACGTTTGTGACTATTATATCGCCATCGATCACACGAAAAGAGTGGTCCAACTAAAACATTCATATTTCCTTACGTACTTCACGAATATATAATAAAAAATGCGGGTTCCTATTTTAAAAAAACGCAGTTGATATCCGTTTGAGCTATGGCAGCGCCATTTAGCGGGCCATTCATAGCGGCACCTGGTTCCCCCTTCAAGCTGGACGAGTTTCGTTCTTTGTAGTTTTTTCGTTTGATGCTTATTTCGTGAGATATTTGGCCCGGTCACTATCAATGGACCACCCTGTATACATGTAAAATTTTGAGCTACAATTTAAACAGAATTTAATACCTACTTCTACATACAGGGTGGCCGGAAATTCCTGTTACAACCTTCTATTACTTGTAGAGGGGAGTGAGTACGTAATAATTTGAATAGGAACATATGTCCGTAAACGTCCAGTTTTCGTGCTACAGTCGTTTGAAAACATGTTTTCTAGGTAGGTTTGCAACAGGATAGTGATAGTGAAGGGTGCTTACGTCAGATCGGTTGATGTCATTTGACATCCTATCCTACCTCACTGACCTGGATGAACCTCATTCACGCGTCTGTCAGTGTTGGAGTGAGATGGTTGAGTACAAGTTTGCAGAAACACCGACATGATCTTCCTGAATGGCGAAGCTCATGGCAGTGGAAGAGCGTCTACCAAGATAGTTGTCCACAACTTCAGACTACATCGTTTACCCTGTGGCGTCCCAGGGAGGCGTTAGTGCATGACGTTGAAGAGAACCCGTAAACAAGTACACGAGCAGTCTCATTGTCTATTAATGAGCTGAACTGTAAAACAAGTGATTTACTGGATCACAACCAGTCAACCGCTTGTAAAAATGGTCGCATTAGCAACACGTTTTCAGATGGTTGCAGCACAGAAATGGTACGTTTCTGAACATGGGTTCCTATTCAAACTATTATGTACTCACTCCCCACTACAAGTCCTAGAATTTTCTAACGGGAATTTCTGACCACCCTGTATAACGGAAAGCGTGTCCAAAAATGACATAGCCCACTAAAGTTATACACCTCGTGTTTATTATTACTGCCGTAAGTCGCAGCACTTTATGGCACAAGGTCATGTTCTTGTGCTGGCGATACTTTTTGCATCAGAAATGGCGAAGCTTTCTGCTTAGACGAGTACTCGTTACGTGATGAATCCTTACACAACGGGTTTTAGAAATTCTGACAATTGTTCTTATATGGCGTAGTACGCCTGGATCAATAATGTAGGAAAAGACAACTGCAACTTACCGTGAAGAAGACGCGTCAACTTGCAGACAGCCACAATTGAAAGGCACTTACATATAGCTTTCGACCACAGCCTTCATCGGTAAAAAAGAGAGACACACCATTCACACACACAAGCAAGCACACCTCACGCACACACAACCGCCAATTCAAGCATCTTGGGCCGGAATGTGAAATGTCTTTTCCTACATTGTTGATATTCCCACCGGGAGTTTCCATTGTTTGATTTATGCCTGAATCACATGATTTATAATACTGTTTTACTCAAAAGGTCAAGAAACACTTCCTTCACAAGCATTTTAGGGACATATCTGGATATGTAGGTCCACTTGTTTCGTCTTATCGCACTCGAAGTGCTGTAACTGTAGGTAAGTAGACATACCATGAATGTGGGTAAAATGGCACAGGTAAGTTATTTTACCCACAACCACTGTTTACGCCTCCTTCCTGTTTATAATAATACACAATATAGTCTATGATTATTATTATTTCAGTTATAATTGTCGGAAATTATAACAGGTTCGAATCCTCCTTCGGGCATGGATGTTTGTGATGTCCTTAGGTTATTGAGGTTTAAGTAGTTCTAAGTTCTAGGGAACTGATGACCTCAGAAGTTAAGTCCCATAGTGCTCAGAGCCATTTGAAATTATAACAGAATCAGTAATTGCTTGTCTGGGGTTTAGAGAGCATACCGAAGGCAAACTCGCTGCCAGTGTACCTCAAAAATGTTCACCGTCCCTCAAGCTACTCTAAGAAGGCGAATACAAGGAAAGAATAAGCAAACTGTAGTAGTTGAAAAAGGTTTAGGTCGGCTGCATCAAACGCTTCCAAGACAGGTAAAAACTCAGCTAGCACAGCACATTAAATACCTTGAATCCAGGCAATTTGCACTTACACTGAATGATGTAAGGATACTGACGTTTGAGTTAGCTGAGAGGAATAAAACTGGCAATGTTGATAATGATAATGGTGGTTGTCTAGATTGTTATTACTTATTGGTCTACCGTAAATATTCCGGAGAATCGCAAAGATCAAATATTTTTTCACATGAAAGTAGCAAATAAAAGTGAATATCAGTAAAAGACATAAGATTATGTCATTTCGCCCAACGATACTCATGGCATAACACTGTGTAAGCTTTCTAATAATTCTTTGTAATAACAATAATGCAATAATGATAATAATATAATAATACAGTTTTCTTTCAGGAATCACTATGTAGCCAATATTTTATAATGTCATCTTACAAAACAATTAAACTTATAGTTCAAAAAAATGTATCCACAATAAAATTTTTACTTTTTGATGTATCACTTTAGTACACGTTCCCCTACGTTACTAGTCTGGAAAGTGCTTGGCAATGGATTCATAGAGCAACTTCTAGACTATTTCTCGACCGTTCCAATCTCAAATATATCGAGGGAAAAATGGACATTTATATCTTCCCCTACGATCTCAGATTTCTCTTATTTTATCACGGTGGTCGTTTCTACCTACGTAGGTGGGAGTCAACAAAATATTTCCCCATTTGGAGGAAAAAATTGGGTGACTGAAATTGCGCGAAATGATCTCGTCGCAACGAAAACGCCTTTGTTTCAATGACTGCCTGCCTAAATCGGTTATCAGATGGGTGACAGTCTCTCCTCTATTTCGTGATAATGTAAAACAAAGTGCTCTCCTCTGACATTTTTCAATGTCCTCCGTAATTTGATTGGGTAAGGATATCATACCGGTCAGCATTACTCCATCTCTCTAGTAGATTTGTTGTATTTTTTAAGTGTTCTGCTATTCAAATGCAGTTTTTCATTCGTCTTCAGTACAACATTTTCTTTGTGATCGTTCCAATATTTCTTCGTAATTGTAACCCCTATGTACTTATTTCAGCTGACGACCTTCATATGCCGGCTGGTATGACCGTGCGGTTCTAGGCGCTTCAGTCAGGAACCGCGTGACCGCTACGATCGCAGGTTCGAATCCTGCCTCGGGCATGGATGTGTGTGATGTCCTTAGGTTAGTTAGGTTTAAGTAGTTCTAAGTTCTAGGGGACTGATGACCACTGATGTTAAGTCCCATAGTGCTCAGAGCCATTTGAACCGTATTTTTTTTTTAATTTCATATTTGTGGAATTCATAGTGCAGCCGAAATGTAACGGATTCCTTTCAGTAAACGAAAGAGGGTTGTTCCATGAAACATTTCAAACTCTCATCTCTGACCATAGCTGCAGATGTTGTTGTTGTGGTCTTCAGTCCGGAGACTCGTTTGATGCAGCTCTCCCTGCTACTCTATCCTGTGCAAGCTTCTTCATCTCCAAGTATCTACTGCAGCCTACATCCTTCTGATTCTGCTTAGCGTATTCATCTCTTGGTCCTCCTCTACGATTTTTATCCTCCACGGTGCCCTCCAGCACTAAACTGATGATCCCTTGATGCCTCAGAATATGTCTTACCAGCCGATTACATCTTCCAGTCAAGTTGTGCCACAAATTCCTCCTCTCCCCAATTCTATTCAGTACCTCCTGATTAGTTACATGATCTAGCCATCTAATTTTCAGCATTCTTCTGTACTACCACATTTCGAAAGCTTCTATTCTCTTCTTGTCTAGAAGTATAAAATATTTGCTTACTGCACTTTAAAATTATAGCATTCACTTTATGTGTGCTGCAGATCTTTTTCTGAAATTATAAAAGTAGCTTGACAAAAGTAGGGTTTCCAAATGAAAAAAACTGCTTCAAGGTGCAACATGCTTACATACTTAGGTATAGTTTTGCAATTGAGAAAGTCTTGTCATTGCTGCATTTAACAGTCTATATGTTACATTATTACTCTACTACACGCGAATAATAACTGAAATAATTAAGAAGCAGTATTATCAAAAGCTGGTTACTAGTAAAACATTTTTGAATAAAAGTTTCTGGCAAGTAGCACGAATTTCTATTTTCAAGGCAAGCAATGTTCTTGAGACATTAAATAAACGCAGTTCATTTGCAAATGTCACGTACTTTATGGTAAAGAGGTCTGCCGTTTCACGGTACTGCCGTTTCACGGTACTGACGGTGTATGATTTATCCGTCCATATGTTACTAGTTTTAAAAAATACAGTATACACTACTTTATTCGCCACAAAACTCTGTAACTCAAGAATTGAAGATATTCCCAAAATAGCTTTGATATGTTATGCAGCACTTAAATATGTAGAATTCGTAATACTTAAAAACGCAGCACAAAACACAATCTCGGGTGTCACAACAATGAAAACAGCAGAAAATACCGGGGATTGCTCAGGCGATATCTAGCGCACGTTCCTTCCCGTAATTCTAAAATTGAACACTACACTGAAACACCGATCGCGAAACATCACGTGTTTTGGGTACGCTATCATCTACGTACAACACGCTTCTCTAAACAAATGGATTTATTGTCCAGAGCCTATTACCATTTTTAGTTCCATGCAGATATCTAGTGTAAATCATTTTGTAATTTCTGCTGATCGCACGAGTTAATTAGACGGCAAAAAACAGCACCGTCTGCAAGAAATTTAAGGGGGAGATAAATTGTTTAATAATCAATGTTGCTGTATTGTTCACGCTTTAAACGACAACTTCTCTTATTAAACGTCATTATGAGCTAGTCCGTGCAACACGCTCAACAACATTGTGGACTCTTTGTGCAATTTGGGAAAACGTTAGGGAGCTTCAGATCTTCATGAAAGTTACTTAGACAGTCACGAAACACTATACAAGTCAGTTCTCAGTAAATTTTCAGTCTGATCCAACGTTATTTCGGTCCATATTCACGGTGTTATCGATGGTTACTGTTCGTGGATACGTGTTGTCTCTCTTTGGGCTAAATTTTACAGTTGCACATTAGTTACTTCGTATCCCAAATGAGCAGTAACCGTCACAATTGCGATAACGGTCATTTCTTTGTGGTGACTATTTTCAGGTCATCACGCCCATTTAAAACCGTGGCCTTAGGCGTATTCGTAGCTGTAATCATGCAGTTATCACCAGTGTACATATGAGTACCCAAATATTCATTATTCCTCACCAGTAATCACTACATAAATACAAAATGATAAAATTCGTATGAATACAAAGCTTTCCGAAGAATTCACTGAACCCCATGAGTATGCTGAAATTTCATGAAAATATTATACTAATCGTTGTTTCAACATATCACTTGATACAAAACAGACGAAGCTGTTGACTCGTTTCACCATGACGTCCAATACAAGTGGTGACATCTTAACTGTTTTGGGGCAAAATAATTTCTCTCGACAAAAATCCAAGGCTACTTCCATTCCCCACTGCGTACTTGCCAGATTGTCAAAAGTGTATTTGCTGTTTCTGTTGCCAGTAATTGGGATTTACGCAGACAGCGACAACAGTAAAATTCGAAGACGACTTTCGAATAATTCTGCATAAAGAAGACTCACGACAGATATATGAGGGTATATCCGAAATAGCTCGCACAGTAACGATGTATGACGATGTCCGACACTGTGTACAGGCTAGTTATTAGCCGAAATCCGAATGCTGTGGCTAAGTTTTACAGCTGTCTACAGTGGGTAAGCTCTGTCTGCTTTCCTTGTCCAGTGCGTGGAGTTCGTATCTGTGCGTCGTGTATGACTATGTAGAATGATGGTGCAATGAAGTGTTGTGGTTTTGTTGTTATAAACGAGTACAGAATAAATGAAAAGGATTTGGTAAAACCCTGTGCTGTCTTACAGAACCTCATAATGCGTACACGAGAGAGGAAGGGAGAGAAAGGGAAGCTGGAAGGGAAGGCGGAGAGAGAGAGAGAAAGAGAGAGACAGAGAGAGAAGAGTGGTGGCGTGAGCGAGGAAAGGGGAAGGACAGAGGCGGAGGGGGTAGCCAAGAGTTTCACTCGGTCGAGCTCTGAGGGTGAAGTTGTTTAATGAAACGGCGGTGCGCGCAGCTCACCAAAAAAGTTCCCTCCTCAGTTGAGTTGGGCGGATAAAAACTGTGCTCCACTTCATAACAAGCTAATTTAGCATAAAAGTCAGTCCAACTCTGTAATGCGCGGGCCAGCCTATTCTACGACAGAAATATATGATTGTAAATAGAAAAGAATATTTTGCAATGTCGCCACAGTAACTCTCATACATGAAAGAAATATTGTTGTATATTGCTTCTCAGAGTTATCTGGGAAAGAGAAAAGAAAACATGGAGACCGAATTATCAGAAAATGATGTAATAACTATCTGACCCATTGTCGTTTCTCCATATATCTCGAATAGTAGGTCTATAAACATTGAATGAAATCATGTTAATTATTACTAATGTAGTGTGTAGCAATACGAGTCAAAAAGATTTCAACCATAAATTGTCTGCCGGCCGATGTGGCCGAGCGGTTCTAGGCGCTTCAGTCTGGAACCGCGCGACCGCTACGGTCGCAGGTTCGAATCCTGCCTCGGGCATGGATGTGTGTGATGTCAGGTTATTTAGGTTTAAGTTGTTCTAATTTCTATGGAACTGATGACCTTAGATGTTAAGTCCCATAGTGCTCAGAGCCATTTGAACCATAAATTGTCTTCAGTTTTTACTATTAGCACAACCAAGAAAACGCGATTGATGTGGTTAAAATTTTAAATGGAAAATATTAATATCCTGATACTTTACATTCATTTTCTATCAAAATTCAGAGAAAATAACAAAGTAGTAGTAGCATTTTTAATTTGTCGAGTATGTTGCAGCGGCATTGTACGAACCTTGGTTCAAAAGTTCCACTCAACAATATTGACTGTATACTGAAGTTTGTATGGCACTGAAAAATTTTTACACTAATTTCATAACAGAACTAGTTTTGAGTCCAGTAATAGCTAAGTCTGTTTAAAAGTGGCTGCGGTAGAACTATTTAATCATGTTACCTAAACATCAATGAACTTTTTGTTCGAGAAAGAGAGAAACTTAAAGGGCAAAGGGACCGCACCGGACTTACAGTATATGCAGGGCTCGTCTATAAATGAAAGTGACTGGCGTTGGAGCTCTAGATGGTCAGTCATACAAAAAAAAAAAGTATTTTTAACGTGGTCGGGGAGCCATGGGCCATTGACGTTAGCGTACTTTCCAGGAAGTAGTTGGCGCAGTGAAAAGATTGCAGACCGGTAATCCGAGGGCCGTGGTATACAGTTTGTACGCGTAAATTGATTTTATTATTTATTTTCAATTATCACGTTACTTAAATTGCAAATAAAAGAAATATTGCTCAATATATTACATTTATTAATATTCTCATAAGAGGTATGAGAAGAAAAGGCAAAGGAACATTTAGGATTGAAAATAATTTTTCAGCAAAATCTTGGAGTTGCAGCGTCCAGTAGGGCTCTGCAAATAACATTTCAAATAGGCATTGTAATCATAGCGTACAGGACTTTGTATCCCAACAGTTTCATTTTGATCTTGCAGAGACCGCATCAGAATACATCCTCGGCAATATTTGGCGAAATTTTGCGTTGTGCGTGTTTTGATGCCAAACTGTGCCATGAGATGCAATCTTTAATGCATGTAGACCAGGGTTGTTTTTCTGTAGAAATTTTAAAATAGTTTTGTAATTATAAAAATAGCCGTATTTATAACGTGTGAAAATTGCGGAGAAAATTACTGCTTTCGCTGTTTTTACAAGGAATATCACCTAAAATAATTTAAAAAATATAATTTTATATACAAAGCTCTCGTGTACGCATTACAATCCATTCAAGGAGATTTATTAGCTTTCCCAAATTCTCAGTTGCAGTTCTTTTTCGTGAATTTTACGAAAATGTTAATAAACACAATATGTTGAGCATTATTTCAGTCTGCTTGTAGTGCAAGTAACGTAAAAATTTAAAATAAAAATGTTTCCACGTAAGGGCTCTACCCCACCACACTGCTTTCTTTCCATTGCGCCAAAGACCACCTGTATAGAAGACTATGGTATATGGTTCAAGCCTTACCCGACCTGTGTAAAGAATGAAGTTTTTGGAAACTCTTGGAAATCGAGAAGTCCCACCCCTGTCACTTTCATATCTGCCCAAACCCTGCATATACCATAGGATTTGGACGAAATCGGTTGTGGTGAGCTGCAAAGGGAAAGCCAGAACTTAGAGAGCAGGTGCCAGAGACACATTCAGGAAATATGTAGAGGATAGCCAGGCGAATGCCCTCGCAAAGCTTAAGAATCAACACCTTGCGAAGAGCCTGGTGAACAACGCGAAATTTGCAGATAACTTTGAACCCCCACAGACACCATGATGGAGCATACACACAAAACCGACAGGAATGCGCACCTAGAGGTACATCAAACTTCTGCCTGGAAGCAGCTGCTTACATTTGCCTAAAAAAGCGAGAATGCGCGAGAGTTCAAGCACATCCACAGGCTCAGGGATGGTCCTTAGACACAAAGCATTAGAACTCAGACAGGGAGGTGTATGGAACCCATTCATAGGGCGACCAGTCCACCAGTTCCCCTGCCGAGCGGATCTGCTCCAACATGTTTGCCTTAATGGGAGGCGATTTTATAGAGGTCAGGTTCACAGTCAGGGTGTGTTGGCTCCACCACTAACTGCTACCTGCCCGCATTAAGCGATACCTGCCACGCCACAATCCGCCCTTTTCCCTTCTGTTTTGACGTGGGGAACGCTGCCACATGAGTGGGTGCAGGTGGGGTCCACCAAGCAGTCACAGTCTGCCCGCGCAGAGTCAGACAGGTCGGTTCAGCGTGGGGGGAAGGATCGGTCTTCAGCAGACAGGTTGGTCTGTGAACGGACAGCTTAAAGAACTGCAGATAATGGTGACGAAAATGGTTGTAGATTCCTCGACCTACATTATAGGGTGGAAGGTTTTAGTATGCCCCTCAATGTATCAGTGGTGCACTACACATTGGAAGCAGCTACGGGGGTAGTATTTGTGGCGTGCACATGGGTTTTTTTTTTTTTAGATTAGGTTCCTTCAAACGGGAAACAAACCGTTGGCCTGAAAAATTACCAGTTCATGACACTGTTGTGGGTGTGTCAACTGTAAAAACTGTTAGTTCGCCTAAACAGGTCATTCCATAGGATTTAAAAATGCTAAATCTCATGTTAGTAAATTGTCGAAATGTCTGTAGCATGATAACCGAGTTACGCTCCGAAATAAACAGCAGTAATACCAATATTGTATTAGGTACCGAAAACTGGTTGAAAGCACACATAAATAGCATGACATTTTGAACTCGGATTGGACAATGGTTAGGAAGGATAGGACTGATGCTATGGAAGGTGGTGTGTTTACTGCAGTTAAAAGCTGTTTAAATGCAGTTCGGTACTGGGTCGGACTGTGAAATAGTCTGGATAAAGCTGTCAATCAGACAAGGAGTGACCATAGTATTAGGATAATTTTACAGACCACCAGCATCCGCAACAAACGTCTGACGTTTCAGGAAAAGTCTTGAGCAAATTATCCATTAGTTATAGGTGGAGACTTTAATCTGGCGTCCATTGACTGCGAAAATTACATGTTTATGACAGGGGGCAGAGGCAAAGTCTCGTGTGAAGTTATTCTAGGAGCGCTCTCTACATACGACCTTGAGCTGGTTAGAAAACTAACTCGAGATGGGAACATTAATATGTTCCTATCTCGAGTTGGTTTTCTTGGCGACAAACAGACCTGATATTTTTGAGGACGTTAGTCTAGAAGAAGGTATTAGCGATCATAATGTCGTTGTGGCTTGTATGTCAGTGGAAGTTGCAAAAGAACCAAAGAAACAGCGTAGAGTTTTCTTGTGTGGGAAAGCAAATAAAACTTCATAGTCAGCTCCAAGCATTCACCGCGGGACACAATGATAATGAACGTCTTTGGTCGCAATTTAAAGGTATTGTCCACCACGTGCTAGAGAAATATGTGCCTAGCAAAAATATAGGGGAAGCAAAATGATCCACCTTGGTTCAACAAATATGTTAGGAAGTTATTGAGATAGCAGAGAATTTTGCACAGTCATTTTAAATGTATTCACTGCCTCACTGACAAACAGAAACCATGCGAAATGAAAGTAGCTGTCAAAAGATCAATAAGAGATTCGTTTAACGAATTTGAAAGCAATATTTTATCTGCAGATTCTAAATTAACTCCAAAAAATTTGCTGACAGTACGAGTAATGTAACGGATGATGATAAACAGAACGCCAAAATTCTAAACCTATCTTTCAAAAACAAGTTTACGGTAGAGGACTGCCGCGCTATTCCCCGTTTAAATTATCGAACAAACACAAAGATGGCTGACATAGTGTTTAGTGTATCTGGGATTGTAAAACAGTTAAGATCCTTAGGCGCCAGAAGGCATCTGGCCCAGACGGTATCCGCGTAAGATTTTATGTTGACTACGCTACAAATATAGCACCATTCGTACCCATCATCTAACAGAGATCATTCAAACATCGGAAATTTCCACAGGACTGGAAGAAGGCCCAGGTCATAGAAATCTATGAAAAGGGTAGAAAATCGGACGCACATAATTACCGACCAATTTCGCTGACATCGATTGGTTGTAGAATCATGGATCATATTTTGCGTTCAGAGATAATGACCTTTCTAGACTCTGAGAAGATCATCTGCAGAAACCAGCACAGTTTTTGGAATCAGCGGTCATGCGAGACACAGTTGGCCCTCTTTGTGCATGTTATACAACAGGCCCTAAATACCGGCTCTCAGGTTGATGCCATATTCTTCTACTTTCGAAAGGCATTCGATTCAGTTCCGCACTGTCGCTTGCTCCAAAAAGTGAGCGCTTACTGTCTATTCGATGACATATGCGGTTGGATAAAAAGTTTTCTAACAGACAAAGAACAGTATGTCGTCCTGAATGGGGTGACTTCAACAGAAACAAGCGTAACATCAGGTGTGCCCCAGGGCAGCGTAATAGGTCCGCAGCTTTTTACGATTTACATAAACGATCTGGTTGATAGTATTGACAGCGGAGTATCACACGAAAGTTGTGAACAAATCAATGAGGATTTACAGAAAATAAACGCGTGGTGTAATGAATGACAGTTTTCTCTCAATATCAGTAAGTGTAACCTACTGCGTACAACAAAGCGAAAATCCCCATTAATGTGCGAGTACAAAATAAATGCCCAGTCTTAGGAAGCGATAACGTCCGTCATATATCTGGGTGTGACTGTTCGATATGATCTCAAATGGAACGATCAGATTACACAAGTAACGGGCAAGGCAAACTATAGATTGCACTTTATTGATAGAATCCTGAAGCGATGCAGTCCTTCGACAAAGGAGATTGCTTACAATACTTCAGTTCGTCCAGTCTTAGAGTATTGTTCGTCTGTATGGGACCCTTACGAGATGGGTCCGATTCAAGAGATTGAGAAGGTCCAAAGAAGAGCGGCAAAAATATTGCTAAGAATTAGCCGTCGCGAGAGCGTTACAAATCTCATAGGAAGTTTGAAGTGGGACACACTTGCAGGTAGATGACGCGCTAAAGGGAAGGGGCTGCCCACTAAATTCCAAAAGCCGATCTTCGCCGAGGATGTAGAGCATATATTATTACCACCAACTTTTAAATGGCGTAATAATTACCATTCAAAGATAAGGAAAATTGGAGCTCGTCCTGAGGGGTTCAGACAGTCGTTGTTCCTTCGCGCAATCCGCGAGTGGAACAGAGGGGGGTAAATATGAATTTGGCGCGAGTAGTGCCCTCCGCCACACACCGCTTGTAGATGTAGATGTAAATGAAGAATGTTTCATCGTCACTTTGTGATTTATTCTTTTTCTTTTTGCGTGGTAAATATTCGAATCCTTACAGTGAAGCACTCGAATAAGCAAAGAATTTTCTTACCTGACGTCTGCCATTTCACACCGAGATAACACTGCTCCGGCCACGAAACCTACGAAAACCTGTTAACGTGGAGAACCGTCTAGGCCTCGCTGCACAGTCGTGGGACACCTGTGAAAATAGCCGACTCGCGCCGCACAGCTCCGAGTGACGCGCTGTACCGATCAAGTGTCACACAACAAAGAACGACGAAGGCTGGTACGATGATTCATTTCCTCCTCATTTTCCTTAGCAACCAAGTCGTGTCCTCGCCCAGTCAAATTGGCCTTGAGATTTCCATTTCTTTCTTCTTTTGTATGTTACTTAATTACTGCCTTTCAAAGGGGCGATCTCATTGGTTGTATGTTGTAATGTATACAAATTTATAAAAATGATGTAATGTACAAAAACTTCTTCGGGAAAATAATTTTACTTAAGACCCCAAATCGTCATCTTTTACTGAACACGCCAGCCGGGGTGGCCAAGCGGTTAAAGGCGCTACAGTCTGGAACCGCGTGACCGCTACGGTCGCAGGTTCGAATCCTGCCTCGGGCATGGATGTGTGTGATGTCCTTAGGTTAGTTAGGTTTAAGTAGTTCTAAGTTCTAGGGGACTGATGACCTTAGAAGTTAAGTCCCATAGTGCTCAGAGCCATTTGAACCAGCCATTTTACTGAACAGTTGTTTCTAGCGTTAACTAAATCAACTTCGCTGTCAAAATGGGCAGTTTTCAGAACTGTCACCAATCCATCAGAAAAAAATTTATTGCTAAGGATTATTGTTTTGATGTGGTATGTTGCACTACAACCTACACGAAGAATGATTTCGATCATTTACGCTGTTGCAGCGATTGCCACTATTGCGGCACAAGAGTGAATTCTCACTTTTCAGAGGAGTGTGCACTGATTTGAAACTTCCTAGCAGATTAAAACTGTGTGACTCCAGCCCCAAACCTTCGACATTCACTGCCTTTCGTCGCCTGGTTCGACTATGGTACACCTGTAACAAAACAACTGCTGTAAAATGGATATTGATTCCCATAGATATGGAATGTCTCTGCATCACCTGACCTGTAACTTAAACACCCCTCTACTGAAACTTGCTGGCAGATTAAAACTGTGTGCCGGACCGAGACTCGAACTCGGGACTTTTGCCGGGCAAGTGCTCTACCAACTGAGCTACCCAAGTACGACTCACGCCCCGTCCTTACAGCTTTACTTCTGCCAGTGCCTCGTCTGGTAGAGCACTTGCCCACGAAAGGCAAAGGTCCCGAGTTCGAGTCTCGGTCCGGCACACAGTTTTAATCTGCCAGGAAGTTTCATATCAGCGCACACTCCGCTGCAAAGTGAAAATCTCATTCTGCACCCCTCTACTATCCATAATAATCGTCATTCACGAAGAGCCACTGTCCCTGACAGCACATCAAAATGTGAACAGTTAAGAAACGTCACATCAGTTCCACCATAAGCGGCTCTATTGCGTTTAAAAGCTATAGAGTTGAGTGGAACAGAGATTTTTTAGGGAGAGCAGAACCCACATGATACCCCAGCGAAACATGAAATAAGTGCAAGTACCGCAATTCTGGCTACAGACGGCCAATTGCGCCCATTCATCAACCAATGGAGTCATATGAATTCAGTACGGAAGGGCAATGTGTCGGCACACCACATTCCCATCTATAGTTGGGGTAGCAGACCTTGTGCTGCTACTGCTTGGTCCGGTACCTATTCCATTGGCATCACAAGGCTGTGTTCATTCCATTCCACGCCCCCACCAAAAAAATCCCTGGCAGTTCCCACAACCGAAACCAGTTGCTCCACATGGCAGCAAGCCACGCTGAACATTCAGCTGCGGATGTCGACGAAACTTCAAATACCACCACAAAATTTCAAATACCCTTTAGAAACACTACAATGCAGAACAGTGCATAGTAAGAGGAAAGAAAAATCACAGAATGCTACCATTACGATATTAAATCCGAGATACACACTAACACACTTATTTCTGTCAACACACACATCCCACATTCATGCACACAAAATGTAGATATAGAAATAAGTAGGAAGACTAGGACAGATCTGCTGCCAACCACTCTCCCTCCCACCTCTATTGCTCAATAACAAAACTATTGTTCTCTGATCGTCCTATTGTCCTCTAATCCCCCTATCGTTCTGGGACAAAAGGCTATTGTTCTTTGATCTCCTATTTTTCTGTTAAGTGTTTTTTTTATAACCTCCCTCTCCCTTGTGTTGTTCTGGAACTTAGGCTATTGTCACAAGCATCGGCATAGTGAATCAAAAAACTCATCCAGTAACTGTAGAATTTTTTTTTTCATTAGTGATCGCAAAACTTTTCCGTCCTTATACTAATGGTTTTGCTCAGCACTGATCATTTTCAGGTCTGTTATACATCTCCTAGTACAGAGTGAGTCACTATTTATTGCCACCTACAATAACTCCGAAAATATGATAAAAGCTGAAAAGTTTCTGGAACAAATGTTGCATGGGACAACGGGGGCCATAATATAACTTTGGTTTTTTGTTGCTAGGTGGGTTCGCGTCAGAGATATGAAGGTCAAATTTGTTTTTAAAATGCAATGCTATAGTTTTGCTTACTTTCCGATAGAGGCTATCAAGACGAATCCAATGATTTGTAACAGTAAGGCCTTTGAAGGTCAACGAAGGTCAAAAGGTGGCATGAACGTCCATGTACAGAAGATGTTCGAAGTGATGACCATTGGTATCAATGCAGTACTGCAGTGTTTTCATGGTTTGAGTGATATTCCTTATCACTTCGGGACATATCAAAGCACATGCTCTGACAATTCTCTCTCGTATATCGTGCAAATAGTAAATATTGGTCGAAAACGGAGTATCCATCTAACGTGCCATTGACACATAAACGCCATTAGACGGTTTCGCAATATAACAGTAATAGGAACGGTAAGACTAGTATCCTCGAATTAAGTGAATGTGAATGATGTATTCCTGCGAAAAACAAGTCGATATGCTTCTCATTTATGCCAACGAAATTCAGTGAAAGCTACAGACTTACACACAGAAAGACATCCTCAACATACTCACCCTACATGTCGTACATTTAAATATGTGTATAATAAATTGAGAACAACTGGATCTTTAACGCATCGGAAACATATCAATCAAAGGAAAGCTACTAACGAGGAAACGGAAATTAGTACTTTGCCATTGTGGTTCGAGATCCTTGTGTTAGTTGGTCTCAAATCGAAGGGATGAGCCAGAGCAGTGTTGTTCGTGTTTTGCATCGCCATAAATATCATCCTTACCATATCAGTCTCGACCAAGAATTAACTGGTACGGATTGTATGTGTCGCATTGAATTCTGCCGATGGGCTCAGCTTCAGATTCAGAGGGATGACACATTTATTAATTTCATTTTATTTACTGACGCGGCGACATTCACGATCCATGGAAATGTTAATTTGCATAATATGCACTATTGGACAACTGAAAATCCATGTTGGCTGCGGCAAGCTGCACACCAAAAACTGTGGTCGGTGAATGTATGGTGTGGGATTCTGGAGGACAGAATTATAGGCTCCTATTTCATCGATGGAAATCTTAATGGTAGGAAGTACACCACATTCCTGCAAGAAACATTAGGTTTGTTACTGGAAGAAATACCTTTAGGAAAAAGGTACAGAATGTGGTATCAACACGATGGGTGTGTGGCACATTTTTCGCTGATGACGAGAAATAAGTTGTAGAGACAATTCCCAAATCGCTGGATTGGATGCGGAGGAGGTGTCGTGGCCGGCTCGTTCGCCAGACTTGACGCCTCTGAATTTTTTGTTGTAGGGATTCGTAAAAGACATTTTTATAAAGAAGTTCCAATTACACCTGAAGATATGCGAGAGAGAGTTATCAGAGAATGTGCTTCGATAAGTTCTAATGTGATAAGGAATACCACTCAATCCATGATAAGAAGATTGCAGCGCTGCATTGATACCAATGGTCATCACTTCGAACACCTTCTATAAATGGATGTTCATTCTACATTTTGTGTGCTTCATTGGCCTTCAAAGACCTTACTGTTACACATCATTGGATTCGTCTCGATAGCCGCTATCAGAAAATAAGTACCAAACTATAGCATTCCATTTAAAAAAAAGAAAGTTGACTTTCATATCTCTGAAGCGACCCCACCTAGCAACAAAAAACCAACATCATATTATGGCCCCTGTTGTACCATGCAACTTTTGTCTCACAAACTTTTCTGCTACTATCATACACTCGGAGTTATTCTAGGTGGCAGCAGTTAGTGACTCACCTTGTATAGCGATGATGCCACTGTGGCCTCATTATGTTAGGACATATAAAATTTCTCTGAAGATCGTCATGGCTAACTGAAACTAGTAACCTAAGGACAAAAAAAATTTGAGAACATTGATAGAAATAACAGAAATTTTCCGTAACCCGCCTCTGACAAGCCCATTTGCCTTATGTATATAATGGCTTAATATATAGTAGGAAATTCTAAACAGCCAGGGTCTCCCCCTACTCTATGGTGTCGCTGTGAAAGTAAGGAGATGGCAGAACGTTCAGAAAATGTAAGATGGTGTAATCTCCTGCTGATGTGAAAATATCAGCTCAGGAATTCAATTCAGTTATGTTCTATTCAATTTCAGTTCAATTCAATAAGAAGTCGAGAGCCCATTTTCCCTGTGTTAAAAAATGTCAATAACCCAGCTGTCCAGAGTCTAAACAATTGACCTCTGATATTATAGTTTACCAGTCGAATTTTGTCTCCGTGTGAAGGTATAATGATGTTTATGGTTTTATTTTTCACAAATACTTCTCCACGCTAGGAGCCTCCACGTTCCACTCTGCCACCTCTCTGCATGCACCTGCCAAGTGGGGTTGAGCTCAGCTTGTTTGTCGCACAGGGCAAGACAGCCACCACTGCCATGAGCACCACAGTTCGCTAGAAAGCTCTGTGTGTAGATGTGTTGTGTGCATACTATCGATTGCGCTGTCTACCGTAAACTGCAAAATAGTAGTTCCAATTTCTGCCAATGGTATACTCTTTTCATGGCACTGCAATAACGGCCTTGTCACCTAAATTCAACTGTCATCCACCATATAGGTGGTAAATATATGAAGCTATGTATGCACCAAGCATGTAGTGACAACATTTGAGAACAAAATGTGTTTATATGAATTCAATAAATGGATTGTAACAATAAAAAGTGCGGAAAATACATATGATGAGAAAGAACGAAATTTTTGCAAAAGTAGCAGTTGTAATTATTTTGTATGATATATTTCACAATGAAAATCTCAGCTATCACCAGCAACAATGCACAGCGCCAACTGATGGGCCAGTCTTCTGGCTCTGAATTCCCTATCATTTTACAATGTTGGTTAAAGTATGTGTAATTCTGCATTTTGAATATTCCCCGTCATTTTACTTAGGTTACGTAGGTTGTGACTGCAGAAACATCATAAAGCAGCACACTAGAGATAAAAATCGGAACTACTATTTATTTTAACATTTTGCATTAGACAGCCAGATTGTTGAAACTTCGGAAACCTATATTAATATCACTTTTAAACTTAGGGTAAATGGGCTTCCGATTTCTTAAATGAATTGAACTGATCTGATTGGCTGAATTTTATGTGAATTTAATCGAATTACTATTTTCACATCAGCAGGACAATACCCAAATCTTGGATTTTTGTCTTTTCCACCAACTGCCTTACTTCCACAGTAACATCATGGACTTGGGGGGTACATCCTGGCTATTTTCAACATCCCACCATTTTTTGAATTTTCTGCATTATATATATAAGACAATTTGCCTATGTCAAAGTGGGAGGGGGTGGAGATGGTCTTGGGAGACAGTACCATTTGTTCCAGAAGTGGGAAACAGTAATTTTTGTTCCAGAACAATAGATGCTGTGAACAAAACCATTTTTGATGGACAACAGATGGGGAAAGTGGGACATGAAAAACCACCTAACACAACAACAGGGAAATTAAATATCAACAGCCATCTGTTTCAGATCACTAGAGGGACGGGAGAACAAAAGCCCTTTGTTCTACAACAGAGGGGAGAGGGAGAGGGTGATGGCATCCTTTGTCCCAGAACTATCCTAATCTATCTGTTACAGCATACGATAATAGTTCCAATCAATAATGAACCAGCCCAAACTATGCAACATGGCTTTTTGAAGTACACAGAAAACAATTCAATATGAAACGTAGACGTAAAAAACTTCAACAGCCAAGATAGCAAATTATAATTCTTCTACAGTTATACCATTTTCAACTGCTTATGTTATTATCCTCTCCCCTCTCATCAGAAATCCTTGTCTTCTTTCCAATTCACATCACGGAACTTTTGCATTTACCTTTTCAGATTTTCTAGCTGTCCACTTACTTTAAAACTTCTGGCATTCCATTTTACTATTGGTAGAATGCTGTACCTTCGATGGTTATTCAGTTCTTTTCTCATCTTCATCTCCCCCTTCTACGTCTGCTCTCATAGATACAAACTGTGGGACTAACTAGGAATCTTCTGCCGATGGAGAACTCATCACAACAATTTTTCAGTCACAGGCCACACGTGCTGCGAGTACACATTATACATCTTAAATCAACTAGTTTCCATTACCTTCTGCACCCTCAAGCCGTTAATCATTGCTGATTCTTCCGCCTTTCTGGAACAGTTTCCCACAGCAAGAGCAACGGAGTGCCCTGAACTTCTGTCCGCTCCTCCGCTCTCTTTGAGAAGGCTGTCAGCAGAATGACGGTGACTCGTTATGCTGGACGTCTTTGGCCGCCACTACTGTTGATTTTTTCGACATTTAAGCTGTGGCTGCATCGAATCCACAATTTTTAGTTACTAAATTTAAGACGCTTCCCTAGACCACAGGTTCATATCGGTATTATTTTTATAATATTAATGATGATGATGGATTCTTACTGAAAATTTGTTTCCTTTATTAATAATTAATATGTGTAACATGACATCTCGTTTGTGAAACATCCGAAACACCGACGAAACAGCCTATCACAGTTCAAAATTTTACGGGTAGTAATCGAAACAGCGAATCAGTATGTAGCCTGCATGTTCAAAAGTATGTACACGATATGAAGTTATAATCCTATATCCAAAGGTAACGAAACCGCTTGTATTATTTATAAAAACATGTTATCTTACCCTAAATTTCATAAATAGGGCGTCATTTTCAGTATCACACGAACTCCCTGAGTTGTATGCACCGTATCCTAAGAGTAGGACAACGATTTGTGTTTCTAGTAAAAAAGAGAGAGAAATATGTAAGAACGCACACACACACACACACACACACACACACAGACTGTTTATGTCAAGTGTCACAATCTTATTTCATGTTATTTCCGTGTCTAAATGGCAGTACCTCAGCCCTGTCATTGGCAAGGTCAAGCTGTAGTGTCCTTAGGAATTTTGTGAAGAATAAAATATGATTTATCGCTTTCAGTTATAAGCAGAACCCTGTCGCTAGTTGCAACTTAGCAGACATAGAAACTCCCTGTTTCTCTTTATGTATATTCTGGTTAAACTTTTTATATTCTCATTCTCAAGTTTTTTTAAGAGAACTGCGATAATTTTGTGACTTTCAGAACATGTGAACTCGAATGATCGCATCTACTAAGCAAAGTCATGTCATAATCAGCATGTACACTGAGGGCACAAAAGTCATGTCACACCTCCTAAATAGCAGGGCAAAGTAGGCATCAGGACAATTTGTTAGTACAGATTGCCTATCTGAGCCAAGTATTGTTCTTTTCTGATAGGTAGGTACTTAACCTATTGTTCTGCTAAGAGGATTAAGACCCCTGGGGATAATCCACCCTTTGGATTGACAGGTTATGCCGCCCTGGGGATAATCCACCAATTTGACTGACAGGTCCTTAACCTGTTGTTCCCCCCACCCCTCCCTCTCCTCCTCCCCCCCCCCCTCGACCTCCACCTCCCCCATCCCTCAGAGATCTTCCCTCACCGATACAAGCCCCCTTTGATATCAGTTTGATTGACTAGTTAATTAAATCGATCAATTAATTAAATCCACTGGCAGGAAAGCCCTCCCTCTCCCCTCCCCTTCCCAGAAATCGGGGTGAAAAAGACTCAGTTCATCAGTCATTTGGAGGGCATTCGATCGCAGTGTATTGAATGGTGTTTAAACAATTTACACACTGTGGGGAATATTGTTTATTCAAACAATTTATGGGATTCAAGGCGATGTATGGAATATGGTTTATTTATTTAGTTAAAGAATGCGTTAGGAAATCCGTTGAAGTGTATGGAATGTTGTTTAAACAATTTAGACGATGTGTCGAATATTGTTTATATAAAGAATTTATGCGATTCAAGGCGGTGTTTGGAATATAGTTTATTTCTTTAGTTAAAGAATTCGACGGGAAATTGACTGCAGTGTATGAAATACTGTTTTTTCAAACAATTTACAGAATACAGGATTGTATATGGAATATAGTTTATTTAAAGTATTTGTCAGGAAATAGATCGGAGCATGGAATATTTAAACAATTGTGGCACTTCCTTATTCTGATCGCGCTTGGAAACGCTGAGTCAAGGGTATTAATTCTCTTATTATTTATTTTCCTCACTTTTAGAAACACTCTGCTGTCTAAGTACAGACGGAAAATCAGTACAATTACATATCTAAAAGTTCATGACATATTTCCAAACCCACCGTCACTTTCTGCATTTTCTGCTAAAATCTCAGCAGTACATATCGAGAAACATACCTCAATCATATTACACTGACAGTGAAACCCTGAACAAGTGGTCTACAGATCATGAATCGAATGAAGTGCGGTATAGTAGCCGCCGTTTCGGGTCTCCCATGCTTATCTCTATCGTCAAGACACCGCAACGATGGTCAACACCGCCCAATGTCCTAATTACAGATCAGGTTACTAAATACCACCGACCACGGACCGCATATCGGCCTCTTTTGATCTAACGGCCCCCAAACAAAGCATCAAGTGGCGGCATTCTGTTGATCTAGAAGTTACAGACTCGCTTCCCGTGTCTGTCTTTCTCAAGAGGCCACTCACTGAGTGTCTGTGTAAACCGACGTCTCGAAGCATGGAAAAGAGATTTGCACCACTCCTAAGAATACAGTGTTTCTATTGGCCAATGCTAGAGACAAAGAGAGAGCTGATACGATTTCGATATCAAAAATAGAGTGAAATAAGCCATTTGCTCTACCCAATTAAATTAATTGTTTAACAATTTACAGGAGTCAAATAGATTGCTGTAAACACTCACCTCCACCTTACGATGAACCTTCTTCGTAATAAAACATATTTTCAACGTTTGACTATCTCACACAAATATTATGCAAATCACGTGATGAAATTTTCACCACAAATATATTGTAAGGATGCGGGGGGTTGGTATGGTTTATTCTTGAATTGAGAACAACTGTGTGAGGTGAACTGACAAGTTTAATGTCGCACTATTTCTCACCAAATTACAGCTGTTCACGCAGTTTTCAACTCACCAGCATAAAAACAGCGCAATGGATAACGCTTCCTGCCAACATCAAAAAGTGAAATAAGTTTATACACAACAGTGTTAAATATTAACTCTCTGAAAGAGCATTAATATTAAGCACAACATTATGAAAGTTTAATTGGAAGCTGGCTTTTCAAAACTAAAAACGACTCGACTCGCGTCCCTGTTCTACCTTCCGCTCAAAGACATGCATTATATAGTAATGGTGTGTTAATTACCGTCGTTTGACTGTCACCTCTTTTTGCATTCATTATTGATAGGCAAATGTTCTCGTAACTGTCGACTTACGTTAGGTGTCGTCTTCACCTTCTCATTGCGATTTGTAAAGGTCTCATGTAAGGTGCGAATCTGACCATGTATTTTGCCACTTTATAATATGGTAGCGCTAAATAGATAGGAGGGCTTGTACGCAGCAACGTTTGAGAGCACGAGCACCCTCCTCCACCACAATGTTCCACTAAACATGTCTGGTGAAAAAAAAAAAAAATCATACCGCCGTTCGCCATGTACTACGTAGCCCCGTCCGCATCGGCCAGTAGAGAAACCGATACCCGAACGCATGCTTGCGCGCAATACAGCTATCGGAAACGCGGTGAGGTCATGAAAAGTACTATATTATTCCTAAATTTGTTATCTCCGCTACATTCGGAAAGAGGGAGGAATAGATAGCAAATATAACTGCAAGACATAGTGTAGTGTGATGTATTGAGAAGCAATAAGCACTGCATACTTAAACCGCGATCCAATCAGTAGTAATAAGCCGTTAATGGCTAAACGTCAAAGATCGCATACGTTCGGGAATCTGACGTCGCAACTGGGTTTGTAAAGCACAATATAACCCATAAGCTACTTCTGTCTGCTACATTCGGGGGAAGGAGGAGGAGGAAGGCCTACTGCATGATATTGTAGAGCAAATACCATTTCAAGACAGAGTCCACTTCTGTGAACTGAGAAGCACTAAACAAAACACACTCAGACCACGATCCAGTCTGTAGTAACAAGTGGTCATGGCTAGAGGTCAGAGGTCTCCAACAATCCGGTATCTGACGTCGCGACTGGGTTTTTGAAGCACCACAGATGTCCTAAATTGATCATTCAAAAACTCGATTGTAAAACAGTTAAAATTACGCAAATTTAAAATATGTTACGCATTGGTCGACTGCTGGTGGTGTCACTCTTGTCTACATAACGGCAGGAAACTATGCGACACTAATCCTTCCTACAGGCTTAAATAGCGTACTGAGTTCACGTGAATAGACGGCAACACCCCCAGCGGCGATCAACGGCATTTGATACAATTTATTATATGTAATTATTAGTCACCTTGGTTTAACATAGTCACCTTAGCCTGCGCAAAGATAACACCATACGAATACACCAGCTGCTACCATGACAACGGCGTTCTCGCTACACAGACTAGAGGGCGCCTGATATACACTTTGTAATCCATGGCAACGGCGTCCTCACCACAAGGAATAGAGGGCTCTGTAGTCCTTCCATATTAGCCGTTTTAGTAAATTTATTCAAATGTTTTGTACGTAAATCTACGAACAGATATATTATAATACAAGACGACACCAGTTTTTGTGTGACACAAATTGTTTTACTTTATATTATGGCACATACTGTAATATACCTTTACGAATTTTACGAGTTGACTACGGAACAGTTGTTATTATTTTATAATTAACACTATAATTGTAACTCTTTTTAAATGAAATGGTTCCGTTTTCTGTTATTTACTGTCACTTAAATTTATGTTAAACCAAGGTGACTAATAATTACATATAATAAACTGTATTAAATCCCGTTGATCGCCGCTGGGTGTGTTGCCGTCTATTCACGTGATCTCAGCACGCTATTTAAGCCCGTAGGAAGGATTAGTGTCGCATAGTTTCCTGCCGTTATGTAGACAGGAGTGACAGCACCAGCAGTCGACCAATGGGTAACATATTTTAAATTTACGTAATTTTAGCTGTTTTACAATCGAGTCTTTCTGACGCATATCTATGATTTCACAGTATAAACGCCCAGAAGATGACCCCTACGTCAGGTTGAAACCGTTTGGTGGTATAATAACAATAAATGGGATTAAAACTGTTTTTGAATAATTGATTAATCATACTAATCGCTGCTTCATCTCCACAACCATGTTGTCCAAAAATCAATGCCCTAAATTGGTTCTCTCCGCTACATTTGGAATGAGAGAGGAAGATTCTACAGCGTAATACAACAGAGGCAACAGCAAATACTACTCCAAGACAGAGTTCACTGCTATGTTTTGAGAACCATTAAACGCGACACACTTAAACAACGATCCAGTCGGTAGCAATACGCTGTTGCGGCTAGATGTCGGGGACAGCTGAAAACGCTTGCACATACCGCGCGCTCCTGCCCGAGGTCCACATGCAACGCGGCCGCACGCATCTACACCGCCAGCGCCCACGCAAAGAGGTCAGTGAAAATTTCCGCCGCAGTCGCAGTCGTGGATGCGCGTGTATCCCAGAGTGTACCACCCCCTGCTATGGAGGGCATCCGGGCACGATTGGAGTGGTAGAAATTCGGATGTTATCAATAACTCCAGCGCAAACGTCCATCATTTTGAATCCTCTCTCATGCAGCACACACACGCCCGCTTCCGTCGCGCTCACTAAGCACGCTGGTCACTTCGCCAGCCCTCGCTGCCGCGGGCAAGATCAGGCAGCAAGGCGTATTCTTTGTACACGTCAAAGCCTGAGATATTCCACTACTTCAGGTCGCAGACTGCTGTGACCGCCCTTGCCGGCAGGAGCGATGCACAGCGAAACAAGCAGTTGCAGCTTGGACTTATACAATAGTTCTCAACAGTTCCACCCCAACATAGACCCATCAGTTAAGAATCTAGTTTAGCCAATCGGAAGCAACGATGTTGTTGGTCATACACCTCGGATTTCTCAGGCGAAATGTAGATTCCTCCCATTTACATAAGTTAGTTTCGAAGATACACGCGTTTTCACGTCGTCAAAGTATCGTTATTTGTTCGGAAAATCCTGCACTGGACTATGGCATAGACTATATTCCCTCTAAGTATTCTTTCACAAGGTAGAAAAATATCCTTCCTCATCTGTCACGTCATGCATCACAGAACTAAAATATTAAACTCATTTTTGGTTTATGGTGGAGTGCTAAGATCTACCACTGTCGTAGGACGCTTCTTCACTTTTTAACTCTTTCTTAAGGTAGCCAAATGTCTCGCCATATATGAAGTCTTTTAAGTTAACAGCACAAAGAAGTTGTAAATATAAGTTTTGTATTATGTGTCAATTTAAAAATTCGATAACACATCTGATTTTATTACGATGGTTGTCTTTCCATGTATAGATCGACGATTAAATTATCACTAAAAGATATCGCCGCAACGAAAATAAAACGCTAAGTGAAGAATCATATCTGTGGTGCCCTAGCAGTCGCCTACACCCGCCAGGCGCCATGTCAATGATATTAGATTGACAGACTAATTAATTAAATTGATCATGAGAGTCACTTTGCACGGCAATTAATTTTTCTTTTTTAGTGGACGGATTATCCTCACCAGATAGTTCAAATGGGAATCCCCCGAGGGAAGACGACGTTCTTTTCAAGGAACACTATTCAGAACCGGCATTTGAAGCTGACGACAGAAGGATTCTACAACCGGCAACACACATTACGTGTTAGGACAGCGCTATTAAAAACATAGGATTCTACCACCGGCAACATACATTATGCGTAAGGACTGCGCTATTAAAAACATTATTACAACGACTGTGTTACCGTCATGATGCATAAAAACTGTCTTGGTTCTACAGATACACACAAGAGTCAGTTATAGTGCTACGCTTTCTGACACAAATGCTGTATGCGGTTTGGAATCAAGTCTTTCCGTTCAACCACATGCGTTGCATCCTACAGAGATGTCTTTCAATGATTACAGCCACTAGTGGATCATATTTGTGGCACTCTCATATCGCGAAACGAGTCACATTTTTTCGAAACTATTTGCTATAATAAAACTCCAACGTGGTTTTAGATAGTCCCTATGCATCTTGTAACTGATCCTCAGTCTCTCCCCGCCACCCCGGCAGCTTTGTTCTTGTGCTCGTTCTAGTTTAAATCGGAACTGGGCAGAAGTTGGAGAGCGCTATATTTACCACATTCTGCAGCCTCTGTAGAAACAGGATAAGTTGAGTCCATGCGACAGGACCGTTTTTCGACCACTTGATGGAAATGGGAACATGTAGCTCTGCCAGCTGTGTACGATGTGTAAGGTCAGCGGGAAAACGAAACTTCTCTTGCAATACAAGGAACTATAAAAGACAGTGTGAACAGTTACGATGGTGTTTCTTATTGGGAAAATTAGGAAGACTCCACATCATACAGGTACTATAGTCCAAAGGATATCTGCGTCTCTCAGGCTACATCCACGTCTGTCACCCAGACATACTATCATCATTATTCTGTACAATCCAACAGAGAATAAAAGTTGTTGTTGTTGTTGTTGTTGTTGTGGTCTTCAGTCCTGAGACTGGTTTGATGCAGCTCTCCGTGCTACTCTATCCTGTGCAAGCTTCTTCATCTCCCAGTACCTACTGCAACCTACGTCCTTCTGAATCTGCTTAGTGTATTCATTTCTTGATCTCCCTCTACGATTTTTACCCTCCACGCTGCCCTCCAATACTAAATTGGTGATCCCTTGATGCCTCAGAACATGTCCTACCAACCGATCCCTTCTTCTGGTCAAGTTGTGCCACAAACTTCTCTTCTCCCCAATCCTATTCAATACTTCCTCATTAGTTATGTGATCTACCCATCTAATCTTCAGCATTCTTCTGTAGCACCACATTTCGAAAGCTTCTATTCTCTTCTTGTCCAAACTATTTATCGTCCATGTTTCACTTCCACACATGGCTACACTCCATACAAATACTTTCAGAAACGACTTCCTGACACTTAAATCTATACTCGATGTTAACAAATTTCTCTTCTTAAGAAACGCTTTCCTTGCCATTTCCAGTCTACGTTTTATATCCTCTCTACTTCGACCATCACCAGTTATTTTGCTCCCCAAATGGCAAAACTCCTTTACTACTTTAAGTGTCTCATTTCCTAATCTAATTCCCTCAGCATCACCCGACTTAATTCGACTACATTCCATTATCTTTGTTTTGTTTTTGTTGATTTTCATCTTATATCCTCCTTTCAAGACACTATCCATTCCATTCAACTGCTCTTCCAAGTCCTTTGCTGTCTCTGACAGAATTACAATGTCATCGGCGAACCTCAAAGTTTTTATTTCTTCTCCATGGATTTTAATACTTCCTCCGAATTTGTCTTTTGTTTCCTTTACTGCTTGCTCTATATACAAATTGAATAACATCGGGGAGAGGCTACAACCCTGTCTTACTCCCTTCCCAACAACTGCTTCCCTTTCATGCCCCTCGACTCTTATAACTGCCATCTGGTTTCTGTACAAATTGTAAACAGCCTTTCGCTCCCTGTATTTTACCCCTGCCACCTTTAGAATTTGAAAGAGAGTATTCCAGTCAACATTGTCAAAAGCTTTCTCTAAGTCTACAAATGCTAGAAACGTAGGTTTGCCTTTCCTTAATCTTTCTTCTAAGATAAGTCGCAAGTACAAAAGCTCCACTAACTTCGTCTGACAGAGAATTCGGTATGATTTTTAACGCATCTCTCTCTACCGATATATGAGAACAAATACCGTCTGCGTGCTGATATCGACCATATGTGGTGATCCTATTAAGTATACATGTACTCATCCACTGGAGCAAGTGGCTAGTGATCGAAGTCGCTTGCACAGACCAGAGTAAAGTTTCGTCGACTTTACTGTAGGAGGGTCATATCCCACTGACTATCAGTCGCATGAGAGGGTCACTGTTTTATTGTTTGATACGTTGTTTTCTCTGCTGTAACACAATTTGTACACCACCATATATTTTGTTTTTATGTCACGATTTCGAGGTCTGTTTCAGGTTCTAAACTGACATTAACACGTTTCGAACCATTGCCTCTCACAGAAAACTTGACATAGCATGGTTTAAATCATGCTGCTGCTGTTCCTACAACACACACACATTGGATAACTGAAATAAAGGACAGTCACATGAAATAGAAACTGGAGAACCTAATAGAAGCTAATAGAAGACCTCAACTCATCTTTCACAGTGGCGGGATAGCTGATCACTCAGTGTTCCATTTCGATTGATTCCTCGTATTGCAGCCATGTATGCAACCACTGCTTCTGTGCTAGTCATCCTCCAAAGGTGCTGCCCTCCACCAAAACTCTTTCTCCATCTCAGTTAAGCAATCTCAGTCAATCATCAGCATACCAGTGAACAGATGGGAGAGAACAGACACTACTGATGTACTGTAATAATAAGCATCACAGTTCGTAGTGCGACCAATCTTAGCAACTGTACCAGTTTTTTTACAAAAAACTGATGTCATGGCACCATACTTCACAGTTTATGTATCGTAGGTAAACTGCCGCTCCACTACACTGTGAGTGCCATTACGAATACAGGTAGATGACTGTGCAGTACGTCCATTTATTGTTAATTCTCGAACATATGCATCAAAGTATACTAGACAGCGGTCTACATATTTCTAGCGCTTCGAGCATAGAGCGGAATTTACGATGTTTCTCTATATGGATGGGAGTGGCAGTGGTTGCTCGCATTCTAAGGATAAATTTAGAGGTTGGAAGATCTCCTCGCACTGTCTTTGACTAACCCTCCCTGCAGCACTGTCACCAATTTAATCTGCAGCTGACCAGAAGTAGACCGCTATATTCCACGTTTCATGAGGGAATAGTGCTAGCCAAGTCCGTAACTGTTGTTCCACACCCATTCAAGAGTGCAAGATACCTCCAGATGTGCACATGTCGAGGAGGCTGGCACCCCTTATCCGTTTATAGTAGTAGACACGAAAGGGTTGTGATGTAACAGCAGACGGTTAAGAAGAACACACAGGTGGTTTTTATGCATAATAGAGTTCCAGGCAGACGGAGTTTGGAGCATTTTACGTAAATCAACTGCGCTATCGATTCTGAAGTATTGTTCTAGTGTCTGGGATCAGTAACAAGCAGGTCCTGGTAAGAGAGAACATCAACACATGCACTCCGAAGGCTATATGGTCCTGCACTTAAAACAGGCTATAATGTTGGAGCAGTGCAATTTCTGACCCATTAGTCATCTGGAATGCAACGCTGGTAATATTCCAATGTAAAAAATATACGTAATTCCATACATTCTCCTTACATGTTTCTCTATGATAAACTATGGTGATAAATTGTAAAATGAAAAAAACTGATTCCTTAAAACATGGATTCTGTGAGATACAAGCACAATACAGCTTTCTAGAGGTGTACAGCGCCCACTGTTCACATCCGGTCATAGTTTAAAATTATACTATGCTCGCATCAGTCCTATATAAAATGATCGTTGGTAATGAAGGATACCTCTTACAAAAAAAAAGAGACAAACACATATCAGTGGCGTTTTACATTACATGTCATGGCACTAACTCCATAAACAAGACATCTGTGAAGCCGATGTATACACGGGGATTGCAGTACCTCACAAACAGCTGTCGCTAACTTAGAGTCACCATAGTTAGAAACTGAAGATTCGATTTTATGCCCACCATGTGGCAGGGAATGGAGACAGTCGAATAAATCTTTGTTCGTCTAGAGGAATGTATCTAAACAGTCTGGACATGTTTAATCACACATGAGGTGGAAGTGCTCTGATGACTGATAGGTTTGCTGTTAACGATAGCAAGTAGACAGTGATGTAATTCATTCCAAATGCAGCATAGAGAATCAATTTAGGAAGTCTATAATACTTTTAAGAGCCCAATTACGACTTCAAATTCCCGATTGATCAATTTATTGTTTGTGCTAGTAGTATTGCATGCATGCATGCGTTCAGTGTGGACGGGCATGGCCGATGCAGGAGTGGGCGCCGTTGCAGATGGGGGCTACCCTGCAGTCATCTGACGGCGCCATCTTCGCTATCGCTAGCTTGTGTGATCGTCAAGATTTCTTTTTCATCAGATATGTTTAGTGGAAACGTTGTGGTGGAGGAAGGCACATACAAGACAGCGAATGTATTTAGCCCTACAATCTATTTGTGACAGAACTTTCTCTTACACACAGGAGAGACCAAACGGTGGCTACTATATCACACTTCATTCCATTCATTGTGATTACAGTTATGTCTTGGGAGGCAGGATTGGGTGTGCAGTCACAATGTCTGCCAAAGTGGTAGAACCCCATCTCCCTCAAAATGATTAAATAAAGAATATGTATCAACATATTATTGACTTTGACTAGAATTTCGTATCATGACAGCCTTCTTCTCCACCACATAGTGAGTCTTTTTCCTACCAGTTTTTTTGGGAGACGTTAGGAGGAAGGGGACGAAGGGTATGGGGGTGGAACATCCTCTGGTGGTGGCAGTGTGCACTAGCTCAGTCGATCCCTGCATCTTAAGGTGAGTGCACACAGGAAAATCTTCCAATAAGAGGACACCACAGTAATTACGTAATTAGGACATGTATCTGATAAATGTGAGCTCTTGCCACGAAATAAAACTGTGAGCCAGCCCCTGCAAAATGAATTTTTTTAATAAACGGTATATCCTATGCTATATAACTGAATTTCTTGTCATGAGGTCGTTTCTCTCCAGCTCAGATGGCAACTTAGAGCCCATGGTGAAATCCATTCTCAGTCAGGAATTTGCCTTGGAAAGAAGATGTCTTGTGCGTTTCGATATTCTGCTGGGGATTACTGTATAAATGCTGCTTTGTTTGCGGTTCAGTCTGACCATGAATGACAGCATGTGCAGGCCTGGCAGTGGCACCGGAAGGAAAAATAGAGAAAGAAAACATGCTTCGACGGGAACTTCTTGGGTACTTTTGTTCAAGAATTAACATGACCTCTGGTCTGTCAGTCATGGGCCCCAAGTGGAGACCTGTGCATGGCATGACAGCACTTTGCACAATCCTGAGGGAGCTGTGTATGTGGTGCTATGAGCTGGCACCTGGTGCAGGAGGGCCAACAGGGGTGCTTCGAGAGTGTGCCTATATCAACAAGCAAGAGCAGTGAAGTTTGGAGGTTTGCTGAGGCATTGACAGAAGGAAGTGGAAGCGGGGAGAGAAATAGGATAAGGACCTGTCAATCAAAAGGGACGATTATCACCATGGGGTCAGCCTAAAGAGAACAATAGGTTTCCCACTTAATGTATACCTGCCCCTGATGTAGGCAGCCCATACTAACAAATTGTCGTGATGCCCAAGTTGCCCTACTACTCTGTTAACGACGTGGCTACCATAGCCACGTCGGAAACCTTTTCGCATGGATCACCTGAGTAGATAACAATGACAGCTCCACCAATGGACTGTCCTTTTATTCCTTGTGTACGCGATGCTAGCGCCATCTGGATATGTGCATATTGCTATCCCATGACTTCAGTCATCTGAGCGTAGTCAAAGATAACGTTCATCCAACAGTTATGTTTAGATTAGATTAGATTTACTTTCATTCCAATTGATCCGTAGTGAGGAGGTCCTCTAAGGTGTAGAACATGTCAGAAAAATAACAATACATGACAAATATTTACAACTCAAACAAATAAGCAAATGTACCATTCCACAGCTCCCAAGTGGCATGATCGTCATTTTTTAATGAACGCTATATGAAAGAATCATTTTACAAATATTAATGCACTGAATTAAAAAAAAATGTTTTTTATTTATTTATAAGTTAATAAGCATGTAATACAACTACTAAATACTTATTTACAATGAACACATTACCGCACTGAAATTGTGCAGAAGTTATATTGTACTTATATATATATATATATATATATATATATATATCAGTTGGTTCTACTGAGAAATTCATCACTGGAGTAGGAGTCGGCCACCAATAAATCCTTTAGGCTTCTCTTAAACTGAATTTCATTAGTTGTTAAGCTTTTTATGGCTGCTGGCGAGTTATTGAAAATGTGTGTTCCTGAATAATGCACACCTTTTTGTACAAGACTAAGTGACTTTAAATCCTTGTGAAGATTACTTTTATTTCTAGTATTGATTCCATGAATTGAGTTGTTGGTTTGAAAAAGTGATATATTTTTAATGACAAAATTCAGTAAGGAATAAATATATTGGGAAGCAGTAGTTATTATCCCTAAACAGGCCTCTGCAAGATGTTTCCTGAGTTCACACCACATATAACTCTTACTGCACGTTTTGTGCCCGGAAAAATTTAGCTTCGCTAATCCCATATGAGATTATGGAATGAAAGTAAGCATAGTACGTCAGCTTTTTCATTTTTATATCCCCTGACACAATTCGCATTGCAAATAGAGATTTGTTAAATGATTCAGCAGTTCTGTGATGTGCTCCAGTTGAATTTATTATCAAGTTATAATCCCAAGAATTTAACACTGTCCACTTCTTCTATCTGCTTGTCATCGTATGTTAGGCACATACTCGTGGGACACCCCTTACAAGTTATGAACTGCATGTAGTGTGTTTTTTCAAAGTTTAGTGACAAAGAATTGCCTAGGAACCAGTGATTAATGTCCACAAATATTTTATTACCTGACCTTTCCAAGACTACACTTGATTTGTTATTTATTGCATTGTTTGTATCATCGACAAACAAAACGAACTTGGCTTCTGATAATGTTACTGATGAAAGGTCATTGATATACACAAGGAAAAGTAAGGGCCATAAAATGGAACCTTGTGGGACCCCACATGTAATTAGTTTCCAGTTGGATGATGCCTCATAGCTTGATACGTGTCTCTTTCCTAATAACACACTTTGTTTCCTGCCAGAGACATAAGATTTGAACCATTTTGCAGCATTTCCTGTTACACTACAATACTCTAATTTACTTAAAAGGATATTGTGATTTACACAGTCAAATGTCTTTGACAGATCACAAAATATACCGGTTGACTGTAACTTTTTGTCTAATGAATCAAGCAAATTTTCACTGTATGTGTAGATAGTCTTCTCAATATCAGAACCCCTTAGAAATCCGAACTGTGACTTTGACAGTATGTTATTTGAGATAAGATGGTTATAAAGCCGATTGTACATTAATTTTTCTGAAAATTTTGAGAATGCTGGCAAAAGTGAAATTAGACGGAAATTTGATGCTATTTCTTTATCTCCCTTCTTAAACAGTTGTAAGTAGGCTGTTTAGGTATTTATATTGGTAACGCCACGCAGCGCTCTGTATGAAAATCACTGGCTGTGCTGTGTGCAGTCTGTGGCTGGTTGTCTTTGTTGGAATAGTCGCTATTGTAGTGTTGGGTAGTTGGATGTGAACAGCGCGTAGCGTTGCGCAGTTGGAGGTGAGCCTCCAGCAGTGGTGGATATGGGGAGAGAGATGGCGGAGTTTTGAGAGCGGATGATCTGGACGTGGGTCCATCAGAGAGAGTTAATTTGTAAGACTGGATGGCATGAACTGATATATATATTATGACTTTTGAACGCTATTAAGGTTAATGCATTGTTTGTTCTCTATCAAAATCTTTCATTTGCTAACTGTGCCTATCAGTAGTTAGTGCCTTCAGTAGTTAGAATCTTTTATTTAGCTGTCAGTATTGGCGCTCGCTGTATTGCAGTAGTTCGAGTAACGAAGATTTTTGTGAGGTAAGTGATTCATGAAAGGTATAGGTTATTGTCAGTCAGGGCCATTATTTTGTAGGGATTATTGAAAGTCAGATTGCGTTGAGCTAAAAATATTGTGTGTCAGTTTAGTGTTGATCAGAATAAGTAAAGAGAGAAATGTCTGAGTACGTTCAGTTCTGCTCAGCTGTTTGAAAATCAAATAACGTAAGGGATTTATCAGCACAGTAATTCATTAATTTTTTGACAGTGGCTTAACTTCAGCATATTTCAACCATTCAGTAAATATGTGTTATTATTGTGACGATACTAGCCCGTCACGACGCCCACTAGATTGAAAAGCCCTGCTGCTTGTCTCAGCACAGGCTGCGCCTGCTGTGCGAGTAAAGTCCTGACGCGCCACAAAGAGTGGGTGCGCTTCGGGGCCGGATGCCGCCCGTCGAACCGACAGGCGGGAGCTGCTTCTTCTGGGAACAGCAGGCGGCCGGTATGCATCGTCCGGAGTGACAGTGGTCCCACGCGAGGGTCCTGTCACGTGCCGAGCTACTGCCGAGTCGCAACCTCTGCCTGGATTTGCCGTCGACAGACTGTTGTGGGTCGGTACTGATCGCCTTCAGTTTGTGTGAAGGACGACTTTGTGTATAACGAAAGAGCTCTCGTGTAACATGGTGCCCCATGTTCTTGTTCGGTTTCTCAATTGTTTTCCAAGATGTTTATTTCCATGTCGACTTGTAGAAATTCGCTCAATTCGCTGTAGGCTAGTGCTCATACAATTTATGTACCTGTGTTTAATTCGCTGCTTGCCAGAGGGTGTAAGATTTATTCAAACGTGTCTTATTCGCTGTAGATCACAAGACAGATTTCCGTACATTTTTTATTGCACTGTTGGAGAGAGAGAATAACGTTAATATTAGTTGCAGTATATTTTGACACATGTCCCTTCGGTGGTTAATAATTATTACGATGTTAAACCGATCTGAGAGTGTATTCTGTACTGTAGATACTAGAGGGCACGAGAAAGCGGTTGGCAAATGATTGTTTAAAGTCAATGATTTGAGTTTCTTTTTAAGTTAGTTCAAATACTGGTAGGTTCTTTTTAAAGTATTCATTGAAGACTTGAATCTGTTATTCTTGAGCTAGTTGTTCAAGTTGAAGGTTGACCAGTGAGAATACTTGGAGATTGTATTTTGTAAAACTTCGCTGGTATTTTAATTGTTGGTTGTGAATGGCACCTGGGAGCACAACCGTTGGAGATGGTATTGGCAGTGGGATCCCTAAGTGTGATTAAATGTTTTTTTGGATATTGTATACGCCTCTCATCCCATCACCACTCGAAATCCTAGTTCCGCTACAATTATTTCTTGCGACAATATTAATGTAATTAGAGTGTTCCATTTCTCCATAGGAATCAACTCTTGAAGTTAACTCCTGAAATCTCGTTAAAGAAGTTACGTTATGAATAAGAAAAATCAAGTCAGCATAATTTTCGTCCTCTGATTACGTTGCTATTCAGTGTTGATTTACGTAAGCAACTTCACATGCATTGCGCAACAAAATCAAAGGATTACTTTTCTCAGAACCAATAAGAGTATCCCATTGCGAAGCACCATATTGGCATTCGGTACAAAGATACCTAAAAGCACCCTGCACAGTGGTGCGAGAGCGTTCCACCTTACGGTGTCACCCTCGGGCTCTGCGACGCTTCAAAGAAGAAGGTGTCGACACGTGCGGAAAACAGGCCAGAGGTCAGAAGTTCGTGTGGCCTGTAAGGTGTGCTAATGAGGACACATTGGCACCAAATAATACCACAATTCTGCCCAAAGACATCGTGAGCGTCTCACACAATGGGTAGGTCGACAAACCCCCTATTACCCACATTTCACCGCTTACTTTGACGCTTCTGTGATGGAGATTAGTACCATGACGCCATGCATTGAAATCATGCGGGATTCTTATGGGTGGCTCACAAACACACCGCCACTCAGAATCGACATGAGGTGGCTTAAAGGCCGTCAATAAAACCACCCTTTCCCTAGAGGCAAACTTTTCGTGCTCAAAAATGACAGTCTGCAGTGCAATGTTCAACAGGAAATCATTTTTGACAAATTTTGCCCTTGCTGAGTCCCCTCGGACAATTCAACCCTTCCATAAGGGCGTTATGGGGCTGGAGCCCCGCTGAACGTCATCTCGTCCCTTTGGAGGGTATTGTGACCGCGAGTTTGGTTTGTTCTATAGGATGGAACCACTAGGAACCATATTCGGTGAAATTTTAATGTGATCAGAAGCATATGTTCTTAATTCACCTGTTAAAGTCGTCCCGTAGTCTGTGTTCGAGTGCGTGCGGCATTCAAAATGGATCAAATGGCTCTGAGCACTATGGGACTTAACTTCTGAGGTAATCAGTCCCCTAGACTTAGGACTACTTGAACCTAACTAACTTAAGGACATCACACACATCCATGCCCGAGGCAGGATTCGAACCTGCGACCGTAGCAGCAGCGCGGTTATAGACTGAAGCGCCCAGAACCGCTCGGTCACAGCGGCCGGCTTTCGGCATTGAAAAGCACGGTAATAAGACGGGAAAGTTTCCTTCTCATACCTCCCACTTCGACACCATTGGTGTCACTTGTGCATTGCTTTTGGGTACTTTGAAAATGTCCTTGAACACAGATGTTCATCTACCGATTTCTACCCGCCAGACAAATAGGAAACACTTTCGTCCCTCCTCTGGTTTGTATCTGGCCAGAAGGCGCTAGTATGGAGTGGGATGCTTGTCTCTCCTGCCCAAAAATCCTGCTGGAATTGGGGCTCTTTGAGAGACCCATTGCCATTTCATTCATGTGTGTGTCAATATCTCACCTCTCAGGGCACATCCCGCAGGAAGACGCGAATTACATTTAATTGTGTAGAAAGCAGCAAGTGTTCGTTTGCGATAAAAGTCATTTCTGGAGCATGTAAAAGCTGTGCGGTGGCACACATTCGATATGTTCATTTTTCAGATTGTTTATCCCTTCCAGTTTGATTTATTGGCTTCTTTACCTTTGTATTGTATTGTTTTGTAAGGAACGGGGGACCTAGAAACGACGGAGACGCTTCGTCCCCGCCGTAGCCCTCAGTGGTTCACAACCCCACAACAGGCTACAGCAGTCCACTCACCCCACCGCCGCCCCACCCGAATCCAAGGTTATTGTGTGGTTCGGCCCCCACCGGACATTCCCAAAAATATCTTCAAAAGTTAAGAGCGATGATTCATAGTAGTAGACCTATTTTGGGCAGCAATGCCCTCTTTCACTGTACTATACTGTTTCTAAACTTCACTACAAAGCCCATTGTCTGTTATAATTTTTCCAAGGGAATAGAAATGTTTCACATAGTCTACTTCGTGATCCCCGGTTTTTATATCAAGTTTATCGCCAATCTTGTTCATGCTACACCTAATTACTTTTATCTTTCTTCGGGTTGCTGTCAGTTAGTATTCTTTTCATCCCATTCAGTAGGGTTTGCAATTCTTCTTCTCTTTAACTGAGGACAGCAGTGTCATCATTGACTCTTATGGTCTATAACCTTTCACTCTGAATTTTAATCTCACTCTTGAAACTTCGTTTTATTTCTTTCATTGATTCTTCTATGTACAGTCTGAACGGCGGGGGTGGAAGACGTTACACCCTAATCTGCGTGAGCCATTCGTGGCTCATGCTCCCGCCATCATGTATTTTACACCCTGTTTTTAACGTGCTTCCACCTCACTACGTTAATTTCAATTACTGGTGTCACTGAGTTTCTGCTTTGCCTGACCGTGAGCAGCACTGGCAGCGCGTATCAATATATCCACTCCCGTAGTATCTCTGCTCGACTGCTATTACTTCCCAGTCGTGTGTCGTAAGCCAGTTCGGGTCGCGAGTTCGGGTTGCCAGTCAGTTGGAACGCGTCTGGAGCGCAGTCCGGACCTGCCGGTCGGGGCGTTGTAATGTGGCACTAGTGCAGTCGGGATGGAGCTGTGAGGTCTGCATTGACATGGCTCACCCAACCATTGCTGCCACGCATCACTTGAGCCGGGCCACGGTCTTGCTGGATCGTCGGTCGGTCGTTCTACCGGACGATGCCTTTTGACTCGCCGATCGTTCATGAGTTGGCTGTGCGTGTGTGCATCGACTCCCGATTTGTCTTCGTGCGTGCTTAGTTAGTGTAGGGTATCTTTCAGGTCTTCATGCAAGTGTTTGTCAGGTTGTGTGTGTAGTCGGTGTTATTCCCACTGACGACTATTTTAGATGTTGTCGCATTCTGAGGGTAGTCGGTCAGCTGGTGCGTACCAGGGAGGACATCTCCGTGTGGTGCAGTCGGCTGGGTCCGCTGGCGGTCCCTGTGCAGTGTCGGAGCGTGTGTGGAGCTGTCTGATCGCTACGAGCTCCGTGGCTCACCGACTCAGGACGTCAAAGTTGAGTCATGTGATAAGTACCCAAGCCACATCCGTTCATGTTGTGTCATTCGTTTTGGTGGTTCGCTGTTGGGGAACTTTTGCTGTGAGCAATACCGAGTGTTTGTAGTGGTGAAATTTTGGCACCATGCGGTGGAATTAACTATATTGATTGACTACAATTCAAGTGCACCAGCGGAATTTTCTGCCTTGTGGCCGTTAGTGTTCCAGTTACCTGCCCTGGTCACTAACGTAATTTCAGGCAGCGTCCTTTCCTCACCTGTTGCCGCTGTCCGACATGGTGTGTAGGTTTGACAGCTTAATACATATTTCGTTGTGGATAATCACGTTCGTAACAGTTTGGTCTTTGAGTCTCTATGTACCGATTGGTGGCTAGCAAGTCGTTTGATCGGTCGGTCCGTGACTGTCTCTTGGTTGGGTTACCCACACATCAAGTGTAGTTGGGCCCACTACCTGTCTCATCTAAGTGAATGTTAATGTTAATGTTTCGAGGGCAGCCCCCCCCCCCACTCCCACCCACCTCCCTCTGGAGACGTCCGAGTGCCGTTGTCTATCCTGTCCTTTCCATGGGTGTTTAATGGTCTATTGGTAATCTATTGTAGCCAATGCTCTAGAAGCAAACAAAAATGTATTGTGTTTTATGTAAATCAATTTATGTAAATCAAATGTGGGCCTTCAGCCGCTTAAAATCTTATTCTCAAATTTAGTTATTGTCATTGCATTGCTTTTTCATGCAGTGCGCGTTCGACCTTTGAAAACTTAAAGGTTAAGGTACTTTTGAATTTTTCAAAATCAACTGTGGGCCTTCAGCCGCTTAAAGATTATTCTCAAAATTTCCTCTTAAACGAAAACATTGCGGAATTTTGCCTTTCAAGATTATGGAAATGCATTTTAAAAAATTTTAAATTTAATTGTGGCCTTCAACCGATTGTATTGCACCTTGTATATGTTTGTTCTATCCACTTTTGCCTTGAGGATTTTCGTGCCGTTTTGGTTTAAAGGTGTTATTACAATAAATTACAATTTTGAATTGAGGCTGACCGACACCTTATTTGGCCCTTTCCACAGTCCTAATCACCCGTTCTGACTAGCGCGTTTAGCGGGCTCACTGCGCTCACACAATTGTTTCCCTTTCTGATCCATGTGCAAATTGTGTATTACCCGTTTTTCCCTATAGTTTACATCAACCTTCCTGAGAATTCCAAACACCTCCCATCATTTTACATTGGCTATTTTTTTTTTCTTAGATCGACGAATCCTATGAAAGGTCCTTGATTTTTCTTAAGTCTTTCATCTGTTATCAAGTGCAACGTCAGAACTTATTTTCTGGTTCCCTTAGCATTCATAAACCCAAACTTAACATCGTCTAATGGATCTTAATTTTTTTCCGTTATTTTGTATATTATTCTTATCAGCAATTTGGAAGCTGATGGTGCTATAGTTCTCGCATTTATCTGCCTTAACTATCTTCGGGATTGTGTGGATGATGCTTTCCCGGATGTCTGATGCTATGTATGCATATATAGACCACGGGTTCGCAGCCTTGTGATAAATTACATCTACATCTACAACTACATGGATACTCTGCAAATCACACAAGTGCCTGGCACAGAGTTCATCGAAACACCTTCACAATTCTCTATTATTCCAATCTCGTATAGCGCACGGAAAGAATGAACACCTACATCTTTCCGTACGAGCTCTGATTTCCCTTATTTTATCGTGGTGATCGTTCCTCCCTATATATGTCGGTGTCAACAAAATATTTTCGCATTCGGAGGAGAAGATGATTGGAATTTCGTGAGAAGATTCCGTCGCAACCAAAAACGCCTTTCTTTTAATGATTTCCAGCATAAATCCTGTATCATTTCTGTGACACTCTCTCTCATATTTTGCGATAATACAAAACATGCTGCCTTTCTTTGAACTTTTTAGATGTACTGCCTTAGTCCTATCTGGTAAGGATCACACACCGCGCAGCAGTATTCTAAAAGAGGACGGAAAAGCGTAGTGTAGGCAGTCTCCTTAGTAGGTCTGTTACATTTTCTAAGTGTCCTGCCAATACAGCGCAGTCTTTGGTTAGCATTCCCCATGACATTTTCTGTGTGTTCCTTCCAATTTAAGTTGTTCGTAATTGTAATTCCTAGGTATTTAGTTGAATTTACGGCCTTTATATTTGACTGATTTATCGTATAACCGAATTTTAACGCAATCCTTTTAGCATTCACGTGGATGACCCCATACTTTTCGTTATTTAGGGTCAACTGCCACTTTTCGCACCATTCAGATATCTTTTCTAAATCGTTTTGCTGTTTATTTTGATCTTCTGATGACTTTATTAGTGGATAAACAACAGCGGCATCTGCAAACAACCGAAGACGGCTACTCAGATTGTCTCCAAAATCGTTTATATAGATAAGGAACAGCAAAGGGCCTGTATCACTTCACTGCCGTGGGGAACGCCAGAAATCACTTCTGTTGTACTCGATGACTTACCGTAATTTACTACGAACTGTGACCTCTCTGACAGGAAATCAAAAATCCAGTCACATAACTGAGACGATATTCCATAAGCACGCAATTTCGCTACGAGCCGCTTGTATGGCACAGTGTTAAAAGCCCTCCGGAAATCCAGAAATACGGAATCGATCTGAAATCCCTTGACAATAGCACATAACACGTCATGTGAACAAAGAGCTAGTTGTGCTTCACAGGAACGATGTTTTCTAAACTCATGTTGACTGTATGTCAATAAACCGTTTTCTTCGAGGTAATTCATAATGTTGGAACACAATATATGTTCTAAAATCCTGCTGCATATCGACGTTAACGGTATGGGCCTGTAATTTAGTGGACTACGTCTACTACCCTTCTTGAATATTGGTGTGACCTGTGCAGCTTTCCAGTCTTTAGGTACGGATCTTTCGTCGAACGAACGGTTGTATATGATTGTTAAGTATGGAGCTAATTCATCATCATACTCCGAAATGAACCTAATTGGTATACAGCCTGGACCAAGAGACTTGCTTTTATTAAGTGATTTAAGTGGCTTCAGTACTCCAGGATATTTACTTCTACGTTACTCATGTTAGCAGCTGTTCTCGATTCGTATTCTGGAATATTTATTTCATTTTCTTTCACGAAGGCATTTCGGAAGTCTGTGTTTTGTAACTCTGCTTTGGCAGCACTGTCTTCGATAGTATCTCCAATGCTACCGCTCAGAGAAGGCATTGATTGTTTCTTGCCGCTAACATACTTCTCATTCGACCAGAATCTCTTTGGATTTTCTGCCAGGTTTCGAGACAAAGTTTCATTGTGGAAACTGTTATAGGCATCTCGCATTGAAGTCCAAGTTAAAATACGAGCTTCTGTAAAAGATCGCCAAACTTGGGGATTTTGCCCTGTTTAAATTTGGCGTATTTGTTTCGTTGTTTGTGCAACAGCGTTCTAACGCGTTTTGTGTTCGAAAGAGGATCAGCTCCGTCGTTTGTTAATTTATTTGGTATAAATCTCTCAATTGCTGCCGACACTATTTCTTTGAATTTAAGCCACATCTGGTCTACACGTATATTATAAATTAAGAACGAATTTGTCTCCGAGGTCAATTAAATTATGCCAGTAAAATTGAAGAACATTTATTTGCAGTCTGAGGCAAACTCATTCTTACTTTGAATCTGATCGTAGATCGCCAGACACGCAAATTCTACAAACGAATTTGAATATCCGTTTATTTATTTAACCTGGTGTGATTAGGGCTAATAGACACTGTCTTACATTGGTCCAGAGTTTCACACATACAGTAGACAACATTTCCTACATATCTATCTATGAAATGTTAACAAGAGAAGTAGTATTAATATGATTTGAGTGAAGTGGAAGTTTGAGTAAATAATACTGACTATGAAACAATAAAGTTAATACCGGCAGTACTTGAACTGCAGCAGCTGTTGTCACCAATAGTGGTAATAATAATAATGACAATAATAAATAAAATAACAACAGTAATTATATCGGTAGATGCGAAAAGAGTTTATAGGTCTATACTCAGAAAAGAGGAAGATTTGGTTAGGAAAAATGATGTAGAAAGTTAACGAGTCAGTACAGGGGCGATGGTAACCCTTATTGTTACTTTAGTTCGTACATCGTTAACTGTCTTCTGAAGCTGCAGATGTTACTCAGTTGTCTAATATGATGTGGGAGGTTATTCCAGAGTCGTGTTCTTGCTATTGAGACGCTTTCGAGAACGTAGCTGAACGATGGAGTGAGACAGAAAGCATTTTGAACTGGTGGGAGCGGGAGTTTCTGCCATGTTGTTCGGAGAAGAGCGTTAAGGTCGAAGAGAGATTTAAGGGACAGTGTTGATGATAAGACGGTAGAGAAGACAGATGGTATGGAAATCTCTGCACTTGTCTGCACGCAGCCAGGATAGCTGTGCGTAAGATGGTGGAATATGGTGAAAAGAGTTGAATATCACAGCTATAACTAAAACAGGCATTCAAAATCATTTCCAGGCGCAGCGAAATTTCCTAAGATGGGTCTTGCAGAATGACATCGCTGTAATAAATAATTGAAAGTATAAGTGTTTGTGCAAGTTTCTTTTTCAGGTTAAAGAAGAATAGCTTTTTATATTTTGTAGGGCATGCAGATATACTAATGCCTTCTTACACGTAGCAGTTAGGAGCGCAGTCCAAATTATATTTTCATCTATTATTATACACAAACTATTTTCTGAAGTGGAGAAGTTGAATTTGTCCTCTTTAGCGTTAAAGATCGTAGAGATTCCCGATATTTCGGGCTAATGGGCCTGGAGTTATACTTGTTTGGTTGCTACTTCCCGCAATAATTTTATAAATTTCTAAATAATTTTGTCTATTGCTCAGAACTTCAGTATGCCACTTCTTTCCATGTTGATCCGTCGAGACCATTGTGTTAAACTCTATCCTACATTGTGATGTGAGTCTATATTCGCTCCTAGGTATGCCCTACAAACCAATATCAGTGTTTGGAATTCCTCTCCGACCATGAAACAGTCCAGCTAATAGCTTCCTGTATCTCCAAGCCTTTTCCCGGTATGCCCTTTCCTCCTGTGATTTATGAACGGTGTATTCCTTATTACTAGCTGTTGTTTACTGCAGAACTCAATTAGTCTTTTTCCTTTCGTGTTTTAGGAACTTCCCGTCATCAAAGACATGGTGGCGTTGTTAGCCAAAATCATTTGCCACCTTCTCTTGAGCTAATTGTAAAAATATCATACTAATACGTGGAGTGAGGAACAATGGCCTGTCGAACGTTTGTGGACATATATATACCATTAGTCATATTTCTGAAAACTTTATGTAGGCTACTGGTTTTGATGCCACAGTAGGGTCCTCTTCAGGCTTCTGTATGGTAACAAATAAATACTTAAAACAAAGTATAAAATATATCCAATAATACAATAAAGCTCTTACAGATACAGATAAATAATTATGAACTGAAGTAATATTTACAACAGTATCCAGAATGAGATTTTCACTCTGCAGCGGAGGTGCGCTGATATGAAACTTCCTGGCAGATTAAAACTGTGTGCCAGACCGAGACTCGAACTCGGGACCTTTGCCTTTCGCGGGCAAGCGCTCTACCATCTGAGCTACCGAAGCACGACTCACGCCCGGTACTCACAGCCTTACTTCTGCCAGTATCTCGTCTCCTACCTTCCAAACTTTACAGAAGCTCTCCTGCGAACCTTGCAGAACTAGCACTCCTGAAAGAAAGGATATAGCGGAGACGAAGGTCCCGAGTTCGAGTCTCGGTCGGGCACACAGTTTTAATCTGCCAGGAAGTTTCATATCAGCGCACCTCCGCTGCAGAGTGAAAATCTCATTCTGGAAACATCCCTCAGGCTGTGGCTAAGCCATGTCTCCGCTATATCCTTTCTTTCAGGAGTGCTGGTTCTGCAAGGTTCGCAGGAGAGCTTCTGTAAAGTTTGGAAGGTAGGAGACGAGATACTGGCAGAAGTAAGGCTGTGAGTACCGGGCGTGGGTCGTGCTTCGGTAGCTCAGATGGTAGAGCGCTTGCCCGCGAAAGGCAAAGGTCCCGAGTTCGAGTCTCGGTCGGGCACACAGTTTTAATCTGCCAGGAAGTTTCATGTCAGCGCACCTCCACTGCAGAGTGAAAATCTCATTCTGGAAACATCCCTCAGGCTGTGGCTAAGCCATGTCTCCGCTATATCCTTTCTTTCAGGAGTGCTAGTTCTGCAAGGTTCGCAGGAGAGCTTCTGTAAAGTTTGGAAGGTAGGAGACGAGATACTGGCAGAAGTAAGGCTGTGAGTACCGGGCGTGGGTCGTGCTTCGGTAGCTCAGATGGTAGAGCGCTTGCCCGCGAAAGGCAAAGGTCCCGAGTTCGAGTCTCGGTCGAGCACACAGTTTTAATCTGCCAGGAAGTTTCATATCAGCGCACCTCCACTGCAGAGTGAAAATCTCATTCTGGAAACATCCCTCAGGCTGTGGCTAAGCCATGTCTCCGCTATATCCTTTCTTTCAGGAGTGCTAGTTCTGCAAGGTTCGCAGGAGAGCTTCTGTAAAGTTTGGAAGGTAGGAGACGAGATACTGGCAGAAATAAGGCTGTGAGTACCGGGCGTGAGTCGCGCTTCGGTAGCTCAGATGGTAGAGCGCTTGCCCGCGAAAGGCAAAGGTCCCGAGTTCGAATCTCGGTCGGGCACACAGTTTTAATCTGCCAGGAAGTTTCATTTAAAACAGTAGTTGAAAAACATAAGGTATCAGTACATCGGGTCTATTAAGACCTATTCCCACTTCATTTCATAATCATTCCTACTTAAAGGTGTTGTTTTCCCTGGGATAGTGCATATTGTCAATAACAAATACATCAACGTATGGTTGTATGACGTTCCATCATTCTCAAGTTCAATGAATTCTTGTCCTGTTAGTTTCCATCTTATATTACGCAACTTGACAAATACTCCTTATCTTTTTTACTAGTGGGGTGTTCTTGCAACTGAGTGACCTCTGTCTGTTACTCTCTGTTTACATGTTTTCACCATATTTTGCATATTTACCAACATCTATCGTTTTCACGACACAGTGTGGCATATTTTTGATACGGTATGATCTTTCCGCATACAGTAACTCATTTTGATACTAAACACACATTATACACAATACTGCTTCAAACTATGTTACATTATGGTTAATTATTATCATTTCTACTATACTTTGTATGTATTTTTTCATACATTATGACTACATCTTTTTCCCACGACGTCTTTTTTACGATATTCTTAGTTTCTGATTTCCTGTTAAATGTGCTTCACATCTAGGACGTCTAATACGTAGGTTTGCTGCATCCTGTTGCAGAGTCACCATTCTGGTCCATAATGTTGTCTTAATAGACCTAATGTATTCATACCTTATCTCTAAGAACTACTGTTGCACATATTATTTTTATTCATAATTATTTACTTGTATCTGTTGACGTAACAGGTTTACTGTGTTACCGAACTTATTTTGTACTTTATTGTTTTAAGTATTTTTTTGTAAACATATAGGGGCCTGAAGAGGATGCTGTTGACGGGTTGAAACTAGTAGCGTAAATAATGCTTTCAAATATGACAGCTGATGGTTTATGTTTCTGCAACATCTCCTTGAGCTGTCTGCGGGCTAGAGACTTGCAGCACAACAGCCGCCGCATCTGTCCGGGGCCAAGTGAAGTTAAGTCGCCCCCCTGGCGGGATCTAGAAGGCCCACCGCCCCTGAACTCCGTCCAGCAGCCCAGCCTAATCCGGCAGCCGTCGTTACGGATGTTAATTGTGCGTAATTAAAGCCCTAAGCACGGCACTTTACGGGCCATTTCCAGAAACGGGATTGTGGAGCTCAACTTCAGGCTCCTGCATCTGTCTGCCTCTCCCAACTGCAGCACTCCTACAAGCGCCGTACTCTCTGTCTCTCTGGATGTCTGGAGCGTCCAGCATGTGTAGACTATGTGTAGAAATCGAAGCAACATTGTTACCAGATTTAAAAACCAAGCGAAACAGAAATTCAATTCCCAATCACATATTACCATGGCGCAGAAGTGTATGAAACACAACACTGGATTGCTGTCAGGGAGAGCAATACCAGATAACAGGACAACGTCGAAGTTGAAAATGACATACATTTTCAGTATGTGAACCACAATATGTCGTTCGTTTCAGCTTCGAAATTTAAGCGGGTCCTGAATACAACAAACAGAACAACAAGAATGTGTGGGGGCTTTGCTTGGCTAGCAAAGTTCATTAATTTTGCACCTACCTGGCAGACAGTTTTCCAAAATAAATATAGTATGTGAAAAATCATAGCTGAAAAATTCAGTCACGATTTATTTACTGAAGAAAGGAAAAAACGTAGAAGTCTACCTCGGAGAAGATCACTTTGGATTCCAGAGAATTGCAGGAACACATGAGGCAATATGAACAGTACGACAACTCCTAGAAAATAAGTTAAGGAAACACAGGCCTACCTTTATAGCAGTTGTAGACTTAGAGAAATCTTTTGACTTTGTTCTCTGGAATACTCTCTTTGATATTCTAAAGGTAGTAGTGGTAAAATACAGGGATCGAAAGGCCATTTACAACTTGTACGGAAACCAGACGGCAGCATAAGAGTTGAAGGGAATGAAAGCCAAGCAGTGGTTGAGAAGGGAGTGAGACAGGATTGTAGCCAGTTCCCGACGTTATTCAATCTGTACACTGAGCAAGCAGTTAAGGAAACCAAAGCCAAGTTTTGAGTGGGAATTAAAGCTCAGGGAGAAGAAATAAAAAATTTGAAGTTTGCTGATGACGTTTCAATTCTGTCAGAGACATCAAAGGACTTGGAACATCATTTGAAGGGAATGGAAAGTGTCTTGAAAGGAGGATATAACATCAACTACAACAGAAGGAGAAAAGGATAATGGAATGTAGTGGAATTAAATAAGGTGATGCTGATGGAGTTAGATTTTGAAACGATGCTACTTGCGCAGCAAAATAACTGAAGTTGGCTGAAGTAGAGAGGATATAAACTGTAGAAAGGCAATAGCAAGAAATGCGTTTCTGAAGAAGACAAGTTTCTAAATACCGAATATAGATTTAAATATAGGAAAGTATTTTCTAAAGGTATTAATCTGAAGTGTAGCCATGTTGGAAGTGAACAATAAACACTTTAGACAAGAAAAGAATAGGAGCTTTTGAAATATGGTGCTAGAGAAGAATGCAGAAGCTGAATGGGTAGATCGCGTACCTAATGGCTAGGTACTGAGTAAACGTGGCGTGACAAGAAATTTGTAGCACAATTTGACCAAACGGATTGGTTGTCAGGACCAGGACGCAGTCTGAGACCTCAAGGAATTACCGGTTCAGTATTGGAAGGAGGTGTGGAGGGTAAAAATCGTAAAGGGAAACCAAGAGGTGAATACAGGGAGCAGTTTCAGAAGGATGTTGGCTACAGTGATTACTTGGAGACCAGTCTTCGAACTGAAGACCACAACGACAACATGATCTATATTATGTTATGGTGAGCGATATTCAGGTATATTTCATGACTCGTGACGGTACACTGACTGCTCAACTAACTACAAGGATTGGAACTTTACTAATGGCAACTATTTATTTACAACGTAGACAAGGCAGATACATGTTCCAAAGATCTATTGTCCCTCAAAGTAGTCACCAGCTTTGTATATAGGCCGTTACCGGCGATGTGGAAGTCACAGGATACTCTTAGCAGTACCAGTAGTGTTGACAGAGTGCAGCAAAGTATTTCCCTACGTATCTCTACAACAGTTCTGAAGCGCGTGCCGTCAACTGCTTCCTTCAGTTTATGAATCAAGTTGAAATCACAAGGGAGTGTGGTGGTTGATACAGCACTCCCCAGCCCCATCGATCGAAGAATCAAGTCATAACCTGCGCCACATGCATCCAAGGATTTCCCTGTAAAACGATGGGTGGTACTTTAGAAAGTGTAGTGTGCGTGTTTCCGTAATCTGTTCGTTTTAGGAACACAGCCTGCGACTAGCTCAGAGAAAGCAGCGCCGACACTTCACGCATAACCCGCCCAATTTCCAGGACAACGCTTGGGCACATAAGGAGCAAGTTGTGACTGATTCGTTCGATGTATGGGGCTAGGATGTGCTGTACCACCCACCACCCTACTTTGCTACTTCATCTCGATTTCTAAATTGAAGGAAGCAGTTCACCACATTCGCTTCAGAACTGTTACAGAGGTTCGTTGGGCAACAGACCGCTCCACTCGAACTATCAACACAAGTGCCGCTGCTGAGCACATCCTACGACGTCCACTTCGCTGGCAGCGGGCTGTACACAAACCTCGTGATTAAGACTTCCAACTCTAGTACGTACATCACAGACACTATCCGGTGTGCTTTACACGACTGTTCCACAAGAAAAGAACCAAATAAATGAGTTGGATATCAGATAGTAATCAGATAGATAGGTGGGAGCGTAGTACGTGTTTCAGTCCAGCGATGGATTTTATAATCACATGAAAAAACACGCGCTAGAGACTGCCATAAGCACTTCGGGCATTTTCCAATGCTTTTAATCTGTGAGACATGAGTTTGTGTTTTTTGCAGCGTTCGTAAATATTACTTCTGCATTTCAAAGTGGTATGGATTATATTTAAGTTATTTTTCGGATGTTGTTAATTCTTCAGTTACAGAGTTTCATGCAGAGTAAAATTCTGTATATTTTTAGGACTGTTACGTAATATGTGGATGGTTAAGCAATACTTCGTTAGTTGTTCACTATTTTTACGTTTGACCGGAAGGCCTCTTTATAAAAGAACACGTGATAATTAGAAAGAAATTGAGTTCTTTTGAGGCCTTAATAATTTTCCTTGTCTCGAGAATAGAACATTGTGTTATTTGCCAGTAGCTTCTGTTTCCAAATGTTTTTAAATTGCAAGCGGTTTTTGATGATAATTTCCATTAAATTGATTTCTCTTATTGATTATTCGTTCGGAGTAGAGTAATAGTGCAATCCTGGCAATACTGGCACTTGAGTGCAAAGAATATTTGTTCCTGCATACATGACCATTTTGTAACTTGTGACAGTTTTTCATATTTAGAGCCTTGCTTTTGCGAAAGAGCTTTTTGTAAAACTTTTATCCAGTATGGATATGGAGTACTGCGACTGTGCTACTGATGATGATGATGATGATGATGCCTGGTTTGCGGGGCGCTCAAGTACGCGATCATCAGCGCCCGTACAAAGTCCAAATTTTGACACAGCCCATTTTTCTTTTTCACAGTCTAATAGAGCCACTGTACCGAATGATGATGACGATCATAAAATGATGAGGACGACACAAACACCCAGTCCCCGGGCTGAGAAAAAGCCCAACCCGGCCGGCAATCAAATCCGGGGTCCCGTGATCCAGAGGCAGCTACGGCAGCAACCACGAGCTGCGGACGCGAGTGTGCTGAATAAAGGTTTCCAGAAATTACTACCACCAGACACCTTTTTTCTTCAGTTTTTATTTTCCATTACCGGTTTCGAATCTGCTAGCAATACATAATCAGACGGTAGATATTTATTACATGTCTACAGTTTTGTGGGGGTGGTGTAGCTGTGGCAAGAGGTAAAAACGAAACATGTAAGCACTGAATGTGGAGAGAATTATTTGTACATGGTAAGGGGTAATAACCGTAAGAACTGTTATTGTATTCTACTTCCCTCATTTTAACTGAGTCTCCGGCAGCGGCGTAAACAGTTACGTAAACTACTTTGCAGTACTTGTGGCCGGCTGCCATGCTATTACGCTGAGCTAGAGACGCCACCACGGTACTGCTGACTGAGGGATGATAACTTTACTGCCATTCGCCCGCTAATGGAAGGACCGGGCGCCGCCATGTAAGGTACGCAAGAAGATCGGTAAAGTAGCGGCTGCAACAGTGGCTCGCTCTCTTGCCTGTCAGCTTCTTTATCCTCTGTACGTGTCGACCACTCCTCCCTATTGAGGGCAAACATTATTTTCGTACCATGTGCGGTTCACCCCATGGCCGTATCCAGTTTTCGTGAATATTGTACCCCTTAGTGGTCGTACTTAAGAATAAAACACATTTTTCTCTGAATCCTGGCATTTCTCATATTACGTGCAGGAAAAACACCCCGGATGTCCACATGAACTCCTGACACATCCTGACATGTACAAACTGGTGTTAAAAGAGTGCGATCTTTCCCATCGTTCGATCCAAATCGATATTTTCCTGCCGATCCTAGGTGCTAGCAACTACAGCGATGCCTAGCGCTCTGATGCCGCTGGCTGCTTAGCTGTTTGCGCTAGACGCAACTTGGGGAGCGACCGACAACGTATTAGTCCGTAATGGCCGAATAAAGCATGCGAGCGCACTATATGGCCGCTCGCCGTTACATCGCGTTCCACGCCGGGGCGAGCCGCCAGCAGTAGAAGGTACGCGGGGGCCACGCCGCACCGTGCATCACCGCTGGCTGCTGGGGGCAGCTCCCAATCGCAGCCGCCCCCGACGTCGCCACCGTCGCCGCCCCAGCCGCCGCCGCCGCCGCCGCCGCCGCCGCCGCCGCCGCCTCCTCCGTGTGTTGTAACTGGCGCTGCAAGGCATTCCGGTAGTTAACAACTGCGGCGAACTTCCGGCGAGCGATCTTTTCATAGCCTAGAATAGAGCGAGACCTTTTTTGTGAACATTTTATCGATCTCAGTCCCCGTTTTGTAACCATGCCTGATTTACGTCCTCGGAGAGAGACTGAATCGGCTCTCCATGCTGCAGCTGCGGCCCCGAACGAGCCTGATCGCATTACTGTACTGCAACAGCAGACAGGCACCCTGTCACTTGAAAAAAAACAGAGCTACAGAAACAGCTTAATGCGATAAATCGCGAACGTGAAGCCAGAGCTGCCGAAAATGCAGCAACACCGGGCCCTTCAAAATGGCTCTGAGCACTATGGGACTTAACTTCTAAGGTCATCAGTCCCCTAGAATTTAGAACTACTTAAACCTAACTAACCTAAGTGTAGTGGGCTGACAAGACAGCCAGTCCACAGTGACGGGTAACCGAAAGGCACGCGTACACACACGCCGACTGGCGTGAAGTCTGGAACAGGATAAGTTATGAATACACTAAAGAAAAGTATGCAGCTCCTCGGATACTTAACTTTATTCCATCATTGTGGTACATCGCTCTTGACTATACAAGTGAGACTATCTCCAGATACGGTTAATTACAATCACTGTAAGGCAAATGGCGCCTTGCTAGGTCGTAGCCAAGGACTGAGCTGAAGGCTATTCTAACTGTCTCTCGGCAAATGAGAGAAAAGCTTCGTCAGTGTAGTCACTAGCAAAGTCGTCGTACAACTGGGGCGAGTGCTAGTCCGCCTCTCTAGACCTGCCATGTGGTGGCGCTAGGTCTGCAAGTACTGACAGTGGCGACACGCGGGTCCGACATGTACTAATGGACCGCGGACGATTTAAAGCTACCACCTAGCAAGTGTGGTGTCTGGCGGTGACACCACACTAAGGACATCACACACATCCATGCCCGAGGCAGGATTCGAACCTGCGACCGTAGCGGCCGCGCGGTTCCAGACTGTAGCGCCTTTAACCGCTTGGCCACCACGGCCGGCACCGGGCCCTTCAAGAGCCCCTAAAGTTTAAACAGAAAAATTGGCTCAAATGCCTCTGAGCACTATGGGACTTAACATCTATGGTCGTCAGTCCCCTAGAACTTAGAACTACTGAAACGTAACCAACCTAAGGACAGCACACAACACCCAGTCATCACGAGGCAGAGAAAATCCCCGACCCCGCCGGGAATCGAACCCGGGAACCCGGGCGTGGGAATAAACAGAAAAATTAGTACCAGATACAGCCAGTACATTTCCGGCCGTAACTTTTGTACGTGCTTTTGCTGGAAAGCCAGGCGAATATGTCACAACATGTTTACAGAACTTCAGGGACGTGGGGCATATTTGTGCAAGGCTTGGCCATATTTTGTTAAATTCCATCAAGCTGAGGCTTCCGGGCGATGCGCGAACTAATGCTGAATCTGTAGGCAAGGTCGCTGGAAGCACCACTTTTGAATTCTTGGCAATGGGGTTAGCAGAACGCTACTCCGACAAGCGTGATGTTAGATATTACGTTGATCCGTTACCCAACCTTAGACAAGCTGCGAGAGCTTTGAAGCATTTGCAGACAGAATTAGGGCAGTATCTTGTCGCACATACCCCTAGCAAAGTAAAATACACGTAATGAAGTATTAATTGACGAAACTGAAGCGAGAGCGGTCGATGTATTTGCACGCGGAATCAATCGAAAAATTTATGGTATGCGTCTTCACGATACGTGGGAAAAACTGCACGGTGAACACGTAGCGTACACCTTCGTAATCAGTCATTCCGCCACTCGGCTGGATAGTATCTATGTGTCCGACACCCTCCAGCAACACACTGTGAATTGTGACATAGCTCCTGTCAGTATCTCTCACCATTGCGCATATCAGTGTTACCTTAACCTACAACGTCAGTAAATTTACTGCGGCAATTTTTTTATTTTATTGTGTCATATATAAAAATGTTAATTGCACTCAGAGGACGCTCAAAATAAGCTATTAGGAAATAGGAGTTATGGATACTTCATTTCATTACACTCTGTTCATTGGAAAATAGTAGTTGAGGGAAACATTCCAAATATGATGAAAATATTGTAAATAATTATTTCCTGTCACTCAGAGACGTGCAAGTAGCGCACTTCACAATACAAATACTTTCCGTGCTGAATCCAAGGACAGTGCTCACGCCATGACGCACGTTACTTTAATAATTTAGGTACAATAGCAATCGGGTGATAGGAAAAGATTAGCTCTTGTGTACTGGTAGTAGTGTGGTGTCACCGCCAGACACCACACTTGCTAGGTGGTAGCTTTAAATCGGCCGCGGTCCATTAGTACGTGTCGGACCCGCGTGTCGCCACTGTCAGTACTTGCAGACCTAGCGCCACCACATGGCAGGTCTAGAACGGCGGACTAGCACTCGCCCCAGTTGTACGACGACTTTGCTAGCGACTACACTGACGAAGCATCGCTCATTAGCCGAGCAGATTGTTAGCATAGCCTTCAGCTAAGTCCATGGCTACGACCTAGCAAGGCGCCATTAGCCTTACATAGCAATTGATAATTATCGTCCAAAGCATGTCTCAACAAGAACGATGTATACCACAAGGATAATAAAGTTAAGTAAACCGACATTACGTTCTTTTCTTATTAGCATTCATTGAGCGTCCTGTTTCAGACTTCACGATATTCTGGGTGAGCTTATAGCGTGCCTATTCGGCCCCCTCAAAATAACACTGTGTCGGCTCTTCTGTCGACACATCAAGTAGATACCTGCACTAGCACATATTCAGAAAAATTGTCACTAACGGTGACGCCACAACCTCTATCGCGTATGCTAAAATAAGACACACTGACCTGCGAAGACCTTGCTTAGTGGCCACACCACTACACCCTTAGGCAAAGGGAAACGCCAAAACGCGTAATCTATCGATTGACCCGAGACTAGGCGCGTGTTGATTTCTGCGGTAGATCGAGTAAGCTTGGATCGCTTCTGACGACGCGGTTATTTGCTCAACTGGGGTGGCACGGTGCCTATGGCTCTACTGGCCATTGGATTCTTTGTATGGATTTTATATAAATCTCGGGAGTCACCACAACATGTTATACCAAATCTCCAGCCAGACGGTGAATACCGTGGGTAACGTCTGATGCGTCACTCTACTTCACAGTCACGGCCCTCCCAATAGCTTAAGGAAATTGGAAATTTCTGGTAAAGTCTTATGGAACCAAACTTCTGAGGTCATCAGTTCCTAAGCTTACACACTACTTAATCTAACTTACGCTAAAGACGACCACAAACGTATAAGTACGTGGTATCACGTAACATTCCGCCAGTGCGGAAGGTATTTGCCTCGTGATACGTTACCCGTGTTAAAATGGACCGTTTTCTAATTGCGGAAAAGGTCGATATCGTATTGATGTATGGCTATTGTGATCAAAATGCCCAACTGCCGCGTGCTATGTATGCTGCTCGGTATCCTGGACGACATCATCCAAGTGTCCGGAACTTTCGCCGGATAGTTAGTTCTTTAAAGAAACAGGAAGTGTTCAGCCACATGTGAAATGTCACGCACGACCTGCAACAAATGATGATGCCCAAGTAGGTGTTTTAGCTGCTCTCGCGGCTAATCCGCGCGTCAGTAGCAGACAAATTGCACGAGAATCGGGAATCTCAAAAACGTCGGTGTTGAGAATGCTACATCAACATCGATTGCACCCGTACCATATTCTGTGCACCAGGAATTGCATGGCGACGACTTTGAACGTCGTGTACAGTTCTGCCACTGGGCACAAGAGAAATTACGGGACGATGACAGATTTTTTTGCACGCTTTCTATTTAGCGACGAAGCGTCATTCACCAACAGCGGTAACGTAAACCGGCATAATATGCACCATTGGGCAACGGAAGATCCACGATGGCTGCGACAAGTGGAACATCAGCGACCTTGGCGGGTTAATGTTTGGTGCGGCATTATGGGAGGAAAGATAATTGGCCCCCATTTTTATCGATGGCAATCTAAATGGTGCAAAGTATGCTGATTTCCTACGTAATGTTCTACCCATGTTACTACAAGAAGTTTCACTGCGTGACAGAATGGCGATGTACTTCCAAAAAAATGGTTCAAATGGCTCTGAGCACTATGGGACTTAATACCTAAGGTCATCAGTCACCTAGAACTTAGAACTACTTAAACCTAACTAACCTAAGGACATCACACACATCCATGCCCGAGGCAGGATTCGAACCTGCGACTGTAGCGGTCACGCGGTTCCAGACTAAAGCGCCTAGAAACGCACGGCCACACCGGCCGGCGATGTACTTCCAACATGATGGATGTCCGGCACATAGCTCTCGTGCGGTTGAAGCGGTATTGAATAGCATATTTCATGACAGGTGGATTGGTCGTCGAAGAACCATACCATGGCCCGCACGTTCACCGGATCTGATGTCCGCGGATTTCTTTCTGTGGGAAAAGTTGAAGGATATTTGCTATCGTGATCCACCGACAACGCGTCAGCGTATTGTCAATGGATGTGCGAAAGTTACGGAAGGCGAACTACTCGCTGTTGAGAGGAATGTCTTTACACGTACTGCCAAATGCACTAAGGTTGACGGACATCATTTTGAGCATTTATTGCATTAATGTGGTATTTACAGGTAATCACGCTGTAACAGCATGCGTTCTCAGAAATGATAAGTTCACAAAGGTACATATATCACATTGGAACAACCAAAATAAAATGCTCAAACGTACCTACGTTCTGTATTTTAATTTAAAGAAACCTACCTGTTACCAACTGTTCGCCTAAAATTGTGAGCCATATATTTGTGACTATTACAAAGCGAAAAAAGTGGTCCAACAAAAACATTTATATTTATTTACGTAATACACAAATATGTAATAAAAATGAGGGTTCCTATTTTAAAAAACTCAGTTGATATCCGTTTGACCTATGGCAGAGCCATCTAGTGGGCCAACCATAGCTCCATCTGGTTTCCCCCTTCAAGCTAGACAAGTTTCGTTCTTTGTAGTTTTTTCGTTTGACGGTTATTTTGTGAGATATTTGACCCGGTCATGATCAATGGACCACCCCGTATAGCAAAAGCTAGGAATTTATACCTCCTGTTCCTATTACATACTTCATAACCAGTGATTTAAATAATGAGAAGTCTACCCTCCATGAATTTTAAGTCCTTTCTTTAAAATAAAAACACTCAATGTCGGTCGCCTTCCATGTACGTCAAAGCAATTTTTTTTATGTTTCTTTTGGTTAATTTGGGGGGAGGGGACCAAATATTTTATGTTTTGAGTCGGTCATTGAGAGTGATTTTTGTGAGTCATTGTAACAATCACAGACTCGTAACCGGCTCTCACTGAAGGGGAACGGAATTCTACATGTTAACGGGTAATAAATGTAAAAACGTTTATTGTATTCTGCTTCTGTCATTTTAACGTAGCCCCAGCGGTTACGTAAACTACTCGTCGCTACTTGTGGCCCGCCGTGATGCTATTACGCCGAGCTAGCAACGCTAGCAGAGTGTTGTTGAGTGAGGGACGCCAATGGGAGGACCGGCCGGCGAGGTGGCGGCTGCGATAGCGGGTCGCTCTTTTGCCTGCCAGCTTCCTTACCCTCTGGACGTGTCCACCAGTTCTTCCTATTGAGGGCAAACGCTCTTTCCGTACTATGTGCGGTTCACTCCATGGCCTGAGCCAGTATTCATGAATATTGTACCTCTTAGTGGTACTACTTGGGAATAAAACTCGTTTTTCTCTGAATCCTAGCATTTCTCATTTTACATGTAGTAAAAGCACGCCAGGTGCCCACCTTAGCTCCTGATAACATCCTGACGTGTACATATTCACATTATGAGACCAATTTAGTTTGCATTAGCCTCTGTGGGAGTGTTCTTCCTGCTCACGTGGTTTTGTAAAGCATAAGGAGTTATTATAGAGTGACATGCACACTAACGGATACTGCTTATTTACATCCTGGCACTTTATCTCTGGAACGTTATCAACTTATCGAATTTTCTAGTTGTTTCAATGGAAAGCAACCCAGCTCGGTGTTTTCCATTTCCATAGTAACCAACTGCTGTTGGCTGTAGGCGGAGCCTGTAGTATTTAAGAAATTGCTGTACTGTTCTCTCCAGCAGTTGACTATCGTCATTCAGCTGTTACTGCTCGGTAGACATCCACTGTTCATCAAAATGTGTATATCTACGTTTTGTAGTTTTATCGTTTTTTAATGTATCTTTCTTATACAACGTATTATAACTGTAGGTCTGAAAATGATTGTGTAATGATGGAAACCAGTCACTTTCCAATAAGTGTGCCTTACAAGTTAGACTGTTACAACTATTTTCAAATACGAGTGTTATATTCGGATCGCTGATATTTTCAGCAATTTTTTCAAAAATAACGAATGTAGTTTCAGAGAAAAAACGGCAGCACAAATAAAATGAATGCTAACATTTCAAAATTGAATAATATATTAAACTTCTATTATAGGTGGTGCTAGAGGTGAAAAACTGAAAAGTGTTGAAAGGTCCAACACCTCTCCACTCAGGTCTTCACAACTGTAATAAATATGGACAGAGAAAGATGCTTAGGGTTGTATAATTTGTGTAGTTAAAAATTTATTGTGAACTTTAACTACATTCTAATGACTTGGTTTGCACAGCAAATAAGGGAATAATAAAATAGCTAACAAAAGATTATCAGTAAAGGTCAAATTAGTGAATTACATTCTCATTAAAGCTTTAATGGAAGAAGTTATATTTCTGAATCACCGTTAACAAATTCATCTTGTAAAATTATTGTATACATTCAAATACTTTTCGAAAAAGTTTCACTCTCACTTTTGTATCAGTATTAAAATATGAACTCTTGATAATGAAGTCTGACTTGTAAAAGTAAGGTAATCTTCGTACCTGAGTACAAGAAAAATGTAGGTTCATGCTCACTTTTTTCAAAGTAAGCTCAACTGAAGAATGAGCCACCTTTTAAGGAAGTTAGTATGAACCTACAATATCCTTCTACTATCCCACATTTTAATTTCTGGCTCACATATAAAAATTATAAGAAAATATATAAATTTTATTATAAAATTCGTCTAAAATTACGAGAAAATAAAAAAGGTAAACAGATGTAAATAATAACAGCAAATTCGTGTAATTACAGAAATTCACATTTAGATAAAATTTTATTATAAAATTAATTGAAAATTAAGAGAAAAGAATGAGGAGTACATTCTTTCTTCTTACCTTTCCTTTTCCAGAATGAGGTCAAGTCTGAAGAAAAAACGTAAATGGAAATAAATAAAACAGCAAAAAAAATTAGTCATCACTTGTGACGTTGTAGTTTATTTATCCTTGGGCTTCACTTCTTCTAGTTTTGCCGATTCCGATGACCGACAATTTGTTGTTTATATTTTTATCGAAAACGTAACCAGTGCTAAACTGACACAAAAGCAAGCTTTGGAGTCCACCTACAGCGTATGAGTCCATAATTCTGCTCTGTAAGTGTATGTGACAGATGCCGCAAGCAAAAAGGATATGTGTTTGACAGCAAGGACATACTTTGCCATAAGTTAGTGTAAATCGGTCTCTTGAAGATGGTTGCTTGATCATACTCAATTGTCTGTGAATAAATGTACATTGGAATAGCTTTCGGTGGTTCCAAGATGATGTTATTTAAATCCATATAAGTCGTGGACCTCTGTTTGCAAAAATATGTGCTGGAAGGCATCTGTCACGGAAAATTTGTTTTTGGGTCATCAGTCAGGTTCGGCGCAGCCCGCTACGAATTCCTCTCCTATACAGACTTCTTCATTTCAGGGCAGCGCTTCCATACAACGTCCTTAGTCAACTGTTGGATACATTCTAATCTCTGTCTTCCACTAAGGTTTATAAAGATGCCTCAAATATGAAGGTTTTCACGACCGGATGACATATCGTCTGGTAAACCTTCCGGGATGTAAGGTCGTGGTCCATGAAACTCTTCAGCTCCTAACGTGACGAGATTACGATCGATAGTTAAGTTTTATCTCTGACAAAGATTATCTCTGCATATCACGTGTAACTCTGGTCACGCCCACTTTCTACGATATATAAGTCGGTCTCAGACGTCCGACCCGTCAGTCGGCAAGAGGAGGAGAAACACCCCTCTGAAGATGTCCAGCGCAGCTCTGGACGAAACGTTAGGAGCTGAAGAGTCTCATGGACCACGACCTTACATCTCGGAAGGTTTACCAGAAGATATGCCTCAAACACCACTGAAGTTATTCCTTGATACCTTAACACACATCCTATCATCCTATTCCTTCTCCTTGTCGGTGTTTTCCGTGCGTTCCCCCACTCGCCGATTCTGCGGAGAACTTCCCCATAGTTTATCGTATCTATTCACACAATTTTCAGTGTCTACTACAACAGGATATACCAGACATTTCGATTCTGTTGTTTTCTGGTTTTTCCCACATTCGTGATTCACTTCCATACACACGCACGCTCACGTCCACATTCTCAAAAATGTTTCCTCAAATTAAGGCTTCTTCTGACCCTCTTCGTCTGACTAATCTGCCTTTATGTCCTTTTTACTTCGTCCGTCACGTGTTATTTTTCTTCCGAGGTTAACAGAACGCATCACTTCGTGGTCTACAGCTTTGACTTACATTGTTCATTACACTGAGCTGACTGTTTTACTCAAATGCCCCGAAAAACGCGAGTAACCGTATTCGCAACGTCACACTGAATGCAAACTGTTGTTGTTGTGCTCTTCAGTCCTGAGACTGGTTTGATGCAGCTCTCCATGCTACTCTATCCTGTGCAAGCTTCTTCATCTCCCAGTACCTACTGCAGCCTACATCCTTCTGAATCTGCTTAGTGTATTCATCTCTTGGTCTCCCTCTACGATTTTTACCCTCCACGCTGCCCTCCAGTACCAAATTGGTGATCCCTTGATGCCTCAGAATATGTCCTACCAACCGATCCCTTCTTCTGGTCAAGTTGTGCCACAAACTACTCTTTTCCCCAATTCTATTCAATACCTCCTCATTAGTAATGTGATCTACCCATCTAATCTTCAGCATTCTTTTGTAGCACCACATTTCGAAAGCTTCTATTCTCTTCTTGCCCAAACTATTTATCGTCCGTGTTTCACTTCCATACAAGGCTACACTCCATACAAATACTTTCAGAAACGACTTCCTGACACTTAAATCAATACTCGATGTTAACAAATTTCCCTTCTTCAGAAACGCTTTCCTTGCCATTGCCAGTCTACATTTTATATCCTCTCTACTTCGACCATCATCAGTTATTTTGCTTCCCAAATAGCAAAACTCCTTTACTATTACCTCATTTCCTAATCTAATTCCCTCAGCATCACCCGACTTAATTCGACTACACTCCATTATCCTCGTTTTGCTTTTGTTGATGTTCATCTTATACCCTCCTTTCAAGACACTGTCCATTCCGTTCCAATGCTCTTCCAAATCCATTGCTGTCTCTGACAGAATTACAATGTCATCGGCAAACCTCAAAGCTTTTATTTCTTCTCCATGGATTTTAATACCTACTCCGAACTTTTCTTTTGTTTCCTTTACTGCTTGCTCAATATAGAGATTGAATAGCATCGGGGAGAGGCTACAACCCTGTCTCACTCTCTTCCCTACCACTGTTTCCCTTTCAAGTCCCTCGACTCTTATAACTGCCATCTGGTTTCTGTACAAATTGTAAATAGCCTTTCTCTCCCTGTATTTTACCCCTGCCACCTTCAGAATTTGAAAGAGTATTCCAGTCAACATTGTCAAAAGCTTTCTCTAAGTCTACAAATGCTATAAACGTAGGTTTGCCTTTCCTTAATCTTTCTTCTAAGATAAGTCGTAGGGTCAGTATTGCCTCACGTGTTCCAACATTTCTACGAAATCCAAACTGATCTTCCCCGAGGTCAGCTTCTACCAGTTTTTCCATTTGTCTGTAGAGAATTCGCGTTAGTGTTTTGCAGCTGTGGCTTATTAAACTGATAGTTCGGTAATTTTCACATCTATCAACACCTGCTTTCTTTGGGATTGGAATTACTATATTCTTCTTGAAGTCTGAGGGAATTTCGCCTGTCTCATACATCTTGCTCACCAGATGGTAGAGTTTTGTCAGGACTGGCTCTCCCAAGGCTATCAGCAGCTCTAATGGAATGTTGTCTACTCCCGGGGCCTTGGCCGGCCGCGGTGGTCATGCGGTTCTAGCGCTGCAGTCCGGAACCGCGGGACTGCTACGGTCGCAGGTTCGAATCCTGCCTCGGGCATGGATGTGTGTGATGTCCTTAGGTTAGTTAGCTTTAAGTAGTTCTAAGTTCTAGAGGACTGATGTCCTAAGATGTTAAGTCCCATAGTGCTCTGAGCCATTTGAACCATTTGAACCCGGGGTCTTGTTTCGACTTAGGTCTTTCAGTGCTCTGTCAAACTCTTCACGCAGTATCATATCTTCATCTACCTCCTCTTCCATTTCCATAATATTGTCCTCAAGAACATTGCCCCTGTATAGACCCTCTATTTACTCCTTCCACATTTCTGCTTTCCCTTCTTTGCTTAGAACTGGGTTTCCATAAAGCTCTTGATATTCATGCAAGTAGCTCTCTTTTCTCCAAAGGTCTCTAATTTTCCTGTAGGCAGTATCTATCTTACCCCTCCTGAGACAAGCCTCTACATCCTTACATTTGTCCTCTAGCCATCCCTGCTTAGCCATTTTGCACTTCCTGTCGATCTCATTTTTGAGACGTTTGTATTCCTTTTTGCCTGCTTCACTTACTGCATTTTTGTATTTTCTCCTTTCATCAATTAAATTCAGTATCTCTTCTGTTACCCAAGGATTTCTACTAGCCCTCGTCTTTTTACCTACTTGATCCTCTGCCGCCTTCACTATTTCATTCCTCAAAGCTACCCATTCTTCTTCTACTGTATTTCTTTCCCCCATTCCTGTCAATTGTTCCGTTATGCTCTCCCTGAAACTCTGTACAACCTGTGGTTCTTACAGTTTATCTAGGTCCCATCTCCTTAAATTCCCACCTTTTTGCAGTTTCTTCAGTTTTAATCTACAGTTCATAACCGATATATTGTGGTCAGAGCCCACATCTGCCCCTGGAAATGTCTTACAATTTAAATTCTGGTTCCTAAATCTGTCTTACCATTATACAGGGTGTTACAAAAAGGTACGGCCATACTTTCAGGAAACATTCCTCACACACAAAGATATAAATATTTTATGTGGACATGTATCCGGAAACGCTTACTTTCCATGTTAGAGCTCATTAATCATGGAATGGAAACACACAGCTACAGAACGTATCAGCGTGACTTCGAACGCTTTGTTGCAGGAAATGTTCAAAATGTCCTTCGTTAGCGAGGATACATGTATCCACCGTCGCACGGAATCCCTGATGCGCTGATGCAGCTCTGGAGAATGGCGTACTGTATCACAGCCGTCCACAGTACGAGCACGAAGAGTCTCTACATTTGGTACCGGGCTTGCGTAGACAAGAGCATTCAAATGCCCCCATAAATGAAAGTCAAGAGGGTTAGGGTCAGGAGAGCGTGGATGCCATGGAATTGGTCCGCCTCTACCAATCCATCGGTCACCGAACCTGTTGTTGAGAAGCGCACGAACACTTCGACTGAAATGTGCAGCAGCTCCATATTGCATGAACCACATGTTGTGTCGTACTTGTAAAGGCACATGTTCTAGCAGCACAGGTAGAGTATCCCGTATGAAATCATGATAACGTGCTCCATTGAGCGTAGGTGGAAGAACATGGGGCCCAATCAAGACATCACCAACAATGCCTGCCCAAACGTTCACAGAAAATCTGTGTTGATGACGTGATTGCACAATTGCGTGCGCATTCTCGTCAGCCCACACATGTTGATTGTGAAAATTTACAATTTGATCACGTTGTAATGAAGCCTCATCCGTAAAGAGAACATTTGCACTGAAATGATGATTGAAACATTGTTGGATGAACCATTCGCAGAAGTGTACCCGTGGAGGCCAATCAGCTGCTGATAGTGTCTGCACACGCTGTACATGGTACGAAATAAACTGGTTCTCCCGTAGCACTCTCCATACAGTGACGTGGTCAGCGTTACCTTGTACAGCAGCAACTTCTCTGACGCTGACATTAGGGTTATCGTCAACTGCACGAAGAATTGCCTCGTCCATTGCAGGTGTCCTAGTCGTTCTAGGTCTTCCCCAGTCGCGAGTCATAGGCTGGAATGTTCCGTGTTCCCTAAGACGCCGATCAATTGCTTCGAACGTCTTCTTGTAGGGACACCTTTGTTCTGGAAATCTGTCTCGATACAAACGCACCGCGCCACGGCTGTTGCCCCGTGCTAATCCATACATCAAATGGGCATTTGCCAACTCCGCATTTGTAAACATTGCACTGACTGCAAAACCACGTTCGTGATGAACACTAACCTATTGATGCTACGTACTGATGTGCTTGACGCTAGTAATGTAGAGCAATGAGTCGCATGTCAACACAAGCACCGAAGTCAATATTACCTTCCTTCAACTGGGCCAACTGGCGGTGAATCGAGGAAGTACAGTACATACTGACGAAACTAAAATGAGCTCTAACATGGAAATTAAGCGTTTCCGGACACATGTCCACATAACATTATTTCTTTATTTGTGTGTGAGGAACGTTTCCTGAGAGTTTGGACATACCTTTTTGTAACACCCTGTATAATCTATCTGAAACCTTTTAGTATCTCCAGGGTTCTTCCATGTATACAACCTTCTATCATGATTCTTAAACCAAGTGTTAGCTATGATTAAGTTATGCTCTGTCCAAAATTCTACCAGGTGGCTTCCTCTTTCATTTCTTACCCCCAATCCATATTCACCTACTACGTTTCCTTCTCTTCCTTTTCCTACTGTCGAATTTCAGTCACCCATGACTATTAAATTTTCGTCTCCCTTCACTACCTGAATAATTTCTTTTATCTCATCATACATTTCATCAATTTCTTCATCATCTGCAGAGATAGTTGGCATATAAACTTGTACTACTGTAGTAGGCGTGGGCTTCGTGTCTATCTTGGCCACAATAATGCGTTCACTATACTGTTTGTAGTAGCTTACCCGCACTCCTATTTTTTTTATTCATTATTAAACCTAATCCTCCATTACCCCTATTTGATTTTGTATTTATAACCCTGTATTCACCTGACCAAAAGTCTTGTTCCTCCTGCCACCGAACTTCACTAATTCCCACTATATCTAACTTTAACCTATCCATTTCCCTTTTTAAATTTTCTAACCTACCTGCCCGATTAAGGGATCTGACATTCCACGCTCCGATCCGTAGAACGCCAGTTTTCTTTCTCTTGATAACGACGTCCTCTTGATTAGTCCCCGCCCGGAGATCCGAATGGGGGACTATTTTACCTCCGGAATATTTTACCCAAGAGGACGCCATCATCATTTAATCATACAGTAAAGCTGCATGCCCTCGGGAAAAATTACGGCTGTAGTTTCTCCTTGCTTTCAGCCGTTCGCAGTACCACAACAGCAATGCCGTTTTGGTTAGTGTTACAGGGCCAGATCAGTCAATCATCCAGACTGTTGCCCCTGCAACTACTGAAAAGGCTGCTGCCCCTCTTCAGGAACCACAAGTTTGTCTGACTTCTCAACAGATACCCCTCCGTTGTGGTTGCACCTACGGTACGGCTATCTGTATCGTTGAGGCACGCAAGCCTTCCCACCAACGGCAAGGTCCATGGTTCATCTTAAAAAACTAAGGTTTCTCTCTAATTTCTATGTGACGTAGTACTACGTCTCTGGTTATCACCCAAATAATTTCGTAATCTTAACTCTGAAATGCCAAACCACAACACGAATTTTAAAATAATGTGCAACATGCGGAAAAAAATAATGGAACAAAATGAAATAAGAAAACAGGAAACGTTAGTGCATTTATTATGATTAACTTCCATGTTTGGTTAGTGGTCTTTCCCTCGAATATCGACGAAAGAATTTATGGAATCGTGTATTTCAGTTAGTTAGCTACTTATATATTTAACTTAGGAATGGAAAGGCCGCTGGAGGCAACTACAGAGAACAACAAAGATTGCAGTGAAAATTAGTGGCCGCGCGGGATTAGCCGAGCGGTCTTGGGCCCTGCAGTCGTGGACTGTGCGGCTGGTCCCGGCGGAGGCCCGAATCCTCCCACGGACATGGGTGTGTGTGTTTGTCCTTAGGATAGTTCAGGTTAAGTAGTGTGGAAGCTTAGGGACTGATGACCTTAGCAGTTAAGTCCCGTAAGATTTCACTCACATTTTTTTGAAAATTAGTGACGGTGGTGTGTGTGAAAGACATACACAGATGAATAATCCAATAATTGCAGTGGAATTCTGTAATTAATAAATCATAGAGAAGATCTTAAGTCAAACGGCGCATTTTCTCATGTGTCCGTTTAATAAACGAGAGACATTCGCGAAGCAGTCATAAAAATCCACTGACAGAGACTGCAAGACAGAGACGAGACGGAGAGGTTTGCCGTCAAAATTCCGACAGTATACGTCCCAAGAAAAGCCAGGCGAAGATTACTTCCATTTAATAAGCGAGAGAGATTCTCGAAGCTGCCATTAAAATCCAGTGACAGAGACTGCAAGACAGAGATAAGACGGAGACGTATGCCGTTAACATTTCGACAGTATACATTCCAAGAAAAGCCAGGTGAATATTATTTCCCCCAACATTCATTTCGCGAAATGACGAATTCCAAGTAAATTGGAACACATACACTCCTGGAAATGGAAAAAAGAACACATTGACACCGGTGTGTCAGACCCACCATACTTGCTCCGGACACTCCGGGGGGCTGTACAAGCAATGATCACACGCACGGCACAGCGGACACACCAGGAACCGCGGTGTTGGCCGTCGAATGGCGCTAGCTGCGCAGCATTTGTGCACCGCCGCCGTCAGTGTCAGCCAGTTTGCCGTGGCATACGGAGCTCCATCGCAGTCTTTAACACTGGTAGCATGCCGCGACAGCGTGGACGTGAACCGTATGTGCAGTTGACGGACTTTGAGTGAGGGCATATAGTGGGCATGCGGGAGGCCGGGTGGACGTACCGCCGAATTGCTCAACACGTGGGGCATGAGGTCTCCACAGTAGATCGATGTTGTCGCCAGTGGTAGGCGGGAGGTGCACGTGCCCGTCGACCTGAGACCGGATCGCAGCGACGCACGGATGCACGCCAAGACCGTAGGATCCTACGCAGTGCCGTAGGGGACCGCACCGCCACTTCCCAGCAAATTAGGGACACTGTTGCTCCTGGGGTATCGGCGAGGACCATTCGCAACCGTCTCCATGAAGCTGGGCTACGGTCCCGCACACCGTTAGGCCGTCTTCCGCTCACGCCCCAACATCGTGCAGCCCGCCTCCAGTGGTGTCGCGACAGGCGTGAATGGAGGGACGAATGGAGACGTGTCGTGTTCAGCAATGAGAGTCGCTTCTGCCTTGGTGCCAATGATGGTCGTATGCGTGTTTGGCGCCGTGCAGGCGAGCGCCACAATCAGGACTGCATACGGCCGAGGCACACAGGGCCAACACCCGGCATCATGGTGTGGGGAGCGATCTCCCACACTGGCCGTACACCACTGGTGATCGTCGAGGGGACACTGAATAGTGCACGGTACATCCAAACCGTCATCGAACCCATCGTTCTACCATTCCTAGACCGGCAAGGAAACTTGCTGTTCCAACAGGACAATGCACGTCCGCATGTATCCCGTGCCACCCAACGTGCTCTAGAAGGTGTAAGTCAACTACCCTGGCCAGCAAGATCTCCGGATCTGTCCCCCATTGAGCATGTTTGGGACTGGATGAAGCGTCGTCTCACGCGGTCTGCACGTCCAGCACGAACGCTGGTCCAACTGAGGCGCCAGGTGGAAGTGGCATGGCAAGCCGTTCCACAGGACTACATCGAGCATCTCTACGTTCGTCTCCATGGGAGAATAGCAGCCTGCATTGCTGCGAAAGGTGGATATACACTGTACTAGTGCCGACATTGTGCATGCTCTGTTGCCTGTGTCTATGTTCCTGTGGTTCTGTCAGTGTGATCATGTGATGTATCTGACCCCAGGAATGTGTCAATAAAGTTTCCCCTTCCTGGGACAATGAATTCACGGTGTTCTTATTTCAATTTCCAGGAGTGTATGTTGGCTTTCCCAATATCATCCATCACAATAAGAACATCACAAGCGGAACTGACATTGGTTCTGGATGTTCCCTGCGCTAGCGAGGTAAAATGCCTTGCAGGCTAGTCATATAAATGGAGTATATATCACTACGGAGTAAAGAGCTCTGCACAAGAAAATAAACGTCTTTAAACGCTGAGTTTATACAGCAAAAAGGCTATCGAAAACTGGTCATATGAATAAAATTTTCTCGAAATGACAGTCTTGCAAACGTTTCTTAAATGTAGCGTCCCACTTCCAAGCACCCCAAATAAACTATTGCGATCAACATGTAGAAATTAAACTATACTTATAGGCTGGTGTGGCTACCAGTTCAGTCATTTCCTGATGGTAATAATTATAAAAAAAAAGACAACGGTGCAACAAGGCAGGAGACTCTCCTGACACACCTCGGTAGACGTGACGCCACTAGCAGTCAACCATATGTTCGTCCTGAAGACGTCCCCTGCGATGGGCTGAAACCGGTCAGCACTAAATAAAAAACGCGATTAAGACTGTTTTCTTAATACTAAGTAAATCCTGTGAGTTTTTTGGCCGGAGGCGTACGGTAAATTCATCCTAATGCTGTTCGAACCACGCACGTACACTATGAGATGTGTGACTTGTTATATTTTCTTGCTAGTGAATGCCATCGTGCAGAAGAAAAAACAAACTGCATGTAGGGGTGGACATGGTCCCCAACGAGAGATGCATGCTTGTTATGACCATATGTGCCTTAAAGAATGACAAAATCACGCAGGGAATGTCACGAAAACATTCCCAAGTCCTTAACGCTCCCTTCTCCGGCCTGGACTCTTCCGACGATTGTTGCAGGGCCATGTGCGCCAACGGCTATCAGTCCGATGTAGTATGAAACGTGACTCATCTGAAAAGGCCACCTGTTGCCACTAGTGGACGTCCATTTTCGATACTGGTGTGCAAATTCCAGCGTTCGTCGCCGACGAACAATGGTCAGCATGGGTGCGTAAACCAGGCGCCTGCTGTCGAGGTCCACACGCAGCAACATTTGCTGAACGGCCATTGAGGTGACGCTGTTGGTTCACTTGGGCGATCAGTTACTCAACAGCTGCATGTCTATACGCCCGTACAAATCTCTGCAGCCGTTGTTCTTTAACCACGCCGGCAGGCGAATAATTTACAAACTGTTTCGAAAATGCTTCCACCCTTGGCCCGAAATCAAATAACCACATCCTATTGGACGTCAGATAAGTCACTTCTTTCCCGCATTACAATAACACCTGCACTGTGCACTGTTTATCGCGTTCCCCATACACGCTTTATTCACCGTTCTCCAACTGCCATCTGTGAGTGATTATTGCACGTTGATGTCGAACATTTTGTCACTAGAATGAGATTTTCACTCTGCAGCGGAGTGTGCGCTGATATGAAACTTCTTGGCAGAGTAAAACTGTGTGGCGGACCGAGACCCGAACTCGTGACCTTTGCCTTTCGCGAGCAAGTGCTCTACCAACTGAGCTACCCAAGCAGGAGAGCTTCTGTAAAGTTTGGAAGGTAGGAGACGAGGTACTGGCAGAAGTAAAGCTGTGAGCACGGGGCGTGAGTCGTGCTTGGGTAGCTCAGTTGGTAGAGCACTTGCCCGCGAAAGGCAAAGGTCCCGAGTTCGAGTCTCGGTCCGGCACACAGTTTTAATCTGCCAAGAAGTTTCATTATTGTTACTGGACCGTGTATATGGAGGCGCTGCGAGTTACAAGAGCAAACTCAACATGGGTTCTTTTATTTTTCATTCCTATCCAGAATCTTGGGGAATTCTATGCACAGTTGTGCTTGTTTATTCTGTTTCGTTCGTCCTTATTTATGGCGGAAACACTTCGTCCTAGGCTTTATCCCGTGTCTCCACGAGCTCAGCGTGCTATTTATTCTGGCAATGTTCGTGGTAGTGGATGGCTGGTTGCCCTTCCCGGCTACTCTACACCTCTGATTTCCCCAGGTACGGAAGTTGTGCACGCAGTCTGTCAGCGTCTACTGTTATCAACATGTGCAAGTGTGAGAAAGTTTTCTAAATATCTGTGTAGCGTGTGTCTGTCACAATAAAATGTTACGGTCTATTACGCCGTGCTCTAAGGGATTTCACTTCAAAACCCGACGTTTCGTCCCAGTCTGCGAAGGATATTTTGAAAGGGCGTCGTAGTTTTGTTGAAAGTCCGATTCACACCCTGGCTTGCTACTGATAACAGCAAAATTCCGCTTCCGTGAGTTTTCGTGCGAGTGACGTGACGTCACATGTTTTGAATGCGCGAGCGCAACTGGCCGTCGTCCGCTGTTACTGTCATCCCATGGTGGAAGACTGGTACGCATCTTCTTCAGCACTGGAATCGAAATTTCATTCAATTTCAGTTACTCCTCCTTCCCATTAAAATTCCTGGGGAGTTTCGAATCTCTATGGCCTCTCTGTATAGCCTTTCGTGGTATCCGACTGCGGCTACCAGTACTTTAGTCCGGTCAAAATGAATGTCATAGTCTCCTGGTTGTAAAGCATGTTCCGCAATAGCTGATCTGTCAGTCTCCCCTCTTCTGCAACTGCCCCTGTGCTCTTCCGGTCGTTTTCTGACAGTTATTTTTGTAGTACCCATGTACAGCTCTCCACAACTACCCGGAATTCTATGAATTCCAGCTTTTTCAAGCGGTTGGCGAGCATCCTTGACCGATTTTAGATGATCTTGTATTTTGCTTATGGGTGTGTAAATTACCGCCATGTTCAGTTCTCTCAAGATTTTTCCTGTGTGGCCAGTCACGTCCGTAATCACCTGTCACTGGCTCCTGAGCATCGCTACGATTTCTACGCGGTGGTCTTAACGCTCATTTCACCTCAGCGAACAAGTAACCATTGTTGATCAATGCAGTGAAGCAGCCCTGATTCACAGATTTCCCTTGCTCTGTCAATGTTTTTAAGACGCCTCGCTTTTGTTGTGGGTGGTGGTTCGAATTCCAGCGTAGGTAACGGGCTGTGCGCTTCGGTTTTTGGTAAACTGTGTGGCCCGAACTACTACATTCTTTCTTGAAAACTAGTACATCAAGAAAATTTAATCTTCCGCCTGCCTCCTCCTCCTTCGTAAACTGAATCTCCAGACTGATGTTTCTGAAAACTATCCAGTTCCTCTCTGCCACGCCGCCACAAAATAAATGTATCATCCTCGTAATATTGTTGTTGTTGTTGTCTTCAGTCCTGAGACTGGTTCGATGCAGCTCTCCATGCTACTCTATCCTGTGCAAGCTTCTTCATCTCCCAGTAGCTACTGCAACCTACATCCTTCTGAATCTGCTTAGTGTATTCATCTTTTGATCTCCCCCTACGATTTTTACCCTCCACGCTGCCTTCCAATACTAAATTGGTGATCCCTTGATGCCTCAGAACATGTCCTACCAACCGATCCCTTCTTCTGGTCAAGTTGTGCCACAAACTTCTCTTCTCCCCAATCCTATTCAATACTTCCTCATTAGTTATGTGATCTACCCATCTAATCTTCAGCATTCTTCTGTAGCACCACATTTCAAAGGCTTCTATTCTCTTCTTGTCCAAACTATTTATCATCCATGTTTCACTTCCATACATGGCTACACTCCATACAAATACTTTCAGAAACGACTTCCTGACATTTAAATCTATACTCGATGTTAACAGATTTCTCTTCTTCAGAAACGTTTTCCTTGCCATTGCCAGTCTACATTTTATATCCTCTCTACTTCGACCATCATCAGTTATTTTGCTCCCCAAATAGCAAAACTCCTTTACTACTTTAAGTGTCTCATTTCCTAATCTAATTCCCTCAGCATCACCCGACTTAATTCGACTACATTCCATTATCCTCGTTTTGCTTTTGTTGATGTTCATCTTATATCCTCCCTTCAAGACACCATCCATTCCGTTCAACTGCTCTTCCAAGTCCTTTTCTGTCTCTGACAGAATTACAATGTCATCGGCGAACCTCAAAGTTTTTTATTTCTTGTCTATGGATTTTAATGCCTACACCGAATTTTTCTTTTGTTTCCTTCAATGTTTGCTCAATATACAGATTGAATAACATTGGGGAGAGGCTGCAACCCTGTCTCACTTCCTTCCCAACCGCTGCTTCCCTCTCATGCCCCTCGACTCTTATAACTGCCATCTGGTTTCTGTACAAATTGTAAATAGCCTCTCGCTCCATGTATTTTACCCCTGCCACCTTTAGAATTTGAAAGAGAGTATTCCAGTCAACATTGTCAAAAGCTTTCTCTAAGTCTACAAATGCTAGAAACGTAGGTTTGCCTTTCCTTAATCTTTCTTCTAAGATAAGTCGTAAGGTCAGTATTGCCTCACGTGTTCCAGTATTTCTACGGAATCCGAACTGATCTTCCCCGAGGTCGGCTTCTACTAGTTTTTCTATTCAGCTGTAAAGAATTCGTGTTAGTATTTTGCAGCTTTGACTTATTAAACTGATTGTTCGGTAATTTTCACATCTGTCAACACCTGCTTTCTTTGGGATTGGAATGATTATATTCTTCTTGAAGTCTGAGGGTATTTCGCCCGTTTCATACATCTTGCTCACCAGATGGTAGAGTTTTGTCAGGACTGGCTCTCCCAAGGCCGTCAGTAGTTCCAATGGAATGTTGTCTACTCCGGGGGCCTTGTTTCGACTCAGGTCTTTCAGTGCTCTGTCAAACTCTTCACGCAGTATCGTATCTCCCATTTCATCTTCATCTACATCCTCTTCCATTTCCATAATATTGTCCTCAAGTACATCGCCCTTGTATAGGCCCTCTATATACTCCTTCCACCTTTCTGCTTTCCCTTCTTTGCTTAGAACTGGGTTTCCATCTGAGCTCTTGATATTCATACAACTGGTTCTCTTTTCTCCAAAGGTCTCTTTAATTTCCTGTAGGCAGTATCTATCTTACCCCTAGTGAGATAAGCCTCTACATCCTTACATTTGTCCTCTAGCCATCCCTGCTTAGCCATTCTGCACTTCCTGTCGATCTCATTTTTGAGACGTTTGTATTCCTTTTTGCCTGCTTCATTTACTGCATTTTTATATTTTCTCCTTTCATCAATTAAATTCAATATTTCTTCTGTTACCCAAGGATTTCTACTAGCCCTCATCATTTTACCTACTTGATCCTCTGCTGCCTTCACTACTTCATGCCTCAAAGCTACCCATTCTTCTTCTACTGTATTTCTTTCCCCCATTCCTGTCAATTGTTCCTTTATGCTCTCCCTGAAACTCTGTACAACCTCTGGTACTTTCAGTTTATCCAGGTCCCATCTCCTTAAATTCCCACCTTTTTGCAGTTTCTTCAGTTTTAATCTATAGGTCATAACCAATAGATTGTGGTCAGAGTCCACATCTGCCCCTGGAAATGTCTTACAATTTAAAACCTGGTTCCTAAATCTCTGTCTTACCATTATATAATCTATCTGATACCTTTTAGTATCTTTCTTCCATGTATACAACCTTCTATCATGATTCTTAAACCAAGTGTTAGCTATGATTAAGTTGTGCTCTGTGCAAAATTCTACCAGGCGGCTTCCTCTTTCATTTCTTAGCCCCAATCCATATTCACCTAGTACGTTTCCTTCTCTCCCTTTTCCTACACTCGAATTCCAGTCACCCATGACTATTAAATTTTCGTCTCTCTTCACTATCTGAATAATTTCTTTTATTTCATCATACATTTCTTCAATTTCTTCGTCATCTGCAGAGCTAGTTGGCATATAAACTTGTACTACTGTAGTAGATGTGGGCTTCGTATCTATCTTGGCCACAATTATGCGTTCACTATGCTATTTGTAGTAGCTTACCCGCATTCCTATTTTCCTATTCATTATTAAACCTGCTCCTGCATTACCCCTATTTGACTTTGTGTTTATAACCCTGTAGTCACCTGACCAGAAGTCTTGTTCCTCCATTCCTCGTAATGGAACCAGATATTCGGTTTCTGGTTCGCAGTTTACAATGCATGGTCCTCGAATTTTTTCTTAAAGAAATTCGCTATAACCAGACTTAAGACGCTCCCATAGCGACACCATCCGTCTCTTCATAGAACTCTTCGTTCCATTTGAAATAAATAGTTGTGAGGCAATATTTTAACAGTTCCGCGTGTATCTGCGTCGCGACGTGAGCACCAGTTCGGTATTCACCTAGTCGGATGTTGCAAACCGCCTAAAAAACATATCCACGTTGACTTGCTCAATCGGCCCCTCGTCAATACTTAACCAGGAGGATTTGATCAGGGCCAGCGTCTTTCCCGTGTCCCTAAAGCAGGCTTTTTAATGCGCTCAGCTATGTGGGCGGGATCTTCGTAGAGAAAGCGAAGATTGAAATATTGGGGAAAAACTGTTAGAACGATAGGCGAGCTGTGCGCATACGAAATACAACCACTAATGTGTTGTGTGGGAATACACAGCACGTGTACCACAGGGACGAACACTGCAGCCTACTCTGTGTACCGACTCTTTATCAGAGTTCTGCGCGCGTTCTGTCAATGGCGGACATACACTCCTGGAAATTGAAATAAGAACACCGTGAATTCATTGTCCCAGGAAGGGAAAACTTTATTGACACATCACATGATCACACTGACAGAACCACAGGCACATAGACACAGGCAACAGAGCATGCACAATATCGGCACTAGTACAGTGTATATCCTCCTTTCGCAGCAATGCAGGCTGCTATTCTCCCATGGAGACGATCGTAGAGATGCTGGATGTAGTCCTGTGGAACGGCTTGCCATGCCATTTCCACCTGGCGCCTCAGTTGGACCAGCGTTCGTGCTGGACGTGCAGACCGCGTGAGACGACGCTTCATCCAGTCCCAAACACGCTCAATGGGGGACAGATCCGGAGATCTTGCTGGCCAGGGTAGTTGACTTACACCTTCTAGAGCACGTTGGGTGGCACGGGATACATGCGGACGTGCATTGTCCTGTTGGAACAGCAAGTTCCCTTGCCGGTCTAGGAATGGTAGAACGATGGGTTCGATGACGGTTTGGATGTACCGTGCACTATTCAGTGTCCCCTCGACGATCACCAGTGGTGTACGGCCACTGTAGGAGATCGCTCCCCACACCATGATGCCGGGTGTTGGCCCTGTGTGCCTCGGTCGTATGCAGTCCTGATTGTGGCGCTCACCTGCACGGCGCCAAACACGCATACGACCATCATTGGCACCAAGGCAGAAGCGACTCTCATCGCTGAAGACGACACGTCTCCATTCGTCCCTCCATTCACGCCTGTCGCAACACCACTGGAGGTGGGCTGCACGATGTTGGGGCGTGAGCGGAAGACGGCCTAACGGTGTGCGGGACCGTAGCCCAGCTTCATGGAGACGGTTGCGAATGGTCCTCGCCGATACCCCAGGAGCAACAGTGTCCCTAATTTGCTGGGAAGTGGCGGTGCGGTCCCCTACGGCACTGCGTAGGATCCTACGGTCTTGGCGTGCATCCGTGCGTCGCTGCGGTCCGGTCCCAGGTCGACGGGCACGTGCACCTTCCGCCGACCACTGGCGACAACATCGATGTACTGTGGAGACCTCACGCCCCACGTGTTGAGCAATTCGGCGGTACGTCCACCCGGCCTCCCGCATGCCCACTATACGCCCTCGCTCAAAGTCCGTCAACTGCACATACGGTTCACGTCCACGCTGTCGCGGCATGCTACCAGTGTTAAAGACTGCGATGGAGCTCCGTATGCCACGGAAAACTGGCTGACACGGACGGCGGCGGTGCACAAATGCTGCGCAGCTAGCGCCATTCGACGGCCAACACCGCGGTTCCTGGTGTGTCCGCTGTGCCGTGCGTGTGATCATTGCTTGTACAGCCCTCTCGCAGTGTCCGGAGCAAGTATGGTGGGTCTGACACACCGGTGTCAATGTGTTCTTTTTTCCATTTCCAGGAGTGTATTTTTGTTGGTTACAATAGACAGCGAGATTGTGGAGGGCTACCCGAACTGACCCCTTGATTCCAGCCTGTAAATCAGAACCCTCCCGGATAGGAACCAGAACGATGGAAAAGGAGTACACACCTCGAAAGATGAAATGAAGCCGATCATACAGGATATCCAGAAATGAAGTATCGAATTTGTTGAAATAATTATTGTATTCTTAGTACTTACAGTTTCATACGTTTATCACATGTTATATTCAACATAAGCACCATTCACATCCCGACACAATTCACATATGTCGGCTGTAGAACGAAAGACATTCCGGAGAACTTCTGGTGCTGTAGCTGCAGGTGTTTTTCTAATTCTATCTCTCAACTCCTCCACTGAATTCATACGGTGTCGGCGAAACTCAGTCCCTTCATAAGTCCCCAAGATGAAGAATTCCAGTCCGCAGCTCGTGGTCGTGCGGTACCGTTCTCGCTTCCCGCGTCCGGGTTCCCGGGTTCGATTCCCGGCGGGGTCAGGGATTTTCTCTGCCTCGTGATGACTGGGTGTTGTGTGATGTCCTTAGGTTAGTTAGGTTTAAGTAGTTCTAAGTTCTAGGGGACTGATGACCATAGATGTTAAGTCCCATAGTGCTCAGAGCCATTTGAACCATTTTTTGAAGAATTCCATGGATGTGAGATCGAGTGCACGCACTGCGCAGATCATATGTCCTGATCGACCAATACTTCTTTAGGGAAAAACGTCATTCATAAACGTTCGCACATCTACGGAATAATGGCATGGCGCCGCGTCTTGTTTGGAGGATACGTTATGTATACGTTGCTCCTGCACAAGCTGTCGCAAAATGAACTGTTGCAGCTTATCCAGGTACAATGTCCCATTGAAGGAGTTTTCGGGGAAGAAGAATGGGCTGTAGATTTTGTCAGTAGATATTCTCATCCACACATTAACTATGGCGGAGCCTCGGCGGAATTGCAGGTGCTCCACTGGTGGTCTATCAAACCTGATGAGGCAGTTCTGGTCGTTAACCGTTCCACAAGTGCGGAAGGTCGCCTCGTCGCTGAATAGGATCTGGTTGAGAATGTTGCGATTTGCATCTGCTTCAAGCAAATCCTGGCACATGTTCATACGCTCTGCCAAATACTCGCCATGCAATGGTGGAGAACCTGCAGATGATGCGGCCATTTTTCGACGTGTGTCGCAACATTTTATGCACTGTCGAGTGTGGAATACCCAGTTCCTCCGACAACTGCCTCATCGATTTTGCGTTTAATGGATATTATAATGTCTTCAATTCGGAAGCAGAAGTTGATGGACGACTTTGTCCGGGCTCGTTCTTAACGGTACCAGTGTGCTTAAGCTAGTTCACTAGCCATTGAATTGCCTTATCTGTAGGTATACGTTTATGGAATCTGCGATCAATTTCTACCGAATTTCACCATTCGACAATTTCCGCAACCGCCACGTCACAATGGCTGTCCTTCCCCACACAGTTAAAAACCATCACGCTTGTTCCGATACCTGTAAGAACAGAACATGTGTTTCAAGGTTCCATAAAGCCGATCCATCGTTTTCAGCAACAACTACGTCTTTTACAACTGCAATGTACTAGGATATATATCTTACGCCTAAACCACCATTTTCTTCAAAATCGATAATTTCTGGACACCCGGTGAACATCGTTCCTTTGGCTGTTTTGACAAGATGGCTTGTAGCAATATTCAATTTACTTTTTTACAGTTTCTGAACTTGGCGAGGGTACAAGATACAAAACACATTCACAGTAGGTCTTTTAACAAAACTGTTTATCAGAGGATGATCGCACCACATTCCTCCTTTAAATCGGCGCACGAACTGTAAAAAGAGAGATATCGAAATAAGTGAGCAAGGGATAGGAAAGCAAATGGAATCGCTCAACAGGGGAATTCGATTCTACACAGAGTATGCGAAAGAACTTGCCCCTCTTCCAGTAGCAGCGTACCATAGGCCTCTAGAGGAGCGAAGCATTCCTAATGATTGGAAAAAAGCAAAGGTAACACCCGTTTTCAAGAAAGGTTGCCAAAGAGGCTCACCAAAACTATAGACCTATATTTCTGACGTCGGTCAGTTCTAGAATTTTTGAATATGTTTTATGTTCGCGTTTTGTAACATTTCTGCGACCGAAAATGTCCTCCGAAGGAACCAACGTGCGTTCCTAAATCAACGATCGTGTGGAACACAGCACGCTCTGCTCGTCCACGACACCCAGAAGGCAGTAGATACCGGCGCCTAGGTAGATGCCTAATTCCTTGACTTCCGGAAGGCATTCGGTACAGTTTCGCACTGTCACCTAACCTGAGTACGTTGTACCAGACCAGCTATGTGATTATGATGAAGAGTTTCTAGCAAACAGAACACAGCTTGTCATTCTGATATGTGTGTGTGTGTGTGTGTGTGTGTGTGTGTGTATGTGTGTGTGTGTGTGTGTACGGTCGTATGTTCCATGAAGCTTTTGGCGGGCGATGATTTTGTATACAGAGCAGTCGCGGAGTTAGAAAATTGTAGCGAAATGCAGGAAGACCTCAACACAAACGAATGTAACATACTGCAAACACATAGACAGAAAGAACCCTTGTTGTGCGATTACACAGTTGCAGGTACTTCCACGAAGTACGTAGGAATATGCGTAAGTAGCGATCTGAAATGGAACGACCACACAAAATTAAACTTGAGTGAGGCAGACGGCTGAGTGAGATCCATTGGAAGAACAATCGGCAAAATATAGCCAATCAGCATAGGAACTAGCCTATAAAATACTAGATCTATCAATACCTGGCTATTGCTCATCAATATGGGATCCTTACTACACAGCACCGATAGAGGCAATAGAGAATATCTAAAGTAGAGCAGCACGTTTCGTTACACATTTAGTATGTGAGAAAGCGTCACGGAGATGTTTAACCAACTCTAGCTGCAGACGCTGCAAGGGAAGGTGCTTTGTATCACGGTATGGTCTACTGTTCGAGTTCCGAGAGCGTAGGTTCCCAGAAGAGATAACCAATATATTGCATCCTCCCATGTATATGTCACGAAAGCAGCATCATCATAAAATTAATGATTGGAGGCCGCAGAGAGGCTTACCAGCAAGCGGTCTTCTAGCGAACAACACGAGACTGGAACAATAAAAGGGGGAAGTGATACTAATACACAAAGTACCATCCGCCAAACACATGTCTGAAATGTTTGTAATACACACGTGCATGACAGTTTATTTACAGACACTGGTCTGAGTGAGAGAGATGCTCTCAGGTCGTGTAATTTGTCCATCAAGCTGAAAGAAACTGCTTAAGATAGATGTTTCTTCTTCGGAGCTTAAAGTCTCGCTTTTTCTTTTGCTTTGATGACGTTTCCGAAATAACATGGACAATCTGTGGTGATCGGATGTTTTCGAAGAAAAATGGTAGAATTTTTTTCCCAATATTACGGAGGGTGGACATATATAGGCCTCTGCAGTCCAGCGGTGGTGCACTTCATTGGATGTCGCAGAATAATGAGATGCGAATTCTGTCCTGCAGTCGAACGTAAAAGCTATACCGACTTTACTCATAAAACTGAAAGAAAATGGACTGCGCCTATTTTCTTGGAAAGAGGACATTTACTATCGTCACGATTGTGTTTTCCTTTATAACAGATGCTTGATTATAACATGCGTTGTCTCTAAATACAATTGTTGCAGTGCTGTGTTTTCACATTCAGAATGGCGGGCACTTGCGGGGGCAATGTGTGATCGTGTCCAACCAGGACACGGTGTGTGGAGTGGGGCTGCGCCACTAAATTTTAGAAGAACAAGCAAGTTGCATTTGGAGCGACCATCCATTTACCTCCTATTGTTTAGTTTACTTTACATCCTGTCGTGTTGGCGAAGGACTGACTCAGCATCATCACCTTAAGGCGGGCCAGGTGCCACTCATTTGCAGTGGTAGATAAATGCGGGCACGCGCTACCTGTTGACAGTTTGAAAAACCATGCGTCCATCCACAGGTGAAGGGAGAGAGAGAAATTGTGGGAGGGGAGAGTTAAGGGGAGTTAAAAGTGCTTCTAATTTTGGTAGTTTATGATCGTACATTGAGGAGAACGCACGTTCAGCTACTGGCTCCTCTGCTATTTTCGATGGCGACTTTCCCCAGTACATGTGTCGCATTATAACCTCTTCATTACAAATGCTGTTTTTTTTAAGACAGCTTCGGCGCTTAATTAGAGCAGTGAAGCATTTTGCATCAGTTGTGGTACTGTGTACTGGCTTCGATTACCTGGGCTGCAGGGTGATTGTCGATCAGGCATCTGTAGCGAACTCTGACGACAAACAGCGATAGACACAGTACTCAGCTGCATGCCAACACACTTATTAAACTCCTCCCTGTCCAACACCAGCATCCCTGTCAATTGAATATACACTCCTGGAAATTGAAATAAGAACACCGTGAATTCATTGTCCCAGGAAGGGGAAACTTTATTGACACATTCCTGGGGTCAGATATATCACATGATCACACTGACAGAACCACAGGCACATAGACACAGGCAACAGAGCATGCACAATGTCGGCACTAGTACAGTGTATATCCACCTTTCGCAGCAATGCAGGCTGCTATTCTCCCACGGAGACGATCGTAGAGATGCTGGATGTAGTCCTGTGGAACGGCTTGCCATGCCATTTCCACCTGGCGCCTCAGTTGGACCAGCGTTCGTGCTGGACGTGCAGACCGCGTGAGACGACGCTTCATCCAGTCCCAAACATGCTCAATGGGGGACAGATCCGGAGATCTTGCTGGCCAGGGTAGTTGACTTACACCTTCTAGAGCACGTTGGGTGGCACGGGATACATGCGGACGTGCATTGTCCTGTTGGAACAGCAAGTTCCCTTGCCGGTCTAGGAATGGTAGAACGATGGGTTCGATGACGGTTTGGATGTACCGTGCACTATTCAGTGTCCCCTCGACGATCACCAGTGGTGTACGGCCAGTGTAGGAGATCACTCCCCACACCATGATGCCGGGTGTTGGCCCTGTGTGCCTCAGTCGTATGCAATCCTGATTGTGGCGCTCACCTGCACGGCGCCAAACACGCATACGACCATCATTGGCACCAAGGCAGATGCGACTCTCATCGCTGAAGACGACACGTCTCCATTCGTCCCTCCATTCACGCCTGTCGCGACACCACTGGAGGCGGGCTGCACGATGTTGGGGCGTGAGCGCAAGACGGCCTAACGGTGTGCGGGACCGTAGCCCAGCTTCATGGAGACGGTTGCGAATTGTCCTCGCCGATACCCCAGTAGCAACAGTGTCCCTAATTTGCTGGGAAGTGGCGGTGCGGTCCCCTACGGCACTGCGTAGGATCCGACGGTCTTGCCGTGCATCCGTGCGTCGCTGCGGTCAGGTCCCAGGTCGACGGGCACGTGCACCTTCCGCCGACCACTGGCGACAACATCGATGTACTGTGGAGACCTCACGCCCCACGTGTTGAGCAATTCGGCGGTACGTCCACCCGGCCTCCCGCATGCCCACTATACGCCCTCGCTCAAAGGCCGTCAACTGCACATACGGTTCACGTCCACGCTGTCGCGGCATGCTACCAGTGTTAAAGACTGCGATGGAGCTCTGTATACCACGGCAAACTGACTGACACTGAGGGCGACGGTGCACAAATGCTGCGCAGCTAGCGCCATTCGACGGCCAACACCGCGGTCCCTGGTGTGTCCGCTGTGCCGTGCGTGTGATCATTGCTTGTACAGCCCTCTCGCAGTGTCCGGAGCAAGTATGGTGGGTCTGACACACCGGTGTCAATGTGTTCTTTTTTCCATTTCCAGGAGTGTATTTCCTGCCAGCTTGTAGGTGAAGGATAGAGTTTGAGTGCGTCTGCCACTAGTTTCGAATGGTATTGCGAAACATTTTTCCAGTAGGAGAATACTAGTTGTACGGTATCGTCAATTTTTGAGCTGTGTTGTTATTTTAGGCAGTCCTTGTACAGTAATATGCATTTAGATATGTAACTAGGGCCAATCTTTATGATTAATTACGTAATTAGGACAGACCTTTGCTTCAGCTTCACAACCAAAATAAATAAAGTACACTAACCTAAACTTCCTTTTCTGCATCTGGACAGTTCCAATGTGTCGCAGGGTGTACTTGAGCTTTCTGCTCAGGAAGACCAGGTTTCGAGTTCCAGAAAGGGCATCGCCATTTATAATTTTCCGCCAATTCTCGGGTGGGGGTAGGGTGGAACATTAGCACAGTCCTGGGACAAAGATATTCCCACCAAAATTCGAAATTCCCGCCCATAGGATAGCTGGGGAAGGGGGTGCTGTGGGGATGAGGAGGGGGTGGTGTCGGGAGGAGGATGGGGCAGGAACCCACTTGCAGGATGATGTCATCTAGAGTTGGGGATGGGGAAGAGTGTGGTCCTTTAATTGATCAGTTTAATTAATTTGCATATCAATTCGATATGAAAATTGTCCTCATGCCACCATCTCTATACTACTTCCAGATTCCTTCACAACATCTCCTGAAAGCCCACGAAGCAGGGACAGTCGAAAATGCTTTGAGTGGGAAAGCTGAGCCTGTAAATAAAACTAACAATAATGAAAAGGGTAGATCTTCACATTAGGTAGCTACTGTTCTCTCAAGCCACAACAGCAGGGAAAAATGTCTGTACAGAAAATACCTGCCTGTCAGTGTCAATCAGAATGTGTCTGAGCTCTGTTTGCAGTGGATGACAGTCAATTAATCAGTTCTTGCAGCTGTTTCCAAATATTTTATCGCGACAGATTCAGTACTAATTTCAATATTGCGTTTACATCTCTCAGGAGCGATATTTCCATTAAAAATATACTTGAAGTATTAATTGCACAAAAGCGAGAAGTAAGAATAATAAGTGGTTTTGACCCATGGGCGTCACGTAGGTACCTCTTCAAGGAACTAGGCATTTTAACTGCGCCGTCACACTATATATATCCGCTAATGAAATTCGTCATAAATCCAGAATAGTAATGCACAGACATACAACACTAGAGGGAAAAATGGTTTTCATTACCCCTCCCCCCCTTGTAAAAGCTGTCAGTTGTCCAGAAAGGAGTTCAACAAGCAGCAACAAAAACTTTTGATCATTTTCCAAATGTCTGAGAGATAGGGAAGTAAGTTTTAAATGTAATTTAAAATAAGTTCTCCTGGACAGCTCCTTCTACCCCTTTATGCATTTTGCTTACAAACTGGTAGCCAGTAAAAAAAATAATTAAGTGTAGTTGCATGAGTAGGCCAAAAACATAATAATTTCATGTATACAATTCCTGTAAACTGACTCGCTCCACATCATTGTGATAAAAGGATTGTTCAAATGATCTATGGAATAAGTAACTAACTAACTAACTAACTTAAGGGCAGTGGTCAGCAGAATTCTGAAGGGGTCAAGAGGTTAGCTGCCAATAAACAGCAACACTTGACTCAGGTGAAAGTTCTGCAGCACATAGCATCTTTCCACCAACCATGAAGATAAAGCCGCGCCACTACGTTTGACGTCCAGTAGAAACATCCAAATCCTAAACATACGAGCGAGATCCAGGTTTACAGAATAAAAAGTTGGAACTCTAATTTCAGCATACACAACATTAAGAGTAGGGGGCAAACAGTTACAAACGTGAATCTTGGTAATTCCTGGATAACATACAAGAGTTCGGCTGGCCGCACGAGGCAATCTGAGCTGGAACAACCTGGTATAATCTGCTGGCAACAAGCTATTGCGAGGCAGTAACGTTAATGAACTTACGTTTTAAATTATTCAACTGCTAAGAAATGGGGAACGGGTGATCAATGGAAATTACAACTAAGTAGTGGTGCGAGTTCCTTGTGGTAAATAAACGTCCCACAATTTTACTGGAAATTGGAAAATGTATGTAAATTTATACACCGAGTCCTGAAAACAAAAGCATATAACTACAGTCATGGCCCCAGTGCACTAGCAACACAAGTTACTAACGAACTATCCACACAACTGTTTCTTTTTGCTTCCAGACAGAGTCTTGTAATTACAAATGTTTTTCGCTGCTATTTTACTGGCGGAGAGCGGCGGCGACCACAATACTTTCAACTATGAAGTTCACTCACGCAAAGTTTTTAAAAACTAAATTATTTTCGACTGATAGATCATTTTTAACTGTCCAGGGTAGAAACCTCAGATAAATGGTAAATATTCTGACGTAGCCGATTGTTAGTAATCCTTCGTGTGAGTTCGAATCTTGTTAATTTTAGTGAAGTATACGAAGAAGGAAGCAATAAATTACATCACTCCTCCAAGAACATATGATCTCGGGATTTTAACGGTAAACTATATCAAGGGTGGGGTACCAATACCCGTGCCCCATTCAGAGAAAGGATATAATGCACTATATTTAGGTGCTTCTCTTTCATGGAAATGATTTAAAAGTTGGTATTGCGCAAGTTTTTAGTAGGGTCGTAACTAGAACTTTTTCATGGCTGCTTACAAGTCGCCATTCGTTTTCCAAAATATTAATACCCCATACGCCTATGTCTAGCCACACCACCCCTACCCCGGTCCCCTCCCAACAAACTACTGTATAGGCGCACTTGAACCACATAGTCATGCAATACACCTCTCTCGTAGTGTATGTCACAGGAGTTGATTGAGCATTTCAGTGTCTCTTTCGTGCTTACCTAACTAACTTGTGACGAACCGCGCTGCTTGTCTTAGGATATTCTCTGATCCTCCAACAAACAAATCAAATTAGGATCCCAGCGCCACGAGCACTGTTCGAGCACCGATTGAACGACTTTGTTCTGTAAGGGCACTCCTTGATGGACAGGCTCTATTTTCTGATGAGGTTTCCTCGACCGACTGGCGTCTGAATTAACAACAATTCGTTTAATGACGGTGTCGCTCCACTGTAAATCGCTCTGTATGCATACTCTCACAGTTTAATCGATGAGAGTGCTTTTAATTATTCTTCATAAATCGTGTAGCCATTCAACAACAGGTCTTTCCACTTACTTACCTGCGATTCGTTATATTTGCAGGGTGTTCCCGTAACAGCGTCCAAGAATGTAACAGGCTATAGAGAATGCTCCACCGAACAATTTGAGGTAGGGAACCTATGATCGAAGAAGCCAGCTTAAGGGTATATGGAAGTAAACTTGTCTCCAGTTTTGTCTAGCATTACTGTTTTCCAGCTTCTTCACAACTAACCCGCGTACAAGTTTATACGTTGTTGTTGTTGTGGTCTTCAGTCCTGAGACTGGTTTGATGCAGCTCTCCATGCTACTCTATCCTGTGCAAGCTTCTTCATCTCCCAGTACCTACTGCAACCTACATCCTTCTGAATCTGCTTAGTGTATTCATCTCTTGATCTCCCTCTACGATTTTTACCCTCCACGCTGCCCTCCAATACTAAACTGGTGATCCCTTGATGCCTCAGAACATGTCCTACCAACCGATCCCTTCTTCTGGTCAAGTTGTGCCACAAACTTCTCCTCTCCCCAATCCTATTCAACACTTCCTCATTAGTTAGGCGATCTACCCATCTAAACTATTTATCGTCCATGTTTCACTTCCATACATGGCTACACTCCATAAAAATTCTTTCAGAAACGCTTTCCTTGCCATTGCCAGTCTACATTTTATATCCTCTCTACTTCGACCATCATCAGTTATTTTGCTCCTTAAGTAGGAAAACTCCTTTACTACTTTAAGTGTCTCATTTCCTAATCTAATTCCCTCAGCATCACCCGACTTAATCCGACTACATTCCATTATCCTCGTTTTGCTTTTGTTGATGTTCATCTTATATCCTCCTTTCAAGACACTGTCCATTCCGTTCAACTGCTCTTCCAAGTCCTTTGCTGTCTCTGACAGAATTACAATGTCATCGGCGAACCTCAAAGTTTTTATTTCTTCTCCATGGATTTTAATACCTACGCCGAATTTTTCTTTTGTTTCCTTTACTGCTTGCTCAATATACAGATTGAATAACAGCGGGGAGAGGCTACAACCCTGTCTTAGTCCCTTCCCAACCACTGCTTCCCTTGCATGTCCCTCGACTCTTATAACTGCCATCTGGTTTCTGTACAAATTGTACATAACCTTTCGCTCCCTGTATTTTACCCCTGCCACCTTTAAAATTTGAAAGAGAGTATGCCAGTCAACATTGTCAAAAGCTTTCTCTAAGTCTACAAATGCTATAAACGTAGGTTCGCCTTTCCTTATTCTCTTGTCTAAGATAAGTCGTAAGGTCAGTATTGACTCACGCGTTCCAGTATTTCTACGGAATCCAAACTGATCTTCCCCGAGGTCGGCTTCTACTAGTTTTTCCATTCATCTGTAAAGAATTCGTGTTAGTATTTTGCAGCTGTGGCTTATTAAACTGATTGTTCGGTAATTTTCACATCTGTCAACACCTGCTTTCTTTGGGATTGGAATTATTATATTCTTCTTGAAGTCTGAGGGTATTTCGCCTGTTTCATACATCTTGCTCACCAGATGGTAGAGTTTCGTCAGGACTGGCTCTCCCAAGGCCGTCAGTAGTTCCAATGGAATGTTGTCTACTCCGGGGGCTTGTTTCGACTCAGGTCTTTCAGTGCTCTGTCAAACTCTTCACGCAGTATCGTATCTCCCATTTCATCTTCATCTACATCCTCTTCCATTTCCATAATATTGCCCTCAAGTACATCGCCCTTGTATAGACCCTCTATATACTCCTTCCACCTTTCTGCTTTCCCTTCTTTGCTTAGAACTGGGTTTCCATCTGAGCTCTTGATGTTCATACAAGTGGTTCTCTTATCTCCAAAGGTCTCTTTAATTTTCCTGTAGGCAGTATCTATCTTACCCCTCGTGAGATAAGCCTCTACATCCTTACATTTGTCCTCTAGCCATCCCTGCTTAGCCATTTTGCACTTCCTATCGATCTCATTTTTGAGACTTTTGTATTCCTTTTTGCCTGCTTCATTTACTGCATTTTTATATTTCTACGTATTGCGCTGTTAATATACATGTATATTCCTTATTTCCTGCAATCAAACAAGGTGGACGAGCCTGATTACTAGGAAGTCACGACGCGAGTTTTGCTTGCTTTACTTGTCCATAATATGGTGCTATTGTGTTGTATATACATGTCGTATATGCATTGTCCCAAGCCAGAACGTGCTATGAATCAACAACAGTCCCACGCAACATCACGATGCACCGCCTCACTTGAGTATGGATATCCATGACCATCTCAATGTTGTATTTCCTGATCACTGCATTGGAAGGAGAGGTCCTATTCCATGGCCTGCAAGGTCACCCGCAGTGAACCTCCTTGCTTATTTCCTATGGGGATATTTAAAGTCACTTGAGTATGAGACGCCAATGGATATGGAGATGAAATTAGTTGCCATAATTTTAGCTGCCTGTGATGTGATTCGAAATACATCACGGATATTTGTCAGGGTGTGTCAGAATCTTATTTGCCGATGCCATGCTTGCATTGAGGCTGATGGCCGTCAGGTTCACTACATTTTGTAACATACAGTACAAATGGTACGTTCATTGTGTCAATGATGGTATTTGCAGTTAGCAGTGACCAATGTAAATAAAGTACACAGGAATGTGATTTTATCCGTGGTTGGAGACGCCAGCTTAAGGCGTCTCCAACCGTGGGTCCCCTAAAGTGTTCAGTGGAGCATCCCCAATGTCCTGTTAAACGTTTCTATATATATATATATATATATATATATATATATATATATATATATATATATATATATATATATATATATATAATAGGCACATGTATCTTCCTACACTATCCACTTGGCCATTTATATATATTGTGAATAGTGTTGGTTTTCTGGCACACCACTTGGTTGCGCCCAATTTACTTGTATAACTTTGCTAAGAATGACACCATACGTTCTATACTTTAGGATCTCTTGAAACCAATAATAAAGCTCCTCTGATATCCAGTATTCTATGTCGAACGCCTTCCGGAAGTAAAGTAATGTGGTATCAGCTTGACCTTCGGTATCAAATGCCTCTGGACTGTTGTCGAATAATACAGCAAGCTGGATGTCGCAGACAGTTATTTGCGGAACCCGTGTTGATTTCTGAATAGTCCTTCAGGAATAACATATACGAGCGTTAAGCGTGTTAAAAAAAAATTACAATTGATTGGTGTCGACTTGATAAGCCTATGGCTGCGTGTATCTGTCCGAAGTCCCTTCTTGGTCAGGTGCCGAAAGGTTACAAACGTCGCCGTATGATGTATGAGAGGAATTGTGTATCCCTCTGTTCACTGCAGAGAGAACTCAATTTAACCTGCATAATGGCGGATCTCTCACATGTCCTCCTCTCATTAATGACGAACATTCCTCGCAGCACATGGATTATATATTTCTCCTGGCCGTGCTTATGGTGGCGTGAGCTAATCTAGTATATATAGAAAGCTAATGCCGTATGAATCGGATGAATGGGATGTAGGGTCTCAAATGCATATCACCAACTTACAATAGCTGTGAAGGTGTATATGTTAATCCTAACAGATCTACGCGAAAAATCATGTGAAGAACCTTCTAAGGGAACGACCCAGATTGAAATTGTGAAACATCCTTCACAGAACTTCATTGAGACAGATCCAGTACAACTATGTATCATGCGTTGTCTTACAAAAGCGGGAAACAATAGCTTTTGTGTAATACTCGTCCAGCTAAATAAGTACACTCCTGGAAATGGAAAAAAGAACACATTGACACCGGTGTGTCAGACCCACCATACTTGCTCCGGACACTGCGAGAGGGCTGTACAAGCAATGATCACACGCACGGCACAGCGGACACACCAGGAACCGCGGTGTTGACCGTCGAATGGCGCTAGCTGCGCAGCATTTGTGCACCGCCGCCGTCAGTGTCAGCCAGTTTGCCGTGGCATACGGAGCACCATCGCAGTCTTTAACACTGGTAGCATGCCGCGACAGCGTGGACGTGAACCGTATGTGCAGTTGACGGACTTTGAGCGAGGGCGTATAGTGGGCATGCGGGAGGCCGGGTGGACGTACCGCCGAATTGCTCAACACGTGGGGCGTGAGGTCTCCACAGTACATCGATGTTGTCGCCAGTGGTCGGCGGAAGGTGCACGTGACCGTCGACCTGGCACCGGACCGCAGCGACGCACGGATGCACGCCAAGACCGTAGGATCCTACGCAGTGCCGTAGGGGACCGCACCGCCACTTCCCAGCAAATTAGGGACACTGTTGCTCCTGGGGTATCGGCGAGGACCATTCGCAACCACCGAGCGGGGTGGCGCAGTGGTTGGACACTGGACTCGCATTCGGGAGGACGACGGTTCAATCCCGCGTCCGGCCATCCTGATTTAGGTTTTCCGTGATTTCCCTAAATCACTCCAGGCAAATGCCGGGATGGTTCCTCTGAAAGGGCACGGCCGACTTCCTTCCCAATCCTTCCCTAATCCGATGAGACCGATGACCACGCTGTCTGGTCTCCTTCCCCAAACCAACCAACGAACCAACCAACCATTCGCAACCGTCTCCATGAAGCTGGGCTACGGTCCCGCACACCGTTAGGCCGTCTTCCGCTCACGCCCCAACATCGTGCAGCCCGCCTCCAGTGGTGTCGCGACAGGCGTGAATGGAGGGACGAATGGAGACGTGTCGTCTTCAGCGATGAGAGTCGCTTCTGCCTTGGTGCCAATGATGGTCGTATGCGTGTTTGGCGCCGTGCAGGTGAGCGCCACAATCAGGACTGCATACGACCGAGGCACACAGGGCCAACACCCGGCATCATGGTGTGGGGAGCGATCTCCTACACTGGCCTTACACCACTGGTGATCGTCGAGGGGACACTGAATAGTGCACGGTACATCCAAACCGTCATCGAACCCATCGTTCTACCATTCCTAGACCGGCAAGGGAACTTGCTGTTCCAACAGGACAATGCACGTCCGCATGTATCCCGTGCCACCCAATGTGCTCTAGAAGGTGTAAGGCAACTATCCTGGCCAGCAAGATCTCCGGATCTGTCCCCCATTGAGTATGTTTGGGACTGGATGAAGCGTCGTCTCACGCGGTCTGCACGTCCAGCACGAACGCTGGTCCAACTGAGGCGCCAGATGGAAATGGCATGGCAAGCCGTTCCACAGGACTACATCCAGCATCTCTACGATCGTCTCCATGGGAGAATAGCAGCCTGCATTGCTGCGAAAGGTGGATATACACTGTACTAGTGCCGACATTGTGCATGCTCTGTTGCCTGTGTCTATGTGCCTGTGGTTCTGTCAGTGTGATCATGTGATGTATCTGACCTCAGGAATGTGTCAATAAAGTTTCCCCATCATGGGACAATGAATTCACGGTGTTCTTATTTCAGTTTCCAGGAGTGTATATAAGTGATGTACGACGTTTTTTTTTATTCAGCTGTATATATTGGCGCTAGATATTACAAGTAACTGGCAGCGAAGTTATTACTCATCAGACACCTTTATAGAACGCCTGAATCAATCAAGATCCACACCTAATGCTGTGTCATACAAATCAGGGGTATATACTGTGGATCTGCTCACATCAAAGGTACTTTGGATAAGATATTACTGTAGAACTTGTGGACATTGCTTTGACCAATAATCAGTATTTCGTTAGCTAGGCACCCCTGGTCTAGGGGCAGTGTCTTCGATCAGTAATAGAAACTATGTGGGTCCATCCCAGATGTGTTCATTGATGTTCATGTCTGGGGAGTTTGGTTGCCAGCGGAAGTGTTTAAACTCAGAAGAGTGTTCCTGGAGCCACTCTGCAGCAATTGTGGACGTGTGGAGTGTCGCATTGTCCTGCAGAATTGCCCAAGTCTGTCGGAATGCGCAATGGACATTAACGATGCAGGTGATGACACAGGATGCTTACGTACGCGGCACCTGTCAGAGTCCTATCTAGACGTATCAGGGGTTCCATATCACTCCAACTGCACACGCCCCACACCATTTCAGAGCCTTCGCCCGTTTGAACAGCACCCTGCTAATATGCAGGGTCGGGTCCATGGATTCATAAGGTTTTGTCTGTACCCGTACACGACCACCCACTTGACAAAATTTAAAACAATAGTCGTCCGACCAGGCAACATGTTTCCAGTCATCAACAGTCCAATGTCGATGTTGACGGGCCCAGGCGAGACGTAGAGCTTTGTGTCGTGCAGTCATCAAGGGTACACGAGTGAGCCTTCAGCACCGATGATGTTTCGTTGAATGGTTCGCACGCTGACACCTGTTGATGGCCCAGCATTAAAATCAGCAACAGTTCGCGGAAAGGCTGCACTTCTGTCACGTTGAACGATTCTCTTCAGTCTTCGTTGGTCCCGTCCTAGAAGGATCTTTCTGCGATCGCAGTGATGTCGGAGATTTGACGTTTTAACGGATTCCTGATATTCACGGTATCTCGTTAAATGATCGTACGAGAAAATTCCCACTTCATTTCTACTTCGGAGGTGCTGTGTCATATCGCCCGTGCGCCGACCATAGCACCACGTTCAAACGCACTTAAATCTAGATAACCTGCCGTTGTGGCAGCAGTAACCTATCTAACAACTGCAGCAGATACTTGTTGTCTTATATGTTGTCTTATATGGGCGTTGTCGACCGCAGCGCTGTACTCTGCTTGTTTACATATCTCTGTATTTGAATACTTAAGACTGTACTAGTTTCTTTGGCGCTTCAGTGTATATCTGTTAGGAGAGTTGTTAACATTAGAACTCATAAGACTTAACTAATGTACATTAATTTAATTTCAAATGGTTCTAAAGCTATTACGTGACATTTACATCGCATTGTCTACACAAAAGAAAGATTAATTAAAGATACGCAAGGAACGCAGCTGTAGTGCGTCCTATCAGTCTAAAGGCGAAAAGACAAGAGATCGAGGAAGAACGCTCTTCACTTACCTTCTGCCGTTATATCTTTGAAATATTATTTATGAAATAAAAATTACATTTGACAAAATTAATTTACATAAGTTATTTAGATTTGAAGTTCTTTTTAGTGAATGAATAGGGTAGTGCACATTTTTGTGTTTTATGTCGTTTTTCCAACGTAAATTTTATATGAAGTTAGGTGAGTCTGCCCATTTAATGCTTCAAGGCTACCGGCGATGAAGTTCGTCTTCTACTCCTTCTCTTCCAATTCAACGTCCTGCAATGGTGTCATTCTGGTTACGTCGGACGTCCTTAAAGAAACGAGGCAAGACACCTTCCTGCATGAAGTCATCTTCATCATCTTCAAGTTGAGGAAACAACCAGTTTTGAAGAATTTCTAGATGGGTTAGGCCTGTCACAGTTTTCTCCATGAAGAAAAAGGTCCATAAAATTTGCTTTTCAGATATGGCCCTGGAGACGTTAGTCTTCAGTGAATGTCTTTCGTATTAACAAACTGACACAGGATTTTCACTTCCTAGAATTCCAATGTTATGCAGATTAACTTTACCGAAAATAAGAAACGTAAATGCAAAGGAAAAATTAATCGTTCAAAAAAATTGTCTTCTTCCATATCATCCAGCGTGCTAATGCAAAAGTTGCTCTTTTTATTGCGCTCGTCAGGATGAAATGCTTTCGATTACCGCAGTTTGTACGGCTTCGAGTGCCGACAGTGTTACAGAACTCGCAATAGTGTTGGCTGAAGAATTTTAAGTTCCTTGCTTGCTCGTAACATGGTGTTTATTAGACTCCTTTCGTAATATGCTCGACATTTTCATTCGATGTGCGTTGACGTCCCGTGCTTTTCCCTTTGCAGACGAAACCATCTGCTACGAATTTTCGATGCCACTAGTAAATCTGCTTGTGCCGTTACGGTTGTTTATAAACCAGCGGCGAAAAGCACGTTGAACCACAATAACAGATTCTAATTTTGCTGAGTGCAGCACATAAAATGCATTTTCCTGGTGTGTTACCACTGTACGCGCTACAGACAAATAACATGACTGACAACAGTGCCAATGCGGCCGTGATTGGAACGTCTGTCCGGACTGTTCAAATTTTAATTGTTGTTTGTCCAGGACCGAAGCAATTATGGCGCTAGCTTTTCTAATTTGGAAGATATAAATATTTGAAATCTGTTCCTTCTTTTTGAACAGCCCGCTATTCGGTGCTGTTACAGAATATAATCAATAGCTTCGTTGTTGTGAATTACAGTAAAATATCATAATGCATTTAACTATTAACTATGGCACACAGTTCTGACTAATGGTACTTACTCGCTCCTGGAATGACTATGATGCTGCTCTTACCAGCATGGGATATAACAGAGTGGGCTGTGCACTACTGCACTCTGACGTATGCAGACTTCCATCAGCGGCCTCGTATGGAACCTTCTTATGGCGTGTCATCGTGGAAGCTTCTCGTTCGTGGTTACATCAGGCAGCGACTGTCTTGATCTTGTGGTTCCGTCGATGAGGTACCAACTGTACTGGGGGACCTTAGTCTTCAGTCGACACCACAGACGTGGCAGAAGAAGAAATCGGAGTCGCTATGGATGAGCTTGGGGGTCCAGTATTAGAATCAGAGTTTAAAACGAGCTTGGGAAAACTTTAGATCAAATAACGCAGTACGGACGAGTTAAATCCAGTCGGAATTTCAAAAATCTGTGATGTAAATAGCAATTAAACGACTATTCAAGTTGGTATGTAGAACCTTTGAGACTAGTCATATACCATAAGACTTTCAGAAAGACATCATTCACACAATTCCGCAGATAGAAGAAAAAAACGTGAGAACTATCGCACAATCAATTTAACACCTCATGCAGCCAAGTTTCTGACGTGAATAATGTACAGAACAATGGATAAGAAAATTCAGATTCGTTTAGATGACGATTAGTGTGAGCATAGGAATGATAAAGTCACCTGTGAAGCAGTCGTTCTTTGAGGTTGATAATGGAAGCCACAATGAATCAAGACACACTCACAGGACACTTTTCACACGGAAAAAAGATCCGACAACGTAAAATGGTGCAAGATGTTATGAATTCTGAGTACGGAGTAAGCTATAAGGAAAGACGGGTAACGTAGAATAAGTACAAAAATCAAGAAGAAAGAGTAAGACTGGAAGACGAAGAACCAATTTCTGAGGATTGAACAGGGTGTAAGGCAGGGATGCAGTCTGAGATGTGGGACACACGCTCAAGGATACTTCAACTCAATAAAGACAAGCCATTAATTATCAATCAAACACAAACTCTGGCGTGTAATTTCCAAAAGATTTTATGTAACAACTGAATGACAACAGCAAACTGCTGTTACCACAGAATAATGTACTTAATGCCCTAGAATTTAAAACACTAATAAACAGACAAAATGTCTACGAGCGTCAAACCTCACCCCAAACAATAAATAATTTTACAATCCTCTTTACATAAATCTTAAGAATCATACAAACAGTAAAATGTTTGCTGAGAAAAATTCCCACAGGAGCAGGACACCTTTTTAAGACATAACAGTAGAAACAACTCACAGTTTCTTTTTCTGAATAAGATATTAAAAACCCAGTACGATGAAACGCATATTTCCGGTATTACAAAATTTCACTGACAGGTAATGGCACATCAGAGGTAGGCGGAAACTACAGCTCAGATCGAGCCGGAATAACAGCTGAAAGGAACGCTGAAGAAGGAATGACGGACGCCTCGGCGTCATCAGGAACAAATAATAAAATACTCAACTTAAATTCGCCGAAGAACTGGAGTCTGATAAACACAGTTAAACGACCAGCTACAATGGACGACGCGGACCGTTGATTTAAAGCCACACAGAAACTGGGCAGTATCCAGAGCAACACAATCTTTAAAACATTAGAAAAATTTCAATACAGGAATTTGGCCACGAGTGATCTACAAGCCATTCACATTCAGCACTTCCTGCTAACATGGCCGGCTGGAGTGGCAGTGCGGTTCTAGGCACTACAATCTGTAACCGAGCGACCGCTACGGTCACAGGTTCGAATCCTGCCTCGGGCATGGATGTGTGTGATATCCTTAGGTTAGTTAGGTTTAAGTAGTTCTAAGTTCTAGGGGACTGATGACTGAAGTTAAGTCGCATAGTGCTCAGAGCCATTTGCTAACATCAAATGGTGATGTGAATTACTTCCAAAAATGTTTCGATAACACATCGCCAATCGCTTTTCTAAATTAATAAATTAAATTGTTCACAATGTAGTCAAGTTGCAAATAGTGAAGTTTATAATTATGCCACTGGTTCTGTCCTTCCTGTATGTACAACTTTTGCCAAGAGAAAATAAGCATTGTTTCTGAAGGAAATTCCGACGGCGATTATTTAACAATCCAGCGAAACAGACACACCATCACTCACGGACCACAACTTAATCAGGAAAGAGAGTAGCTAATTGAAACACAATAATATCCGCGATTGTCTTCTTCTGGTAACAGAAACACGTCAATAATAAACTTCTCTCATTCTCTCACGTCATTTAGCAGTACGGAAGGGACCATCGCCCACTCACTAGAGGCAGTACACACTCGCCGCACACCGCACGCACGTCTCCGCCAGCTGCCCCACTGCCCGCCCGCGTGACAGAATGAGGCGGAGCACGTGCAAAGAGCGACCGCCGATAACCAGACTGCACACCAGGGCGCCAACCAACCGACCAAAACCAGCCCTCTCCCCACAGAGTCGTAGGCTTAAATAGCCGAAAAGCGACTAAGGAGAAAAACCGCGGCCACGCGATACAGAGTCGATCGCAGAAGTCTTAAATGAATACAGAGAAGCGACTGGCGCCAACGGCGCCACGAATCACAGTCTTTCACCTCTGCTATTTAATCTGTACATTGACGAAGCAACGACGGAAATATAAGAAAGGTTCAAGAAAAATGGTTTAATGGCTCTGAGCAACTATGGGACTTAACATCTGGGGCCATCTGTCCCCTAGAACTTATAACGATTTAAAACTAACTAACCCAAGGAGGCAGGATTCGAACCTGCAACCCTAGCGGTAGCGTGGTTCCACACTGAAGTGCCTAGAACCGCAAAGCCACAACGCCCGGCAATGTTCAAGAATGAGATTAAAGTTGAGAGTGAAAGGATAGCAAAGATAAGATTGCTTATGACATTGTTATCCTTAATGAAGGTGAAGATTAATTACAGGCTCCGTTGAATGGAATGAATAATGATTACAGAAAATGGACTGAGAGTAAACTGAAGAAAGACGAAAGTAATGAGAAGTAACAGAAATAAGAGCAGCAGAATTGATCGTAAGGAAGTAGGCGAAGTCATGGAATTCTGCTATCTTGGAAGCAAAATATCTCACGACAGAAGCAAGGAAAAGATAAAAAGCAAAGAGACCAACGGGGCATTCCTGGTCAAAAGAATTCTACTAGTGCCAAACAATGGCCTTAATTTGAGGGAAAAATTGCTGAGAAGCTGCGTTTGAAGTACAGAATTGCACGCAAATGAGCTATAGGCTGTGAGAAAGCCGGAAGAGAAGAGAAGAGAACCGAAGCGCTGGAGATGTGGAAATACAGAAGAATGTTGAAAATTACGCTAGTTCGTAAGGAATGAAGAGGATCTCCGCAGAATTGGCGAGGAAGGGAATGTATGGTAAACACTGAGAAGAAGGGACAAGGTGTTAAGACATGGAGGAATAACTTCCATGGCCTTAAAAGGAGCTGCAGAGGGTAAAAACGGTAGAGGAAGACAGAGAATGGAATACATGCTACAGATAGCTGAGGATGTTGGGGTCAGACGCTGTTCTGAGATGAAGAGATTGGCGCAGGGAAGGCATTCGAAACGGTCCGCAGCAAATAAGTTAGAAAGCCGACCGATGATTCAAAAGAAGAAGTGTGGAGTTCAGTCTCAATGTAGGTCTTAAACAAATGCAATCACAAAAATCATAAATCTGTTCCGATAGCCGATAAGCTCATATTTTGTTCACTAAACCATAGTCCGGAACTGTATCGGATGTCTCCCCAATGGAAACTCTGTTCCTAACATTTTTTCATCTTACTTATTAATTCAGAACATTCTGCACAGGACAGTGCAACAAGCTGTCAACGGTACAGGGGTCCAGATGTACCTCGTAGCTGGAGGTCATTGAAACACGACCCTGCGGAATGAAATGAAAAAAATTACTAGGCAAAATGTTGTGCTACAATTTATCAGTGCAGAGGTTAGAACCGAGAACAGCTGCCGCCCTTTCGAACATTGTGAACGCAACAGGACAAGCGCAGGTAACTCCGCCCCTCAGAACTCAGATTTGCGAGTCCTTTCAGCCATTCCTCTTACCAAGCAACAGTGACAAGGGAAAACACATTAAGAGTTCTGTGGCGGCGTCATTGGCTGGCATATCTAATTTTCTCCGATTGCTTGTTCTCTTGTGTCCCCGGCAATTTCAATCTCGTTTCTTTGCGAGTCGCTCGTAAAAGCCCTCCTGAAAGGATCAGGTGGTGTCGCAGTGCGCGCAACGGCCCCTTTCTTCCTCTTCTGCTCGCCGCCAATCGACTGTGGCAAATCCTGTTAAAGAGGTGGAACTCCTTTCAGGCGCAGATACGGCTGGAATTCAATTTTCCTTAATTACCTCACTTTCATGACCCTCGTTCTTGTCCGTCTTTCGCCCTCGCCGTTGCGATCCTTTTCTTCAGTCAATGTGTGGTTTCTGTACGCCCCTCATTTTCAGACCACTTCGCTATGAAAGCCACTCCACTGTGTAGATGTTTAATTATCCTCGGAAGTTTAAATTTAACCTACATGAGTTCCAATATGTCGCGTACGTAATGGGTCTCACAATTAAAATTTAAACAGTTTCATAATTTCTACAGCTGAAACATATTTAAGTAGAAAATGTTAATTGGTACTATCACACAACTTTCTCTAATTAACGCTGTAGTTGCAAAACAAATCATATGTCCAAAAACAGACATAATGTCTGATAGGATAGCGGCAATCAGTGATTTTAAAATGTTACTTATAATCCGTCTTGACTGCAGAATTTTTATTCATATGATCGGTTTCGGTTCATCTAGAACCATCTCCAGATATGATATTTCGGATACAGGAGTAACTCGTCGCGTTACTGCTGTAACCGAAATGTCAGATCTGAAGATGGTTCTAGATGAACTGAAACCCATCATATGAATAAAAATTTTGCAATCAAGACGTATTATAAGTAACATTGACAAATCATCTGCTTAATATAATGACACAAATTACTGAGTCGCACCTTTAAACTGTGCTACCCTGCCAGCATTTTCTCGGTCGTACCTTCGTTTATGCAATCAGATTAAATATTTCTACTCAGGTCCGCTAAACAATACTGTACATTAGACAGGCAATGTAAAAAACATAGTTGTCTTACATCATTTAAAATTAACTAATATGGATGCCGTTCAGGAGGGAATACCCAGCTGTCTAGCACAAAATATTTACTAAACATTTCCCAGATAATATACACTAGCTCGAAAGTACACAAAAACATATTCGCACAAGACAAAGGTCTGTTCAGAATCACAGGATACAAAAACAAATCATACAGCAATTCCCTATAACAAAAATCATCAAGTACATTTCATATCCGCTTGAGAAGTCGTGTAACTGCTTCCAGAATTTAATGAAAGAAAAAAAATTGATATGCCACTACAATCAGCCACTTCATAAAGATTTTAAAGGAAATTCTCACTGGAACAAAGATCCATGCTGCATGTAGTCAAAGTTAAATTGTACCTACAGGGTCATGGAACATAAGAATCCCACATTAAACACAATTAAACCAGATACGTGATTCAGTAATCGTACCACACTTACGCTCCATATCTTGGATACCATAAAAGAGGAAGTGGGATGGAATCATGGCTGGTAGTCACAATTTGTAATTAAGACAGCTTATTAACATTACCCCTTTAAAAAAATTGACAATTACAAATTGTGGACGAGCTACTAGACAAAGCTTTGCAAATACAGTTAAAAACCCATCGTACTTAATACTTTAACAAACAATTCCGAATTTAGAAAACAAGTTTACTAACACTTGAGAACTTCAAACTCTCATATAGGACTTCCCTCAAAATAGATATAATGAAAACAATTACAGGTAAATTGTGACTTAATAACACTTACAATAGTGCCAAGCTAAGATGCCGTTACATAACATGATAGAACCACTTAAATAAAAAAAAACTACAACAGAAACACTGATATTTAAAAAATAAATGTTCATGCGCTCAGATGTGTTAATAAAAAAATTACTGGAAAAAGCTGCACAAGGAACTCAGCAGCTGCTATGCAGTTTAAGGTTTAGCCAGTTGCCAGTCTCTAATATTTAAGAAAACAAGTTCATATACAAACAGGGTACATACAATATATATATATATATATATATATATATATATATATATATATACCAGCTTAACTCGCCTTGACGGAAAGGAAGATAAATGCTAAAATTTGGAAGATGATATGTGAACAACTCCGGTAGTGGCCAGGTTTTTAAACACGGCCAGGCCTGGACCTCGGATAACATTTCACTCACCCCCAAGGCGCTGGCGCAACCAAAAGATCCTGGCCGAATCACAAAGACATTCCAGTAACTCTGAAACGCAGAAACATTCAGCAGAACCTTTGACTCACACATGGAGAGCTGTATTAATAGAGTGCAGGCTTTAAAAACGGCAACATAAAATCATTTGATTCCAAGAGACACAAAGTACTAGTAAAACTGAGAAAATTTTCAAATAACGGCCACCATTTAACTCGGTCAACTGAACTCTTACACACGGACTTTGTCTCACCATAATAATAAAGTTTAAAATCTCTGAGTGCGTCGGTGAACAAACAATTAAGACGACTTACTCCATATCAGGTACACAATACGAGGGAGCGGGTTCCACAGCTTCATCGTTCCCCTTCAAATTTTGTTCCCAGCGAAGCCACAGAACTTTTATCTCCAAACTGCTCATGTCGGCAAAACGCCCGACCAATTTCACACCACAAAGTTTAACGGTCATCACGTTTGTTCGGCAGCCGTTAACACTCGTCTCCCCGCGAACGTCATGAGATCGACAACTAACCAACTTCGCCTGTCAAGCCGCAAAGTAAGACACACGCAAGGCAAAGATAACTTACCTCAACCACAATCGATCTCAACGATACATAAACAAAATAAGACTGGCGCCAGCTCGCCACGGCTCAAAATCCAAACAACATTATATCTACTGTCTTACGAAGCAAAAAAAGAATAGTTGTCACCAGCACGTCTGACTGTGGTTGACGGTATGTGCTAAAGAATTAACGTCAAGGGAACACAAATCCATAGATATTATAAAAGTGGATCTACCTTTATATGTCTGTGTGTGTATGTTCCACATCTCCTCCCAAACTACTCGACCGGTTTGAACCAAACTTGGTTCACTTACCACTTATCGTCTGGGAAGAATAGCTGTGGGGTGCTAACCACCTACATATCAGAGGGGAGTGCCCGACAATGAAAAATCAGTGTAGCACACGACACGAGAATATCCATACCTTCTTCATCTTGTATTTGAGAGTGAGAACACTTAGTTACTTGCAAAAAACTTTGCACATAATTTCAAACCTACACGAAACTTTTTCTCGACGACAAACCTCAAAAAATGATAAAAGGAAAAACGTTTATCGGTTACTACATTTCTACTGTTCATGCAGTAAAGCGGCCTCATGAAGCGTGATATTTTAATCTGTTATTTCTTTACTACTAACTGTGTAAGCGACACGTTTCGTAAACAATATGCACATATACTACTGAAAGTAACAGTAAAGTTACATCATTCTAAGAAACACAGTTTAAATGATATGACGTCATAAACATTGAGCTGCATGAAAATGATACCCTACAGTGTTAGAGATGCAGGTGAACTTTGTGTAGAGTAATGTTTGAAGTATGCCAAATATATTTATTAGTTACAGTCTCGAAAGAAATACTGTGGGGGTAAGAACCACCAGCCTCCAATTGTAGGTGGCAATGTGCAGAGGTAAAGGGGAAGAGGAGATGGAGACACATAGGGAAGGGTAGGAAATAGGCACAGAAACGGAAGAGAAGGAGATAAAATGAGAGGGAAGAGGACGAGGTGGACAGAGTTAGGAGGAAGGAGGAGATGGAAAGGGAAAGGGGTCAGCAGTTGATGGACTGAGAGTGAGTGAGGAGGTGTTGTACAGAGAGAGGGAGCGAAGGAGGTGGACAGTGGGAGGAGGGTTATGGAGAAGATGACCGGGGGATGGGGATGGGGGGACAGAAGATATGGGCTAATAGAAGACTGGAATAAATACATACTTAAGCAGTGCTGGGTACACTAAGTGTACACCAAGAAACAGAAAGCATCTATATTATTCACTCAACATTCCTTCTTAAGAACACTTTAGGAAACCCAAACACTTTCAACTACTGAGCTGTATAGTAGTATCATATCACAGTTGAAATGATAATTAAATCAAGACCCTATGCTGTCGACAGGCGTTGATATACATCAACGGGGAGAGTTGAAAGTGTGTGTCCCGACCGGGACTCGATCCCAGGATCTCCTGCTTACATGGCTCTATCCATCTGAGCCAGCGAGGGCACAGAGGATAGTGCGACTGCAGGGATTTATCCCTTGCGCGTGAGACCCACATTCTCAACTACATTCGTAGTGACCCTGCCCATTAGACTCATTACTCGCGGCAAACAATCTTATCTAGTCCTGTAAGAATTCGGGCAATGCATGTGCATCCAGCACAGAAGAAGAAGGTCAACGCCAGGTTAGCCTTAACTATACGAAGACGGTATCTGTTCTTTCGGACATACCCGAAAGAATAGATACCATCTTCATATACAAATCACAGTTGGTGCATGTCCAAAGAACTGTGACAAGTTTGACCTTCGTGAACAGCATCCAGCGATCTGTAGACATACCCTTTTGCACAACACCCCTGACACCATTTTTCAGTAATCAATGCACGACCACATGTTACTGCACGAACACTTACCTTCGTGCTGTCACAGAACGTCAGCCTTTTGCCGTAGCTCGGTAGACCACCAGACTTGTGGCCAATCGAAAATGAGTGGAATATGGAGAAACGGCGGGTGCAGCACTGTGACCCAGTACCGATCACCACAGGCGAACTTTGGAACCACGTGAATGCAGTATCGATGGCTATACCACAGGACACCATTCGCGCCTTATACGCGTTGATGTCATCAGAAGTTATCAGGTCCCAAGACGAACGCTATGCCTACTAGACAAGACATATGCTGAACCGAGGTGACTGAAATGACAACCATTCCTGCAGAACACACTAATGTATATTTCCTGTGAATATGAACGTCCTATCTGTGGTCGTTCAAAGTTTCCTGTTTTTTTTCTGAACTTGAGTCTATTTGTACATGTAATACTCGGGAAAATACAGAATGCTGAAATGAAATGAATCACTTATAGTTGCCCTGTATAATCAGCGTTGTGTCTCCACGTAAAAACGTGCCAGAAAATAAGAACATTTTTGTTCCGAAACTTTTTTCTTTTTTTTTAATTTCGAGACTCCCTGCGCCATAACACGTCCGGGCCTGCTCCGGTGCGCCGTACTCTGGGCGTATAGCGGTTGTACAGTATTACCGGCTGCTAGGCACGTTCCAGTAATGGCAGCTGCACTAATTGGCTCTCTGCCCGGTTAATTAGCTCCGCCGCTGGCTGCAAGCTATTACGACGTCCTGTGAATGCCTTATGGTACGGCGTTCACGTAGCACAATCTTTAACCCAAGCAACTCGGGTCGCATCCTCCTATCCCACACGTGGATAGAAATGTTGGGTGAATAACACAGACGCTTTCTTTTCGTTAGAGTATATTTAGGATTGCCAGTTATCCCATACATCCCGGGTAATCCCGTATTTTTACTGAATTTGGACGAAAATCTCGAGTCTTGTATTTCTCGAGATTCATCTCGTATTTTCAAAATTCCCGCCATTTAATTAGATGTTGATTGCTTTGAAGCTCTTTGTCACTTCCTTTTCTTTGCTTTCCTTCCCCTTACTGTCAATGAATTTCGTCTCAGTAGTATAACATCTGTTCGGTGTTTTGTCGGCCCGATACATCTCGATGCGTGACGACGTGTTCCTCTTCCACTATCGCTCAATCATTGTAGTCGTTTTCTGGCAGGTCAACGTGTATCAGGTAGGCATTGAAATATTTTGTAAAGAGTTACAAGTGAGTGACTCTGGTGAACATAGTGGAGAAGAAAATTCATCAAGGAAGAAAATAAAAAAGTTACGGAGTGCATCGCACTAATTGGGAGGAAACTTACTCGTCGGTTGCACGTGTAAAGAGTAATCGCCGTAAGGCACGATGTTCTTTTTGCAAGAAGGATTTCAGTATTGCAATGGTGGAAACACATGCCATCTTCAACATTCGAAAACTTTGGGTAAGTATTATGATTTACAGGTTTACAGCCATTATTTATTTTGTGGTATTAATTTCATAATCTAGGAAATATGGCAGTGACTGATTAGTTATTTTTATGTCTTTGTAGGTCACAAAGAGAGGGAAAGGAAGTCAAGTAGGCAAACAATGCATCTCCATCAGCGCATCACAAAAAAGAATTATACAACGCAAACTGCAGATTAACTGGAATTTGTGCATCGCAGTACAAAACGTAAGCCCAGTTATAGTAGCATGAATTGCAAAGTGAAACTAGCTAATGAAGTGTTTAACGATTCGTGTACTTCAAGAAACATGCAGTGTGGTCGCATAAAAACTGAAAGTCTAAAAAAAAATTATTTGGTTGCAACAATGTGTCCGATTTTACTGACGTTTTGAAAGATCCAGCTCAGTCGAGTAATTTTTCTCGTTCTAATGCGTGCAACCATAAAAACATGAAAATGTTCCCAGTAGTCTTGCTGTATTTTGATTTAGATATTGGAATACAACACAACATTTTTAGACTTCGTAGAACAAAGTGATAAAACGGCCATAGCCATTCACAACTTGCTGAAAACTTCCATTGGGTCTAACAGTTGGGTGTTTCCAACCGTAAAACGCACTGTGCGAATAATGGAAATGTAAACATTATAGACCACAATTTAACTCTGAAACTGCTAAATGATGATAACAGAAATATTTTAAAGGCCCATTGTTTGAATCTTGTTATACATTATGCTGTAACACGTACAGGTGATACTTTGAAATCTGATACAGAGAGTGTTGTTTTAAAACCGTATGGCCATTTTTGCATTTCTGCAACGAGAGGGGTATCTCTTAAATCATTTTTTGAATGTGTAGAAACAGAATGGAGTAAAATTCTCAGGCACGTTCCTACCAGGTGGTTAACGCTAACCCCTTCAGTTGAAAGCATAATTGAAACGCATAAGAAATTTTTTTACAGGTAGTAATGTTTTTCCTGAAGTACTGAAAAACATTTCAGTGACTCTGATGACCCAGGAAAGGAATTAATATTACAGTCATATTTACTGTTTTTGCTCATATTGGTAATTTAATAATGGAGTACTCAAACAAACTAGAATCTGCTGATATAAGTACAGTGTAATTTGTCGAAACAGCAAAACCTGTAATTAGCAAAATCTATAAAGAAGAGTCAGAAAAATTTTTGTTGGTACTACAAGCACAATGTTAATTGAATTTACTTGTGCCGGGGCAGTTATTTGGACAGACTTTATAGATTTCTATTCCACTTCGCTTGAATATTTGAACCAGCATTTCAAATTAGAGGAAGCTTTTCAACAAAATGTTGAATGTTTTCGGCTCGAAGTTGATGACGGAAGCTTTCGGCCATTAAGGCCTTCGTCAATAATAGACACACAGATGTGTGTATATATTAATTGTGAGAGCCTTTTTGTTGTGCCTATCTGCGACTCAGCATCTCTGCTATATGGTCAGTAGCAACTTTCCTTTTCACAATACTGTTACATTCCATCCTACATTCTCCATTGTTTGAATTTATTTATTGCTACAATGTTTTTAAAAATGTAATCTATCAGGAAGGAAATGCTTCTGAAACTGGGTTTATCTTTTCACTTCCGTAAGAAATAGAAATGTCAATTTGCCCAGTGTTTTAAAATTAGTTATATTTGTTTTCAGTGTGCCTGGATCAAACGCAGGTATAGAAAGAATTTTTTCTTCAATGAATAATGAATTTTGTGAAGCACAAAACAAGATTAGAGTAGATTGAAGAAAAGCAGAACTTCAGAGTAGTGTAAATTTTGAATATAGTTCTAAGGAATTTCTCTCTTTGTAAAAAGCGACACACTTTTCCGGAAAGAGGCGTGATATGTTGCCAAATACCAGAAAGCCATAAATATTTCGAAGGTGAGGTGTTAAATCACAATGAGTATAATCTTTCAAGTGATGAACCCCTGTTCTGGTGTGTCTTTTCCTTTTTTTGTATTTGCAGGAATTTATTTAATCCTATAGTTAATGTAGGGATATTTTTTTTATAAATAATAGTAATACAATTGATAATTTCACTTTGTAATTCTGTACAAGTAGTCACCCTTCGATCCCTTTTTTGCATTTATCGCTCATTTTCACTTCTGTGATACACAATTACTCCTTATCTCTACTTGAAAGAGGTGCAACCCTATATATATTTTAGTGCTAAATTTGCGTGTGCTTGACTTGAGCTTTGGACGAGATCAGTGTTTTTGACATCCTTTCATGTTCCTTTAGGGAGTCTAGTAAAGCACTAAGCCATGCCGATTCTCGTTAGATGTACTTAGATTCTCAAACGACACTTTGTTATCACACCTCTTCATTCTTCTTGGGTTATAAAACAGTCATTAGTGAACAATAATTTTATCTTGGAACTCTTCCATTTGGTCCGTGTTTGCATAGAAAAACAGTAATATCAGAAATTAAGTGCAAAACGCCTTGTTATACGTTTATTTCTTTATTCTCCCAAACTAGTTTCGACGACAAATATCACCATCATCAGTGGGGTTTATTTAATCTAAAACATGCAGAAAAATAGCAGGGTTATACAAAAACAGTAGCACATTATTACATTTATACTATTCGGTTTCTGAAATATAGTATTCTATGGATACTTTCATGCAACTTATTTATTGTGTGTTACAGCATGTTTTAAGCGTTTATTGTCGCTGTTTGCAACATATTTTCTGTGCGCTATTTTTCTGTTGCCGTTTTTTATTTAGCGAACATCATGTCATCTGCAACCATGTGAGTGCCTGTTAGCAAAAAAAACTAAAAAGTGAACTTCGTATGTCAGCAATATATACTTGGGGTTATGGTAGTGTTGTGGAAACCAGTTATTTGGTGCGAACAGCTCGTGGTCTTGTGGTAGCGTCCTCGTTCCTCGCGCAAGGGGTCCCGGGTTCGATTCCCGGCGGGGTCAGGGGTTTTTTCTGCCTCGAGATGACTTGGTGTCTTTGTGTCTTCTTCATCATCATCATTCATGCTCATTACGGTCGGAGGAACGCAATGGCAAGCCACCTCCGCCAGGACCTCGCCTAGTACAACGCTGCGGGTCTACCGCATCGTCCCCTACGCTCCTCGGAGAATGGGACCTCACCATCATCACACCAAATAACTGGTTTCCACAACACTACCAAAACCCTAAGTATATTTTTCTGACATACGAAGTTCACTTTTTAGTATTTTGTTTACCAACAGCCACTCACATGGTTGCAGATGACATGATGTTCGCTAAATAAAAAACGGCAACACAAAAATAGCGCACAAAAAAATATGTCGCAAACAGCGACAATAATTGCTTACAACATGCTGTAACACAATAAACTAGGTAGTTTGAAAGTATCCATAGATAATTATATTTTAAAAAACTAATAGTGAAAATGTAATAATGTGCTACTGTGTTTGTATAACCATGCTATTTTTCTGCATGTTTTAGATTAAAAAATCTCCACTGATGATGGTGATATTTGTCGCCGAAACTAGTTTGGGAGAATAAAGAAATAAACGTATAACAAGGTGTTTTGCATCAAGGTGGACTGAATTTCTGATATTACTGTCATCAGTGAAGGTATGAATTTAAGTAATCGACACTCCGCGACAGTATAAACCAAAGAATTTATGACGACATACACTCTAAGACGCAAAATAGACGACACACGACGAAGGAATTATCTGAGCGAAATCAGTAGATGACGATGTACGTACACAGAAAAACAGGTGATTACAATTTTAGAAAAATTCGATATTTATTCCAGAGAAAGAGCTTTACAAACTGAGAGAGTCACTAACGCTTTGCTCCGGCACTGAGCCTCATGAAAGCAGTTATTCAGCTTGGTACTGACTGATAGAGTTATTGGATGTCCTCCTCAGGGATATCATTCCAACTGGCGTCTTGCATCGTCAAAATCCCATGGTTGGAGGGCCCTGCCCATGATGCTCCAAACTTTCTAAGTTGGAGAGATCCGGCGACCTTGTCGGCCACGGTAGGGTTCGCGAACGCGAAGACAAGCAGAAGAAACTCTCGCCGTGTGCGGGCGGGCATTATCTTGCTGAAACGTAAGCCTAGGACGGCTACCTTAAAGTTCTCATTAAACGTAGGCAAAGTGAAAGAAACAAAAGTATAGAACAACACTTAATAACTAAACAAACAATTCATGGCCAGGCAGCCATATTGCCACTCATCACACGTGAATCATCATATTTAGTGAAGATTCCAAGCAATCGCTGCAGTCTGCAATTTCTCCAAAGACATGGGACCTCCACACAGACTGTATGTCGTGGTGACAGTCAACCTGCGCTCTGTCACTTGCATTTCGGTATCTTTATCTTCATCTACATCCCTCTACTTCGACACTCCGCAATCCACCTTACGGCGCATGGCGAAGGGTACCTCATACTACTACTACTAGTCATTTTCTCTCCTGTTCCATTCACAAGTAGAACGAGAGATAAACAAGTGTCTCTATGCCTCTGTATGAGCCTTAATTTCTCGCATTCTACATTCATGGTCTTTACGTGCAATGTATGTTTGAGGCAACAGAATCATTCTGTAGTCAGCTTCAAATGCCGGTTGTCTCCAGTTGTCGATATACAGCTGTGATGTAAGGGTACAGCAGATGACAACCAGATGGGTCCTGCTATGAAAATAAATGGCGCCTCAGACAATCATTCGTGGCTATCGAGCGGGCGACACTCACGTTTGTGTCCCACCACTGTCTGGGGCGTCTCCAGACACGCCCTCACTGGTTTTCGGGGCTCCGTTTTAAGCGAGATTCATCACTGAAGACATTTCTACTCCAGTAATGGGATTCCAGGGCAATTCCTGGCCTGGATGAAGTTTCTATAGATCTTGTTAAGTTTGTACAAAACCCTCAGACCGGGAGTCCTACTCGCACTTGACCAATCTTTTGTTTTCATTTCATTCTTTTTATTTTCTGTCGTAGTTGTGGGATTCCAGGGCAATTCCTGGCCTGGATGAACTTTCTATAGACCTTGTTAAGTTTGTACAAAACCCTCAGACCGGGAGTCCTACTCGCACTTGACCAATCTTTTGTTTTCATTTCATTCTTTTTATTTTCTGTCGTAGTTGTGGGATTCCAGGGCAATTCCTGGCCTGGATGAACTTTCTATAGACCTTGTTAAGTTTGTACAAAACCCTCAGACCGGGAGTCCTACTCGCACTAGACCAATCTTTTGTTTTCATTTCATTCTTTTTATTTTCTGTCGTAGTTGCATTTCCAGTCAAACTAATTGCTAACTTGTTTTGCACACAACATTCATTTTTAAATACCGATGTACGACTTACCACGAGAGGTAATCAAAATTGTTTTAATTATTACCTCAAAAAAACTAGTATATGACGTGGGAGTTGATGACATTCAATACAACGAATATTTATTGGCAGGAGAACTCTGCATTTTGGCTGTTCCAGATACGTTCCACCTTAAAAGCTACCCCGTCGTCATTCTCGAGGGTTCCCGATGCGCAGTGGTTTCTTCATTCAATGAGAGAAGAAGATATCACTAGGTACCACGTTGAAGGAGTATGGAGGAGGAAGAGGAGTGAGGCAAAACTTGGCGCTTGATTGTCACTACGGAAAAAAAAAAAAATAAAAATAAAGGAACACACAGAAAATGTAGTGGGGAAGGCTAACCAAACACTGCGTTTTATTGGAAGGACAGTTAGAAAATGTAACAGACCTACTAAGGAGAATGCCTACACTACGCTTGTCCGTCCTCTTTTAGAATACTGCTGCGTGGTGTGGGATCCTTACCACATAGGACTGACGGAGTACATCGAAAAAGTTCAAAGAAGGGTAGCACGTTTTGTATTATCGCGAAATATGGGAGAGAGTCTCACTGAAAGGATTTGGGCTGGACATCATTAAAAGAAAGGCGTTTTCCGTTGCAACGGAATCTTCTCACGAAATTCCAGTCACAAACTTTGTCCTCCGAATGCGAAAATATTTTGTTGACACCAACCTACATAGGGCGGAACCATCTCCACAATAAAATAAGGGAAATCAGAGCTCGTACGGAAAGAATATGTTCGTCCTTTCCGCGCGCTATAAGAGATTGGAATATGAGAGAATTGTGAAGGTGGTTCGATGATCCCTCTGCCAGGCACCTGAATGTGGTTAGCAGAGTATCCATGTGGATGTAGATGTCGATGTAGAAGCTTCATCCGTTATCCTAGGAAAGCGTGACGCCTTGCGACGTCATCTCGGGCTCGACCGCGCTTCAAACAGCAAGTTGTCGACGCGTGCGAGAAAAGGTCAGAGCTCACTTGATGAGAGGTTTGAGGCGGACTAACCACGTCACCTAGGACACTGGCACCACATTTCGCCACAACTCTGCCCAACGCCACCGTGAACGTGGAATGTCGTCAGAACTCGCTTTGCCAGAAAAGCTTGTTCATGCCTTCTCTTTATTCCTTCTCCACGCCCTCCTTTTGCATGTGCACCTGGGCTTGACATTCCTATACACTTGAATAAAATGGCTTCGGCTACGCCTTCAGTACCACTCGTGCACCTTTGTAGGACACTTTAAAATTGTCCCTATACAGAGACGTCTTTCACCCATCCCTAGGCGCTGGAGGAATAGGCCCCAGATATTTTGCATGCAGCTAGGAGCTGTTGGCGCAATGGAGACGGCTGTAGAGACAGCGTGACTCAATATTTCTGGAGGGGACTTCCGACGTCGAGTTGCTGCACTAAATGAGGTCCCACACTATATTACGAGGTATCCGATGACATTTTTCACCTCAGTGTAAATCCGACACCGGCAGTGATTTGATTTAAACATACATTTTTTGAACCATACTTGTGACTGGCTGCTGTTTAAACTATAAATGTTATAACTCTACTGCAGCCACGGTTCTCAGTACGTTACCATTCGAGACGATAGCAGTGAAAGTTCGTCGGTAGACTTCACGCTCATCTGGTAGATCTATCACCGAATATTTGAAGAAGTAAAACCTTGACGGTTCCAGTCTCACCCTGTGTGGAAAAGCTCGAAGATGGGGTGAAGGGGGAAGGTAGGAAGGATTAAATAGCACAACATGGTATAAAGTACTTTTCATTCAATAGCTTTATTATGGGAAGGGGAGCCAAGCCTAAAGTAGCTGCTATTTAAATGTTCTTGCCATGTGGGGCCAAAAATAAAAATACTATTTTATCAGTGTTGAATCTCACACTCAAAAGTACAATATGCTTAGTGTTATATTGCTTCCCTTCTCTCACTTTAAACCAAGCATCCATAGTCTGCTTATGGTCCCTGTCTCGAAGTTTAGTCTCTGTGCACAACGAAATTTGTATAAACTGACTGCATTTTAAATGAGACCGGACTAATTTTTAAAACTCAATTTAATTCCAAATGAAATTATCGCTCCTGTACCTTGTAAGCAACGTAGATATATTCCAATTATCACTAAGCCTAATCCTATCCGTCTGGCGAAGCATCTGTAGATCATATAAAGTAATTATCTTGTTCTTTTGTTACCTTGTGATGACTTGGCGTTGTGATGAATCGCGTTGTTTCTACCTGTGTGGAAATTATTTGTCAAAGGTTTCTGTCGAAAAACTATGAGAAATGTAGAATTATTTCCTTTTATTATTCTCTTTCTGATTGTACTTTAATTATGGCACCAACTGTCACCAAATATTTTGTTACTGATTGCACCAGCCTTCTGTTCACTTAGTCAAAAATAAACTTGTTCACACCATTACGATCACACGTCGTTTCTCTCCTATTTCCATAAATTCTGTCTCCTCAATCCATTTGTTCAAATAAAATTAACCATTCTATATCCGAATCATCCACTGCCCACCCAAATGTCACAGTGATTGCCTGCATCTGCCTAGTGCCTGTGTCTTTCTTACTCTGTTGTCTATCGCCATCTTCCATGCTTGGCGTCATCCGTCGGTGTGTACATGTTCGGTGGGACGCTTCTAGTCGCCTCCTGGCGCTACTTAACGACGTTTGCCAAATATTGCACAATATGTGTCTGTCTGATACATCATTATCTTCAATCTTAATTGCTTATACTGTAACTCCCCTTTTGCATTTCGTGCATTATTTCGCAGCACTTCTACGACATTTGATATTTTGTGCATCATGTGGGGTTTTGAGTTTATGTTTTTTTCGCGGGGTGTTCGGGATATAGGTCCATATTTTGTAATTATTAGTATCTCAGTGTGTTAATTGTTTTTACTGTGAGTCGAGCAATCTTCGTGATGTTTCCTGCACAGTCATGACAGTAACACAGTACTTGTCCATATAGACCACTCATTCGTTTTGCATGCGTGCATCCATACTTCAACACCTGATCCTCTGGCTAGAGATAAACATTAACGGCTTACTTGTGCCTTGCATATGTGGAAACACTAACCAACCGAAAAACACATTTCGCGTAACAATTATAGTTATTAAGACTTTTATCCATTGTGGATGTGGAACACTGCGACTGTGGTGTGAAAAGGTTTTCAGAAATTACTGCAACCAGTCGCCTTTTATGTAGATGTATTTTATTTAACCATGACCGGTTTCGAGCTGCCTAGCAACTCATCATCAGATGGTATATACATTTAGTGCTTTTTTGTACCCATTGTGTGGGTGGTTGAGTATCTGTGGAGATAAATCTTTCTGCAACCACCCACACAATGGGTACAAAAAAGCACTAAATGTATATACCATCTGATGATGAGTTGCTAGGCAGCTCGAAACCGGTCATGGTTAAATAAAATACATCTACATAAAAGGCGACTGGTTGCAGTAATTTCTGAAAACCATTATAGTTATTAGTCTGCAACTGAAATAACTACTGATGTAGTATATTGTCATCAGCCATCAGTAGAAATATCTGCTCTTACACCCTTAACATGCTGTATGACCTACGTTGCACGTATAATGTTCCATTGTCTTTCGAAATAGTCTAACGAGACATCAGAATTTATCGAAGGTACTGTCCCGTTACAGTGGGCTCAGAGTCTTATAAAAGCACGACATTGGCCAAAAGAAAAACATTTCTTGTGAAGAATGCAGAAGAACCAATTACATCAATTAAATACGGATCTTCAAATCAGTGACAAAAAATTCAGTCAAGCAACAACAAGTGTGTGAACACAAAGCTAGGAGCCCTGTGCTGTGAACACGGGGTGTCACCTGTAGCAACGTTGTAATAGAATTACATTTAAGCTGGAAGTACTCCCCTTGCCTAAAAAGCTAAAAACTAGCTTAAGGCCGGTTCTTCAAGGGAGCTTCTACTTGCCAAAGGGCTCTGTGTGCATGTTGACACACCTGAGGGATTAAAGGGTTAGGAGCTGCGGGATGAAAGCGCTGGCGGCTCTAAGCTGTGAGGTGGGGAAGAAATGCCGGCTGAGGCAGTTCAATCAGCGAAGTGTTTCCCGCAAATCCTGAAGTCCCTGGATTAGACCAAATTTTGGCGCTCAACTTTCAGCTTGACAGTTGTTCATTCCTCTACTTACGTGATTGAACAATAAATAATTTGATACTCAATAAATCAAGACTAGCAGCTGGAAGCTGTCGCCGAGCGGTTCTAGGCGCTTCAGTCCGGAACCGTACTGCTGCTACGGCCGCAGGTTCGAATCCTGCCTTGGGCATGGATGTGTGTGATGTCCTTAGGTTAGTGGGGTTTAAGTAGTTCTAAGTCTAGCGGACTGATGACCTCAGGTGTTGAGTCCCATAGTGCTTAGAGCCATTTGAACCATTTGAAATCAAGACTTTATGGAAATTTCTGTTTTATACACACATTTATAGCATAAAGGACCGAATTCGAGAATAGCATTCTTCGCAGTGCAAACTAGTTCTGAATGGTGCTTAACATAAAAGAATTAGGACCAGACCAGACCTTTAAGTCAAACTGGAACATTTAATTATAAAATAAATGTTACAGTGAGCAGTCTATTTTGAGCTAAGGAGTCGCCATCTGAGATGTAGAAGCGACTATGGTAATCGCAGTGCCTTATTTCACAATTCGTACATACTAGGCACTAGTGTTAAAACTGAATACTGTACCACAACTGATGACTTCGCACATTAGATATGCGAACCACACTCAGAATCTGCTGGAAAAACCATTTCATAAAATGTGAAACAGAGAGAAAAATTTGAAAATGGTTAGCAAAACGCAGCTCCACGGAAAGGAATACTGAATAACTGGGCCATATATCATGGCATTCTAAGAAGTTCAGAATGCTATAGGAAACGTTTCCAGCTAAAATACGAGAGTTGGAACTTAAATAGTGGCAACTATTAATCCACAACCGATACGAAATAGTTACATGTTTGCACCTGTTACTGTCCTTCAAAGTAGTCACCAGCGTTGTGGAGAACCTGTTGCCAGCGATGTGCAACACGTAGTACACCGTTATCAGAGCCTGTTCTTTTGATGGTACGAATGGAGCGGTCTACTGCCTGTCGAATCTCTGGAACAGTTCCGAAGCGAATGCCACGAAGTGGTTCCTTCATCTTCGTAATCAAATCAAAGCCACAAGGACATAAGTACGGGGAGTATGGTGGATTGCACAGTACTTACCAGTCCCATCCACCGAACAGAGCAGCCACGGCTTGCGCTGTAAGCACCCGTGCATGATGGATGGGTTTCGCAGAAAGAGTCGCCGTTTCTTTCGCAAAGCTGGTCGCAGGTGATGCAGCAAAAAAGGAATAGTAATACTGTGCACTGACGGTCTGCCGTGCGTTAGGATAACAACATCACAGTCGTAAACGCGAATCACCGTAACTTTCACCATACTAGGGCTCTGACTCACTTTCGTCTTTCGCGGCGACCCATAAAGACGTCATTCGTTGGACTGGAATTCCAGTTTTGGCTCTTACAATGTGGCCCATGTCTCATCCAGTGTTACGATACGGCGTAAGAAAGCCTCTCCTTCTCGCTCATAGCGCTCCATGTGCGTCTGAGCAGGGTCGTAATGCATCCATTTCTGCATTTCCGTCAAGTCAAGCGGAACCCGTCGTGATGCAACTTTTCGCATGCCACGGCGTTCCTTCAGCCTGCGAAGCACAGCTAATCCGGTTTCGTGGGCGTGCTCACAAATCGTATGGCGTCGATCACTGTCCACTAATGCGGCAACAGCATGCACTTCGTCTTCAGAGACGCTAGGACGACCTGCCCGATGCATGTCTGCCACAGTTTACCGACCTTCGTTGAAGGCTTTTATCCAGTGTGCCACTGTTCTGTACGGCAATGCCGATTCCCAGCACGCCTCTTGAAGGCCTTGATGACACTGTCGTGCTGTACGACCTCTGGCACATTCAATCTTGATCCAACTCCGTTGTTCCTGTTTCGAAAACATAGTGACACCGTTACGTTACACCGCTCGCTCACAAGTGAATGTGTTTCCCTCTATTGTGCCCACGCCGGTGACGTGCGACGGGAGAGTCCATTTGCTCTGAGGTAAGGTAGGTATCTCAACAACGTGTGCTATCAGCGACAACAGTAAATTCCATTTCATAATGTTGCCACTATGTAAGTTCCAACCTACGTTGTTGGCAGACGTGGAGGTGGAAGAAAAGAACCACATGGTTCAGAAATTAAAGAAGTTACATTCAGGTTTTATCGACTTATCCTCGCCGAGCGACGATTGACAAAAACGAAATTGTCGGGTGGACCGCCTGCAGCTGGTATGGATCAACAAGTGAAGAGATTTCTCGCCCACCGATAGAAATCCACAGAGCTTGCTGGGTTTGATACCCTTAAAATACTGATTTGGCAGGTCTTCCGTTTCTTCATTTCCCTACTGCGCATTATTTTTCGTGCAGATTTTTTTAATTTTTCGTATTTTTTTAAGTACCGTGCTATAGGTACGCCATGCGCTTCTTGTGAGCAGATCCAAAATACTGCTGTAGAAGACATGAAATGCTTATGGCATATCAGTTCTCACCCTGACACTCCGCGCGACAACAAGTTGTACGAGCTGCGTCAGTTGTGTAACGATGCTAGCGCCAATGATCACGTGAACATTCTCCAACACAGCGACGACGTTCCGGACGTCCATGTAGCACAAACGTCCCCCAGGATTGTTGTATTGTGAGAGCAGCAGCAGCAGATTGTACAGCTACCAGAGCACAGGTAAGAGAGCTCGTGAGCCCAGACGTGTCAACACTAAATGTTGTGAACTGATTAGTAGCGGTGTGACTACAGGTTCGCAAAATTCTACCCTGGCTTCCACTCAGGCCACGGTATCGAGGTGCACAGCTCAACGGTGCCGTCAAAGGATCATTTGGAAGACTGAATGGTACGTTGTGGCCTTCAGCGATGAAAGCAGATTCTGCCTGCACGCAACTGACGGTCGTTTTCCCGTAAGACGTGGACTTGGTGAGCGCTGCCTCGAAGAGTGCATTCGTCCAAGACACAGTCGCCCCACCCCACGCCTTGTGGTCTGCTACAAGTCTGGTTCACATTTGTTGTTTCGGCAGGGCACGTTAAGCAGCGCTCAATACGTGGAGAGTGTTTCACATCCAATCTTCTGCTGTTCTTGCAGCAGGAAGGTGGCGTGTTGTTCTATCAGGATAATGCTCGCTCACACACTGCCCCTGAAACTCAACGTGCTCTGCAAGTCGTGCAGCAGTGTAATTGGCCAGCACGACCTCCAGACTTGTCTGCAGCCTAGCACGTGTAGGATATGATGGGGCGACAAATAACTCATGCGACTCGTCATCCAACAAATCCTACAGAACTTAGTGAACACGCTGAATAGGTGTAGCACAACATATCCCAGGGTAGTATCGCCATCTGTACGATCGAGTGGGTGCCAGAATCGCCGTCCGTGCATGCTAACCTACGTACTAATAAGAAAGTTTCAGCGTGAGTCGATGTCTGGTATCTCAGCTTTTGTTTCCAGAATGAGATTTTCACTCTGCAGCGGAGTGTGCGCGGATATGAAACTTCCTGGCAGATTAAAACTGTGTGCTGGACCGAGACTCGAACTCGGGACCTTCGCCTTTCGCGGACAAGTGCTCTACCATCTGATCTACCCAAGCACGATTCACGCCCCCACCTCACAGCTTAACTTCACAAAAGCTCTCCCGAGTTCGAGTCTCGGTCCAGTACACAGTTTACCAGGAAGTTTCATATCAGCGCACACTCCGCTGCACAGTGAGAATCTCATTCTGGGAACTTCCCCCCAGGCTGTGGCTACGCCATGTCTCCATAACTTCCTTTCTTCCAGGAGTGCTAGTTCCGCAAGGTTCGCAGGAGAGCTTCTGCGAAGTTTGTAAAGTAGGAGAAGATTTACTGGCGGAAGTAAAGCTCTGAGGACGGAGCGTGAGTCGTGCTTGAGTAGCTCAGATGGTAGAGCACTTGCCCACGAAAGGCAAAGGTCCTGAATTCGAGTCTCGGTCCGGGACAGAGTTTTAATATGCCAGGAAGTTTCATCTCAGCTTTTGTTGTTGACAGACATGAGGTTGCGTTTTGTGTAGTATTTGCTCAGTCCGGAACCGCGGGACTGCTACGGTCGCAAACAATGGTTCAAATGGCTCTGAGCACTATGGGACTTAACTTCTAAGGTCATCAGTCCCCTAGAACTTAGAACTAATTAAACCTAACCGCAGCGATCGCGCGGTCCCACACCGTAGCGCCTGGAACCGCTCGGCCACCACGGCCGGCTAAAGTAGAATGCAAGCATCCAAATTTGCATCCGTTGTGTTATACAGGTGCCGGATGTTTGTACTCGTATGTGGCTTGGAGTTCCATGACCGTTACACATTGTCCATCAATACAGGGACGGTAAAAGCTGTTTGTTAATGAAGCAGGAGTTGTCGTTTGATGATGGCCGATCTGCGGTCGATTAGAGATAGATCTGTTGAGCGAGCAGGCCAAGGCAGCTACTCGACACTCTGTAGAGCATTTTGAGCTGCAACACCTGAATGTTGACGAGCGTTGTCCTGCTGGAAAAGACCCCTTCGCATGCTATTCATGAATGGCACCAAACTGACGTACAAACCTGCAGTCAGGGTACGTGGGATAAGCACGAGAGCGCTCCTGCTGTCATACGGAATCGCATCTCCTACCGATTTGTAGCAGTTCGTGGTGTCGCTGTAGTGCCACTTTCAGCTCAGACTGCTGCTGCAGATACTATACGATGCGCCAGAGCCACACGCCGAAGACTATGGTGATCCCTCGTGACTGTCGGGAATCTGGTCTTCTTGCGACCGTGACCACCTCTGCCAGCAATCATGCATAGTGGCTACATCCCTGCCAAATGTTTCTGCAATATCGCAGAAGGAAAATGGGGTTTATCATAGCCCTGTTATCTCAGCTAGTTCAAACTCAGTCAGGTGTTGATAGTGGCATATTTGTCGCCTTGAAGGCATTCTTTATTAACTTCAACTCAACACATCCAATCTCAAAGATCGCTCATGACGGTTACGCGAGTATTTAAAGTAAACCTGATTTGCATCCTCATAGAGGCACTACTGGCGCCACTCTTATGCGACTGGCGCGAAATTTTAAAGGACATCCTCTTTCAGATCTAGAAACACACCTACCAATTTTCGTTTATGTCGCACAACTCCTTCCTGCTGTTGCAATTTTTTCCGTCAATTGCGCCAGTGACTAATAGCTATTTGGACTATATTGTTCATTCTTACAGAGTGTTATGGCAAATAAAATTGTAGACAGTTTTAAAACTAGTTATGCAGCGTGTTGACTGTAAAGCCATGTTTTGTAGATCATGCACCATCTTGTACATTGAAACAAAAGGAGACCTTTTACCATGTGAGCCGTGGCGCACGTTACTGGCGCACCAGTCTCTTGGATGTCCATTATCGATCCTTAGATGTTTCCTATCTTTGCTTGCCTTCTTGTTTTCCGCATTCGCGGAGCGAGCGGCAGTTGACGTTTGCTCGGGCTACCTGCGGAGACGCCGCGAGGTACGAGGTGGGAAGCAATCACGTATATGTGGAGTTGGTTGTACGCGGTCTGCCGGTTCAGGATGGGGGATACGTGTTGGCTGCCTGCCTGTCTGCTCTCCTGATTTTGCTCGCCGTGCCTTGCGACCGCCTAGCTTGGGTTGCTGCTTGGTGTATCCTACACGAGCCATACCGGACGTCCAGCAGAAGTTAAGCAGACTTGTGTTTCTTTTAAAGAAAAGGAGGAAATGTATAAGACTTTCGGTAACCAATTTTGGTGGCCTCTTAAGTGTGGCCTTAGCGTTTACACTGCCTTTGGGGAGAGCTAATTCTTTTAAATTTAAATAGTTGGGGTTCCCAAATGGTTCAAATGGCTCTGAGCACTATGGGACTTAACATCTATGGTCATCAGTCCCCTAGAACTTAGAACTAATTAAACCTAACTAACCTAAGGACATCACACAACACCCAGCCATCACGAGGCAGAGAAAATTCCTGACCCCGCCGGGAATCGAACCCGGGAACCAGGGCGTGGGAAGCGAGAACGCTACCGCACGACCACGAGATGCGGGCAATTGGGGTTCCCTGTCCTATATAATCTTTTGGGGTTTTTATTTGAATTTTCTCTTTGGGGTTCCTTCCTTGTGCTTGGTTAAATGTTTAATTGTATAGCGGGAAGTAAATCCTGGATAAAACTCGGAGATGATGTTTGATGTTACTGCCGCCTCCGGCATTCGTCTTTTCAATTAAGTGTTGTCATCCCTTCGAGCGACCTGGTGTCACTCCTCGTTAATTAGTGATGGTTTATGTGTACTTAATTTTGAATTGGCCATTTGGATTAATATTTTGGAGCGCAGTGTAGCACTGAGGCAACCTCGTTGTATACCACCTTGTACCCCGGTCTAGTACCTTAATTTTCAGTGGCACGAGTTAGCTCCACCACCGGTTTTACTGATGTGCTCCCTTCAAAATCTTGTCTTGTATAAGTTTGCCCCATGTGTGTCTGGGAACACAGAGATGAGCTTTAGTGTGACTTCAGTGCTAGTCAGTTAATGGAATCTTCATTTTGGCTTGTCTTCCACTGAGGAAATTGAGTGGAGCGTAGTGTGTTTGATTTGTTATTCATTTAATCACTGTAAGTTTGTTCATTTAATGGGGAGCAAGACATTTAAAGACTGTTGGTGTTAACTCACCTAGTTGCTGGGTGTTGCTAATTCGTTCCAAATGGCCTACTACTTGTTGAATGGCAAGGCTGTTGATTAGTTGGAAATTCAGGCTAGTTATTTGTTGCCGAAATTGTTAAGGTGTCTGTGTCGTGATTCAATCACTAGCTACGTGTTTGAGCTAAACTGATATAAATTTTACATTGCCTCCTTAAACTTTGTTGCCAGCAGAAACCCTTAAGAGAACTAAGTTTTGTCACTGCTTATGTTAGCCCTTACTGGGAGCAATATTTCATGTAGTTAAATTTTGTCTTAAAATGTGTATTTCTCTGATGTAATAAACGAGTGATAAAAGAAAAAAGCAAAGGGGCCTGGTCCTTCCGATTGTGCCCGGGTTGTAACACATATCACCATGGACACGAAATATTCGTAAACTGACTGAGTGTCATTAATGTCTTATCAGTTTTGCCTGTCTTGAAAATGGAAATTTGTGCTGCTTTCCAGTAGCGCCAATTTCAAAATGTCTTTTACTTGTAAATTGCTCTTCCTAATTCTTCTCCTTCATTTGATTTCACTTACTGATTATTGGTATTTAGTGCGTTAATAATGTAATACACAGTCGATTAAATATAGCACTGACAAGATTTCCCCGACTGCAACGTTTTCAAATTAAAATGGAAATGACCATGTTTTCACATTTAGAAAAAATCTTAGATTTTCGGAAAAAGTATGCAGAAAATTAAGTGTTAATGCAATGATTTATAAATGGATTGAGATAATACATTAAACTTCCGTTACAGGACTGGTTAGAAGCGAAAGTCTGAAAAGCATTCCAAGGTACGACACTGTTCTCTATAATAAGAAGCGGATATAAACTAAAGCTTCTCGGAAGAGTGTCTTCGATATGATCTGTTCACGCAGAAGAATATTTTCAGCCGTTGAAAACCTACCACGCCATAACATGTCAATTTACTGCAAGATAGCGACATTTCAAATTTCAGTGTACTACTGCCGGGTTATTTCATGCTGTGCGCCGTAGCTCAGGAGTATGATCCGACCTAATAGCAAGGGAATTACGGCAAGAAAAATTCCTCTCCCACAGGCAGAAATTTTAAGTCTGCAGCGAGCGGATCCTGGAGTAGCAGTCCTCTACAGGCCACTTACGTGGCGCGTAATGACGGTTAATTTGTCTCCTTACGACCGCTGCCTCAGCGCGCAGAGTCTCCGGCCAACTGGGCGCGTACGGGGCTGGCTTGCTGGTGGTGGTGGCACTCGGCTGCGGTTCCCGTGCGGTAATCAGCTTAAGAGCTCAGGGTGTGGCATCCCTGCAGCACAGCTCAGCGATGCAAGTCCCGCACGCGTGTAAAAGCGTCGCCCGCCGGCCCCCAGGTCTCCGGGCGGCCGACGAGCCGCTCTGCACCTGGGGACAAGACCCGCGGACAGCGCAGTCTGGCGGCCGGAATCCTAAGCTCTCCTCGTAACTACTCACCGGATCCAGCCATGCTGGCATTAATGGCTACCTCCTCCAGTTCTCAAAGTCTTTCAGGGACTGAGCAAGTACTGAACGAAACGTACAGCAAATGTTAATTCTTGCACGGCTTCCCCCCACTCTTCCCCATACTAGATGCCATTGTTGGAAGTGACGTCAACCGACGTGTCATTCGATGCGACATTCATCATACGGGTTACTTCGCGTTCTGTTTTTTTGTATTATAACTCGCAGTAACCTGTACCAAGGGAACGCCACACTAAAGATTTAATACACTACTGGCCATTAAAATTGCTACACCAAGAAGAAATGAAGACGACAAACGGGTATTTATTGGACAAATATATTATACTGGAACTGACATGTGTTTACATTTTCACGCCGTTTGGGTGCATAGATCCTAAGAAATCAGGACCCAGAACAACCACCTCTGGCTTTAATAACGGCCTTGGTACGCCTGGCCATTGAGTCAAACAGAGCTTGGATGGCGTGTACAGGTACAGCTGCCCATGCAGCTTCAACACGATACCACAGTTCATCAAGAGTAGTGATTGGCGTATTCTGACGAGCCAGTTGCTCGGCCACCATTCACCAGACGTTTTCAGTTGGTGAGAGATCTGGAGAATGTGCTGGCCAGGGCAGCAGTCGAACATTTTCTGTATCCAGAAAGACCGTACAGGACCTGCAACATGCGGTCGTGCGTTATCCTGCTGAAATCTAGGGTTTCGCAGAGATCGAATGAAGGGTAGAGCCACGGTCGTAACACAGCTGAAATGTATAGTCCACTGTTCAAAGTGCCGGAGGTGACAGAGACGTGGGATGATGATGATGTTTGGTTTGTGGGGCGCTCAACTGCGTGGTTATCAGCGCCCTTACAATTACCCAATCTTTGCTCAGTCCAATTTCGCCACTTTCCTGGAGATGACAGAGACGTGTAACCAATAGCATCCATACCCTCACGCCGGGTGATACGCCAGTATGGCGATGACGAATACACGCTTCCAATGAGCGTTCACCGTGATGTCGCCAAACACGCATGCGACCATCATGATGCTGTAAACAGAACCTGGATTCAACCGAAAAAATTACGTTTTCCTATTCGTGCACCCAGGTTCGTCGTTGAGTACACCATCGCAGGCGCTCCTGTCTGTGATGCAACGTCAAGGGTAACCACAGCCATGGTCTCCGAGCTGATAGTCCATGCTACTGCAAATTTCGTCGAACTGTTCGTGCAGATGGTTGTTGTCTTCCAAACGTCCCCATCTGTTGACTGAGGTATCGAGACGTGGCTGCACGATCCGTTACAGCCATGTGGATAAGATGCATGTCATCTCGACTGCTAGTGATACGAGGCTGTTGGGATCCAGCACGGCGTTCCGTATTACCCCCCTAAACCCACCGATTCCATATTCTGCTAACAGTCATTGGATCTCGACCAACGCAAGCAGCAATGTCTCGATACGATAAACCGCAATCGCGATAGGCTACAATCCGACCTTTATCAAAGTCGGAAACTTGATGGTACGCATTTTTCCTGCTTACAAGAGGCATCACAACAACGTTTCACCTGGCAACGCCGGTCAACTGCTGTTTGTGTATGAGAATTCGGTTGGAAACTTTCCTCGTCAGCACGTTGTATGTGTCGCCACTGGTGCCAACCTTGTGTGAATGCCTTGAAAAGCTAATCATTTGCATATCACAGAATCTTCTTCCTGTCGGTTAAATTTCGCGTCTGTAGCACGTCATCTTCATGGTGTAGCAATTTTAATGGCCAGTACTGTACAAACACATCAGCACTAGGATGAATTCTTGTAAATGGATGTGACTTACTGACGCATTGACAGTAAAATCCTCCAGGTGATCGTAAAATCAATATTAATGTTCGTCATAGCACTACTAAACGTGGTCGAATGGTCCTTACAAAGTTTCTTGTACACATACCTACGTCAGCCATTACCAGCCGTCGTCCGAAGAACCGACGGTGCGAGATTTATCTTCGTTCATTGTCGTATCATGACAGGAACTTGAAGAAACGGCGGTACCACATGCGAGCCTGTCCCACCCTCTAACGTTCAGTGAATCCACCATACTTGAACTCGGCTGCTCGATCCTCATGTTATGTTCTCATTAATCACAAGTATACGAAAAGGGCCAGACTTCACGTAATAAACATGGTTGATTCACACCTTTGCACATGTTGCGAGCTGATGGACACGGATGACCACCGTTTAGTGCAGGGCCGGCCAGAAATTCTGCACGCGTGCGGTGCTCCTGCACATGTGCAACTTCCGAGTCACAGCGTGCACGCCGCAGCCGGCAGCGTTCATGTAGTGCATGTTCCTACGCATAGATGTCGCTTTATCCACTTGCAGGGATACTCTGTACCGGCGCATTCTAGTGCTCTTTCCACAGCTTGCAAGCCAACCATAGGAAGGTATTTCGCGTATTAAAGTCACAGTCTGCTCATTGAGACGTCTACTTTTATGTTAACAGTTTAACCCAGTAAGACAAGCAATACAGTGAACACTCGTGGGTTTTTATTAAGTCAGCTTGACTGACGGCACGTAAATACGCGTAATGTTTTTGATCTAGTATTTAAGAAAGAGAGCACTTAGCGACTTCCAACCAACCCTATTCATGATTTCAAATAACATTAAACTAATGCAAGGTTTCCTATAACTAATTCTCGGTGCCCTCAGTTACACCCACATAATTTCTCTCTCACTGACCTCTGAACAGAATGATAACCGCAGACCTCTCGATGATCACCTGTTATTTCAATACCATTATTGCTATATCTTTCATCAGTTCCGTCTGAAATCTCCACAGTAACCGACAATTAGATGAATGTTATGTTTTATCGACTTCAGATGAGCGTAGCCCTTCTCACACTTATAAAAACTCCTAAATGTAAGTATACATTGGAACAATCGGTTTAATGACCAATTTTCCTGATAATAATGTAACATGGAGCAGAATGAGGGAATAATGCACAATTAGTAAACAATAATTTTTAATTATGAAAGGAATAAATCCAAACACGTTTATAATTCGTCATGAGAAATGATATAGTTAAAATCGGGCCCAAAAGCACGGTTCATTGACAAACGGAAGCAGTGGCGAAGATTTTCATCACTTATGCTTCATCGAAACCTTGATTTATTCATTTTCATCAACGAGAAAAATCTTTCACAAACAAGCTCTTGCGTGTACCACATAAACAGGGAAGTGGAGCCGCCGCCGTTCATTTAGGACACATGTCTAATAACAGATGTCGCTGTCGCACACATGCGCACATGTGCAGCACTTCCGCACGTCTGCACACTGTGCAGCGTTTGGCCGGCGCTGGTTTAGTGTGTGGAAAGACGATGGAAGTGTGGACTCATGACACGTATTATCATAACATTTCTTAGCCGTACTACTTACTCGGAGATCACATCGGCGGTAATTCTTTCCATAGGCGGGACATACTTCCCCCGACAAAAAAGCCAGAACGATAAACTGCATTGCAGGGATGCTGATCAGTTGCAGGTATGACGACAACAGAAAGATCGTGCTGCACTTGTGGATGTACTTACACGAACAACACGAGAAGATACAGCGCCGAACTAAATGTAGAACAGATAATGCCCATTTCTTTAAAATAAAGCGTTCATGGATCCTCCCAACATTTGCGGTGTCCCAGCTATGACAAGTTTCGCTGAGTAGTTGCTTATGGTGGGATACGCGAACGAACCCTGAAGGACTGTGGATTCTTAGAAGTCGACTGGCCCTCCTCTGTTGGAGAGTTTTAGATTCGGATGTTCTTTGACTTGGCATAATGTCACTTATTTTCATTTATTGCGGGAGTGCATACCTGATTATTTTGTAACAATTTTCTGCCTTTATGGTATTTTGCAACTTTTTCTGTTTCCTTATGAAAGAAGTGGAATAAACTTAACACATGTTTTGTTTTGTTTTGTGTTTGTAAAAAAATTTACAAAAAATATCTTAAGAAAGTGGTTCGGGACGTTGAGTCACGAAGAAAACAGGTACACGTTCATATGTATGCTAATAGAGATATTTTTTCATCTTCGCCTTATGTAACAGGTTCTGGGACCAACGCTCGCATTTTTATTCGTCCTTGTGCGAAGTTAACACTTCATATTTGGTGGTTTTCGTATTTATAGTTGCGTATTACGAAAATAGGCAATTTTAGTGGTACACCGCATTCCAGCAAAAGTTTCTCTAAAACGTGTCATTTTTAGTACAGTTTGTTCTGCTTTAGTGTCGGTGAATGTACGTAGACAATGCAGTTCGTGCTCAGCACTCAGCACCTGTGTGTTCAAACTTTTTGCTGCTTCTCATTAAAACTGAGGAGGAAACTTAAAAGCAGAATATGATTTACTGACGACGAAGATATCCTAAATAGAAGCTAGTATTAACACTTCCCTTATTAGCAACCGTTGACATTCACGTTAGTGATTGTTTTGCGTTTTAGTAGCTGCTATGATGAGATAGTTTACGATGTCTACAACATCTTCTGTGAAGCACTTCAGGGATTTCATTAACGTACAAACAATGTAGATAATGTCAATAAAATACAGTTAATGAAATGTGAAATATATAGACGACCTGTCATGTAGACTACCTGATAAAATCTGTTGCCTACACAGTTTGTTAGAGGACAGATAACGTGATCCTCATTAAAACTTTTGTATTTATCATCAAAAATCTCTGTCAGTGATACATCAACCATGTCATTACAGATAGCATGAACGTAAGCAATGATAATTATCAGTTCTTTCGTATATTTTTAATTTTAATCCGAATAGTAGGTATATATATATATTCACACATTTTTTACTTTCACAAAAATTTATTGTGCTTTCTGTTTTTAATAAAATGTTGTCCTTATTTACGCAGTTTTGTCTGATCTAAAAATCTGTAATGAAGTCTGTCGTCTTTCTTACGTCCGCGATTGCATCAAATTTACGCGAGTGAAATGTTTAGCTGTATTTCCCAGATATTAGAGGGAACCACTTCTGTACTGGAGAAGGGAGCTTGATTGGTCCGCTCATCTTACTCGGAATGTGCTGCTGGACACGTTCACGGCATTTTTACGTCATTTCAAAGTCTTCCCTCCGAAACCACTCAGGCTTTGAGCCATGTGAAAAGTGTAAGGAGACTTCAGTCAATCGCACATCTCTTTCCACGGGCCAGGTGAAATGGCTTTAGATTTGCCAATGCATAGAGTCGATGGAAACGCTGACTGTTCACGCCTCTGGAAGTTCGGAATAATGTAACGTATAGTAGGCAGCTCAGTAGGTGCCTACAAGAGGTGAGGGGGGTAGCGGGTAAACAGTACTTCCTCTCGTGATGTTTCTCCCTGCAGCTGCCCAGATTCTGTGTTTCTGGCTATCCGAAAAACATTCATCTGCCAGTATGTAACGAACTTCCATCCTCTTCTCTATTTGTGAAAATACAGTTGTCCTTTAGTCTGTTATTACGAGTATATTGTCATGTTACGATGTGTGACTTTGTTACAATCTCGGCAGTCTTCGGCAACGTCTAATTTTGGACTCGGAGCCCAAAATTAGACGCTACCGAAGACTGCCACACATATACAAAACAGACACATTTTCAGGTACTAAGAATGTAATATCCCGCGGTGTGTGAGACTACGAAACCTGTCAGAGTAATGGACCTACCTAGACTCCGCCACACGCCCCTTAAGACTTCATGTTAACTGTAAATTACGCAGCGGAATCGCTAACTCGAAATGCTCTAACATAGAATCATAAGATGGGAAATTGCAATAATCCTAAATATCCGTTCAATCAATGGAATATATCAGTGAACCGAAGGGAACTACGTGATTCTTCAAATGAAAATGAAAATGAAACATAAACTGATTATCTATTGTATTAAACAGTTACAAAGTGTTGATATCAACAGTCTACGAAAAATTAAGTTAATTGCTGACGAAGATGGCTGTCATATCATAGCTGCACATTAGATCATTAATCCAATACAACCTAACGATTAATTTAGAAACTCCAATGGCCGATTGAATACCGGATCAAACGATAATAAAGCATGGAAATGAAATGGAAATGAGCGTTTGGCGTCATTGGCCGGGAGGCCCTTGACGGGGCAGGTCCGGCCGCCTTGGTGCAGGTCTTATCACATTATACGCCACATTGGGCGACGTGCGCGCCGGATGGAGATGAAATGATGATGAAGACAACACCCAGTCCCTGAGCGGAGAAAATCTACGACCCAGCCGGGGATAGAAGCCGTGTCCGTAGGACGGCAATCCGTCAAACTGACCACACGCTAACGGGGCGGACATAATAAGGCATGAATCGGGTTTAGCGGAGCTGTGACAATGCTGCTCTTCCTATCTAAACATCAGTCCCATCTAGTGAGCCGTGTTTCTGTATACTTTCACCAGTCTGCTGTAGCGGTAAGTCGGAGGACCGTGGCCTGTAGTGGAGAATCAGAATCTCGCTCGTCAGGACTCTGACACATCCAGGCGCCAAGACGTCTCGAACCAGCGACCTGTCTCCATCCACCATCAAACCAGGAGTGCCCATTTTGTTCCACCAGCTCCCGCCTCGGAAATTTGCGTCAATCTGGCCGCAAACGTCAATCAGGAAAAATGTGTACCTTTCCACCAATAAAGCGTCAGTGCCACGCTCTACCAACTCCCACACTTAATGTAGTCACTCACGGGCCAATCAGAGCACATCTTCCTCGCTAGTTCGTCCAAGAAACGTCGGTCTGACGTCAGCCGGCGACGGACGAATCAGAGTGTTGTTTAACACTTCAGAATTTCCCGAGACCAAACCACGTGCCGTGCTCTCTGCGATATCCCTGTTCTCACCGTGATTTGCTGCAACAATCCAAAACTTGTACTTTTCCACCATAAATTCTGGTGTTCCAGCAAGCACTTGAAACTGTTGTCCTCGACCATATCAAGAGGCGAGACGTGCCATGGGTCGCTAACCACGACTCGTGAAAGAAGGACCTGTAGGTTCAGTGAACTTCCCTCGGTGGCTACTTGACACTCTCAAACCGGCACAAAACCTTGAGTGCCCACTAGACACCTGCAGCATTCAGATCACTGTGTGGGCTGTGCACTTCTCAAGTATTCGCTGACTGGAGCTATTATCCCCTTTACCGACGACCACTAATATTTTATAAAATACATTTCCCTCTAATAAATCAACGTAAAGAGACTTTAAGTACACTACTGGCCATTAAAATTGCTACGCTACGAAGATACCATGCTACAGACGCGAAATTTGACCGACAGGAAGAAGATGCTGTGATATACAAATGATTAACTTTTCAGAGCATTCACACAAGGTTGGCGCCGGTGCCGACACCTACAACATGTTGACATGAGGAAAGTTTCCAACCGACTTCTCATACACAAACAGCAGTTGTTCGGCGTTGCCTGGTGAAACGTTGTTGTGATGTCTCGTGTAAGGAGGAGAAATCCGTACCATCACGTTTCCGACTCTCATAAAGGTCGGATTGTAGGCTATCGCGATTGCGATTTATCGTATCGCGACATTGCTGCTCGCGTTGGTCGAGATCCAATCACTGTTAGCAGAATATGGAACCGGTGGGTTCAGGACGGTAATACGGAACGGCGTGCTAGATCCCAACGGCCTCGTATCACCAGCAGTCGAGATGACAGGCATCTTATCCGCATGGCTGTAACGGATCGTGCAGCCACGTCTCGATCCCTGAGTCCACAGATGGGGACGTTTGCAAGACAACAACCATCTCCAGTAACAGTTAGACGACGTTAGCATCAGCATGGACTATCAGCTCGGAGATCATGGCTGCGGTTACCCTTGACGCTGCATCACAGACAGGAGTGCCTGCGATGGTGTACTCAACGACGAACCTGGGTGCACGAATGGCAAAACGTCAATTATTCGGATGAATCCAGGTTCTGTTTACAGCATCATGATGGTCGCATCGGTGTTTGGCGACATCGCGGTGAACGGACATTGGAAGCGTGTATTCGTCATCGCCATACTGGCGTATCACCCGGCGTCATGGTATGGGGTGCCATTGTTTACACGTCTCTGTCACCTCTTGTTCGTATTGACGGCACTTTGAACAATGGACGTTACACTTCAGATGTGTTACGACCGTGGCTGTACCCTTCATACGATCTCTGCGAAACCCTACATTTCAGCAGAATAATGCACGACCGCATGTTGCAGGTCCTGTACGGGCATTTCTGGATACAGAAAATGTTTGACTGCTGCCCTGGCCAGCACATTCTTCAGATCTCTCACCAATTGAAATCGTCTGGTTAATGATGGCCGAGCAACTGGCTCGTCAAAATACGCCAGTCACTACTCGTGATGAACTGTGGTATCGTGTTGAAGCTGCATGGGCAGCTGTGCCTGTACACGGCATCCAAGCTCTGTTTGACTCAATGGCCAGGCATATCAAGACCGTTATTACGGCCAGAGATGCTTGTTCTGGGTACTGATTTCTCAGGATTTATTCACCCAAATTGTGTGAAAATGTAATCACACGTCTGTTCTAGTACAATATATTTGTCCAATGAATACCCGTTTGTCATCTTCATTTCTTCTTGGTGTAGCAATTTTAATGGCCAGTAGTGTATATGCAACTAAAGTTTCCTGCCTATGGCTATCCGAGACAAATTGCAGATAAATTTAGGATAAATGGAAGGAGGCAAGCCAGGCGGCTTATAGCCTTTAAAGGAAATGAAAGATAATGATATTTTCTGCAAGGAATTAAAATTCAAAAAAAATGTTTAAAGGCTTTATGATATACAATATCTCGGGTCTTTCCGTCTTCCGAATAAGCAAATAAATTTTTCGATTGTCCCCTCGTCAGCATGCAAAATATAACTGATATAACTAATCATCTGAAAGGCACTGATTTTCAACATATAGTTCGCATGTTGATGGTCATTGAGAATGCGCAGCGAACGTGGTATTGTGGTCTTTCGAAACCAAATGACATGTCGGTAGGAATAATGGGAATATGTGGAATCAGCAGATCTTCTCGTTTTGACTTGCCACTTCAGAATTGTCATGTTGATGGCGTTTGGGACCAGTTTTTTTTTTTTTTTGACAATAAGACTGCTTCAATTATACAGTCGTGGTGGATTAATTTTGCGCATATGAATAGTTGATGCGCCGATTCTGGATAACAGTTCTAACGCACCCTACTGAGAAGCTCGTAAACGATCCGTTTCGTTGCTTGTCGGTCGTCGATTGTCTGAGAACTTCGTAATCACTTTTTATTTCTTACTGCGCTGGTAGATCCGCCGACTGACGCACATTTTCGGGACATGAATATTCTGACGGAAAAAGCAACAACAAATGCAATGTAAGTAACAGAATTGTTAACTGTTATAGAATTTAGCAGAGTACCTCTTGAAAATACGATGTCTTCACACTTCAAAGGAATTAACGGTGCGGGTTGCAGAGACAAAACTAAACTTTTAATATCTGGCACATGTTAAATGTCACCGATATTATATATATACGATGGGTCAAAGTAAGAGTCGACCTGTTTCACTGAGTACGAGAATGCTTTAAGGCGCACAAAACACGAGACAAACAAACAAAAAAACTAATATTCATTTGTCTTCACTTAAAAATTCCTGACTGATAGGCCGTGTTCGATGTATAAAGCTCTGTCCTGATGTTTCGTCTCCGACTGTGGGAGACATCGTCCGAGATCAAGCGGCTATCTGCAAAGAGAGCTCGAGGAAGATCTGATTATATAGGCAGTACAGAGGGCGCCACTGTTAATCGCTTGGCGTCGGCTATGAGACTGTCTCTGGTAATGCCAACATTCTCGATTGAAAGTAATCAAGTAATCGATGGTCACGGTTCCGGTCCAACGCTGATATCCAAATTTTGTCCCTTTTAACACCTTCGTCTTTCCCGTTAAAATTAATAATAGTGTTGCACCGGAAGCGTGCGATTACTTTCAATCGAGAATGTTGGCATTACCAGAGACAGCCTCATAGCCGACCCATCACAGTTTGAAATGTAACGTAACGTCCTGTGGCTGCATGAAAAGCATTATTCAACATGGTGGCGCTGCTGTCAGGGTTCCTCCGAGTCATGATCCGTAGGTAGCGGTCATCCACTGCAGTTTTAGCCCCTGCGCGGTCTGAGCGAGGCATGTCATCGACAGTTCCTGTCTCTCCGTATCTCCTCCACGTCAGAACAACATCGCTTTACTTCACTGGGAGACGCCTGAACACTTCCCTTGTTGAGAGCCCCTCCTGGCAGAAAGTGACAATGCAGATGCGGTATTGACCGCCTAAGCATGGTTGAACTACAGACAACGCGAGTAGTGTACCTCCTTCGTGGCGGAATGAGTGGGACTGAGCTGCTGTCGGACCCCCTCCGTCTAACAGGCGCTACTCATGCATGGTTGTTTACATCTTTGGACTGGTCTAATGACATCTCTGAACAGTCAAAGGGACTGTGACTGTGATACAATATCCACAGTCAACGTCTATCTTCTGCGAACCGTGATTATGCATAACTTTTTTTGATGTATGTATATGAAAGGAATGAGCTAATTTTTACATCTTGTAACAGATGATATGTAATCAAAACAGTCTCTGTTTTTCAATGAAAACTGAACATTAAAGACATCTTTTGAATGTAAGTGAGAATGTCCATATATTTCAAGTTCTTCTAAGAGTTTCTTTTTATAGCCCTTGTCAACTCTATGCGAAGTTTCGATTTTAAGCAAGGATGGAGGAGAAACTGTATGTTTCTATGTTTTGAAATGTTATGCAAGAGTCCATTTTTATGATTTCTCACCACCTGTGTTGAGCAAGTGGTCACGAAAGTGAGTCTTCAATGCCCTCCCTATCTGTCCGATGTAAAAACTAATGCATGCACTATACTGTATTTTATATGCTCTAGATTTGAGAAATTTGTCAGGTAGAGGTTTCTCATTATCTATAAAGGGCCTCTTGGTAGGATTAATTGTGGTAAAGGGTACAGTGATGTCATTATTGTCTTAAACAAATTGGCTACAGGATATGAAACGTTAAACAGAAACGGGATTTTAGTGTAGTTCTTAACAGTTGGGACATTTTTGTTAATTGTAGAGGAATTTAAATTCTTGTTTTTTTTTGTAACTAAGTTTTTGTACAAGGTTTGCTTCGTATCTGTTTGTGGCTACTATATGCTTTACGTTATTAAGTCCCATAGCAGTAGCAGAAGGGGTTAGGGACATCTCAGTGATGCAGTCGATAATAGCATCAAAGGAGGTCTAATCATGCTTAAAGGTTGATAAGAAGAGGCGTGAATGATGATGTCATCTGTTGTGGTAAGTTTTCCATAAATGTCGGAGACGAAGTAAATGTCAAACATTCTCACCTAGATTCAAAAAATTTGTTGAATGAGCAACTTGCATTAAAAGACAGACTACTTTGATTGCATATCATTTGTTATAAAATGTGAAAATTAGCCCATTCCTTTCATATGTTAGAACTACATATCACATTTTTGCAAATATATTACATATAACCTGGTTATACTTGTTATATACTTTTATGTATATATTACTTGCCGCTAGTACAACAGATACACAGATGCGATTCAGTTGCTGTAAACTGTCAATCAGTGTTTTAAAATATTCACAAATAATATATACATTTCTGGCAATACCATGGCATTATGCTTCTAAGAACAAGATACTGACATCTGCTAAAGCAATAGTAAGTGTGTCTCTGTAATATACATTTTATGCTTCCCAAAAATGTATAGCCAAGGTCTAAAGAGTTACAATAACCTTAATTTTGTAGGCTTCTGAAGATGAGAAATTATTTCGGTCAAAACAGATAAAGTGTAATAAATTTATTTGCAGCTGATGACTGAATCTAATCCTGAGAAAATAATACTTCAGTTGCTGAAAATTACAGCACTTGCTAAAATGATAAACCATGAAGTAAAATCTGTAACGAATGCTTAATTTAACAAAGGGTAAAAAGGAAACTGATTCTGATAATTTAATACTAAGGCATTCTGTGTCACATGTTTGTTGATATCCAGCATTTCCAGTAGGGCCTCCTTTCCGCTTTTCTCAACAGACCATAGATTTTCATTTTTTCATCATTTGAACCGTTTTTGTTAAACGATGAACAGCTAATGTTGAATCTTTCTTCTTTAATTTCCAGATTTTTCTTGTTTAGATAACCTAATATGAAATTGGTAAAAAAACTTCCTGATGGCACACAAAATTAATTTAGTTGGTGGAAAACAAGGTTTCGGCTTCTTAGGCCATTTTCGGTTTAACAAGGAACTAAATTCCAACAATACCATCGCTATCAGGTCAATAGATCAAACAAGTAGGTACTTTTGAACAAAGCTGATTAAGTTATCAAAGTCACCCATTTCCTTAATTTTTCCAACTTTCAACATCTACAAAAAGATCCGACTGTGACTTTCAATTAACAAAAATAAACAACCATAAAATCACCTAAAAGTATTATATTTGAATCTAATAGCTGTATTCTTGTTAATATGATACCTATGTCTCATAGATTACATTGCTTGATGTTACATATAGATGGCATTCCAGTACATCCACTAGTGTCATTTTCTTCTCTTCCTTGTTGCTACTAGCAAGAAATCTATATTTAATCATTTAAAAGAAAGCAAATTTCAATCCTAAGCTTGGTATCAAAAATTCTCTAGCTTTCCTTGATAAAATTAAAGATGTGCAAATCCCAACCAGTTGTAGACTGGTATAGTTTGAAGTCAGTAGCTTATTTATAGATTTCCCTACTCATGAATGTATAACAATATTAACAGATGTTTTGCACAACTTCAAAGTAAATTCTGTAAAATTATGTGACATAACTGTTGCAACCAAGACGTGCGTAAAGCAGAATTATTTCCATTCTCAGAATGTGCATTATAGTAAGTCTGGTGGCCTAATTACGAGTTCACCTCTTAGTCCTATACTATCTGAAATTTTTGTAGACAGTTTCGAAGAGTTTTTCTTACAGAAAGAGCTATTGAACTGCCAGCTTAGGTATTGGTTCACATATGCAGATGATGCAATGTGTTCGTGGTCTGTATAACTAAACAGTTACTACAAGATTTAAGTCCGCAACATAAGAAAATTCAGTTGGCAAAGGAGCTGGAAGGAACTTCTATGAATAGCTTTGGCCTCAATATAAATATTAGCACAAGGAGAGAGTGATTCAGCATTTACAGAAAAAATACCATTACAGGTACGGTAATACCTGCAAGCTCCCGCCATCCACACAGCATCAGACATGTAGCTTTCCATTCTACGGTCCATCGCCTCATATCTTTTCCATTTTCTGAATCGGCTTTTCAAACAGAACTATAGATCATCAAACATAGTGCTTCCAGAAACAGTTTTGTCCTGACTGACAATATCCTACGACAAAATAAAATGCGCAGAATTATACCACTTCCATATGCTATTCAACAGGAAACAGTCAGAAGTTCGAAAAATTGGCGCCTAATCCCATGTACTGGCAAAATTTAGGATAATTCCGATGAAACGTTAAAGTCTCGCAACTACAGACCTACGTTTTATTTACTTGTAGCATATGAAATTTTATTCAGTAGTAAAGACAAACTGCAACCCTTGCACAGTGTGGTATGTACAAAATCACAACAGGCAATGTGGAAAAGTATATGTTGGTCAGTCAGGCAGAGCTGAACAAATTTCGTTATCTGATCGTGAAAGTAGCTGGAGATAAAGGAAGAAAGATTCAACCTTTGCTAATTATCTTTTAACAGAAAACGATTCATATGAAGGCGAACATGAAGTTTTATATTCTGTTACGAAAAGTTGAAAGATGACAATACTGCAAATACTGGAACCCGACACAAAAAAATGACAGATAATGCTGAAATATTACTCGTAAATGATCAGATTCAGTTTTCTTCTTCCCCCTTTTTAAATTAAGTTTTCGTTACAGGTTCTAGATTGAAACTGTCAATTCATCCTCATTATGTTCTAAAAGTATCTGCACATTAAATCTTTGTCCCCCTCTCCCAAACACACATGCACACTTTTTTTAGTCACTGTAATTATTTAAGTGATACAAAGCAGTGTAACGTTTTCCCATCTAAAACTGTACGTCATTTTCTTATCTTCTGTACAGATACTTTCTATGTAAGGTGCACATCACTTTTATCTGTGTTTAGGAAATCAGTTGTGACCTGAAGATAGCATAAGAACTTACGTGATAAATTGTGCTGTCTTACAATATATTTATTCACTATCAGTTTCGATCATTGTCCATGCCATTTAACCACGAAAGTATACATCAATGAAGGCTTTAAAAGTTAAGAAAATTGATATCTGATACCTCAAGTCAGCAATGACGTATACTTTCCTGATTAAATAGCGTGTATGCCATGTGAAGTTATTAAAATAGATATTTTTTTCCGTTGGGAATATGATCCATGATCGAAACTGGTAGTGAATAAATATATTCTAAGAGAAACAGTGTATATCATGGATTTATACAAGTATATATCTGCTAATGACACCTGCCAGAAGAAAATTTTTGATGCTCTAAGAAGCCAAAAGCCAGATCGTGACCAAGCAAATATAATTTTGCAGAACATTAGGAAATAGTTTACAATTTAATATTTTTTTATATTTCTTTCTTGGATATTAATTTTTGGTAAGAAGCACTTCAGTACATTCATATTTTACAGTCCACGTTACACATCGAAATCCATTCACTTGGTAAACACATTATTTCACTGTCTGAAACTCGTAGGTTTCAGATTATTCTGTTAGTTAAATCCGAGTACATGAAAAGAAGTATGTTTGTACATGTTTGTATTGTTAACTTCACAGTCGTCACAATGCACTTGACATTCCACTTGGTAAACCTGTCTGTTTGCTTTGTGTTCATAGCCTTCACAGCATTATGTTCTGATGTAGTCACCCATTACGTTCACAGTCCATACTACACACTGAATCCCGTTCACTTAGCAAACACGTTACTCCCCTGTCCGCACAGCGTAATTCCCAAGTTCACACTGTGAAATGACAGTCCACCATAGGAAGCACTTTAACATGTTTATCTTTTAACTATACAGTCCGCGAGTTGCATCAAAAACTGTCAGCGTGTTACGGTACACCGAAAACGATCTATAAGCAACTGCCGCTGCGAACACGCTATTCCCTCACTCACGCACGACAGTAATGTGTCTGTTAATATTCCGACTCGGCTATTACCTTCTCACATATCGACCTCACGATAAATTTCAAAGCTCATCCCTCACAGAGTATTGCAGAAGTTAAAATATTTAAATTTCTGAGCTAAATTAAAATTTTACTTAAATGTATGATTTAATGCACATAGAAATATTTTTAGGCACATAAAAACAAAAGTGAAAAATAATGATTCTCTAGTTTGTAGTTACAAAACGTATTTAGAAAACCTATGTTATTACAGTTCTATTTGATGTGACAAAAGAAAAAAGAACAAAATCAAAATACAGTAAGATCTTTATTTTACGTCTTCGAGCAGTCCAGACTTAAGAAACGTGAAACTGAGGGAAATGCAGAATCAAAGAAAATATTAACCCCCCCCCCCCCAAATATGAGCAGAAACACATGTAACTGGCGTATATGATTAAAAATCACAAACCCCACCAATATGTCGTATAAAATCTGCCTAAGTGAAGGAAATTAAATGTATAATACTATGTTTATTAAATAATTTTAGGTAATGAATTTCCTCAGTTCTGAAAAAATCACAGATTTCTAACAGCATGTAAAAACTCATCAAAAAATTGAAATTGGTATCTCGGAACAAAGTAATCGAGCTATTTTATAACAAGCTACGACCACAAATTACATATTCAAAACATGCGTTTTTGAGAGATCATCCTCTGTGCTCACCCAGAAAAACTAAAAGTTGATGAATATGTTGAATTAAATCAAAAACATCTCAGCAGTTAAGTGGTTAAAGCATAAGCATAAATGCGGACATCTGCTTAACGAGATACTTGTCACCATTGTTGTTATTGTTTAATGTTCTTCTTACGAGCCGCACGTCATATTCTCACCTCCTCTGAAGCTGAATTTTAGGCTTGACGGGAGATACAGACGTGAAAAAATGAGTTTACTTCCCCAATTGAGCCGGCCGGTGTGACCGAGCGGTTCTAGGCGCTTCAGTCAGTAACCGCGCTGCTGCTACGGTAGCAGGTTCGAATCCTGCCTCGGGCATGGATGTGCGTGATGTCCTTAGGTTATTTAGGTTTAAGTAGTTCTAAGTTCTAGGGGACTGATGACCTCAGATGTTAAGTCCCATAGTGCTCAGAGCCATTTGAACCAGTCCTCAATTGACGTTATAAGCGTATTACAAATTGGCTGCGCGAGTTTCTGTACACTGTGTAAAATGTTAATTTGGAAGTTCAGATGCTCAGTATGGTTTATATCCTCTATCACTGCTACTAATATTTACCACCTACAGTTGGGATGTGGGCATTGTAAAGTAGATATATAAGTAGTGTATGTAGTTGTTGCAACTGTATCATGTCAAATCTTTGTCACAGCAGATCATCTGCACGAAAAGTGTATTTTTAGCACTTCACAGTATGTTTTCACCCCTACCAGCATCCCCACCACTGAAGGGCCACTGCCCCTCTCCACACAGTAGGCGAGCGCCTCCAGACACATCTTTGACCCGGAGTCTCATTGGTTAGAACAGAACTGTCTTCAGCCAATAGTCGCGCTTCGAAATGAGCCCCAACGATCAACGATTTCTCTACGAATTTCCATGTTAATATGTTTGCAAGACATACCATTACATCAATTTTCTGTTTGTCTTCGTGCTTGCCAAACCCTACCTTGGCCAGCAAGGTCGCCGATTCCCTCCGCAGTTGAGATGTTTGGAGCACTGCAAGCACCTCCCTCCACCCAGTGGAGGATTTTGACGATCCAACTCGTCAGTTGAAAAAAATTTGACACGATATCCCTCCGGAGGACATCCAACAAGCCTTTTAATGAATGCCAATCCGAATATCTGCTTCCATGACGAGCTTCTGTGAAGAAGGCAGATGAGTGTACACAGACTTATGCTGACTGGAGCGGTACCGTAAAATTTCTTTTGTGTACATGTGAAATAATTTTACACGTCATTGTTAATGGTTTTATTTATCTTCAGCTCAAGGAAAAAGTCTTAGCATTCTGAACAGTTAGTTCAAACTTTGCCAACTGCCTTCTAGACAACGCAGCGTTGAAGAAGAATGATGTAGGAACCGGCAACTGCACGCTGTCTACAGCGCAAGGGACGGATCGAAGACTGGAGGGAAGCGCTAGGTAGAGCCCTGACCGTGTGCTGAAGAGCTTACGTCCGCTTGCGAAATCCTGCCTCATCTGTAGAAGTGCTATAACTGGTCGGACTCTCACGTCCTGAGCAGTTATGTCAAAAGGGGTAACTATATTAGCTTGTATCACAACCTGCTGTATTAGATTTACGTGTAATGCTATGGCCAAACAAAACTACTCGCTTTTGCTGAACATGGCTTCTGTTCACAACCAATAAACCTCCGATTCTCTGAAGAATCGAACTCTCTTGTACTGTATAAATCAGCTTCAAACGTCTGATTACTTTACAAACGATTTAATGTTTTAAATATTTGACTTTAAGCATGTATGCGAGGAGAAAATTAGGAAAAGTTTAAAATTAGTTTGTTGGAAGTTGCTAAGTCCTTTCGTTATCAAACACAGGATGAGTATAGTCCAGGTGATTAGCGCTCCATAGTAATCTCAAAAGTTATCAACCCTACATCACCTCCCCCCCTCCTCATAACCCCCAGCCGCAATTGCTCTCCTTACACCCTTACTACACTGGTTTCAATGAAAATATGTTACCACACAATAAACCTGTACTATGTTTCTAATCTACACGTTTCTGACTGTCATCCCCCCCCCCCCCCCCCCCCCGTAATCGCTGCATAACTGTCACGCGATATGGCTTCTAAGACTTTTCAATATCCGCTGCCAACTCCTACTTACATTGGCCTGTTGGGCCAATTTACGTGTTGACTTCTTTGGGCTATGAATAATTCTTCGGCGAATGTCTGCAATGACTTCTGGTGTGCAAACTGGAGGAATTTTTTGTCGTTTTACATTTTGCACAGATACGTAGGTGTGCCATTTTTACACACACTCTGCATTGGTCTCTTCCTGCTGGTAGTCCTCTATCCAGATAGTTGACCCCGACAATTTTCAGAGTTTTCTTAATCGAACCTCTTTTGACACATGCTTCCACAATTTCAATTCTTTCTTCTATCGTGAAAGTCATTTTGCAGATGACAAAGAGAAGCGTTTAACTTCACTGATGAAATAAATTGAAATGTTGATAGAGGAATGCTAACAATCGATTATTGCATAAAACTGTCCGTTGTTGTAGCTCTTTATTTCAGAAGTCGAAATATTGCATTCGCGCTCAAAGGGAAGGCCGGATGCTTTTAACTGCGCCAACCTGTATGACGATCTCTTCGACGGGACATTCAACGCCAGCTTTTATTTCTTCCTTACATAGTTTGTAGGACTGTTGATATTTCTAAAAATATCAGGAGACCGATTTATCGATATTCAGGAAAATATCACTGTACTGATAAAATAAATAAGTACTTTTGTACATGTTACTTATAAATGGAAGAAACAGAATCTGCCTTTACCAGTATTCCAGATCACGTTAATGTAAGAACAAAGATAAGTCAACAGTTCACTTGAAATTTTGTTCTTGGTTTTAGATGGAAAGTGTATCGTTATGCAAACAGCTTTAGTCCATTACAAACACTTTAACTTTAATACATATCAGAATATCTAAAATAAATGGAATCTGTTCTTACTAATATTCCAGAATTCTCAAATACCGAATAAATGAAGCCCGGATATTTTCTGGCCGTCATATAAAATGTCTCGAGACAATGACAGCTTCTAACTGTAATACTTCTCTTATTTGTTAAGCTTTCAACATAAGATTATATCCCTTGATAATCAGAGTACGGTTAAGTTTTAATTTTTTAAATTCGGTCCATAATTACGCGAAATACCGAAAATCAAATTTTTGTTGCCCTGGTAGGCAACCTGCCACTGCACAGGGTTCCGGGACAACGGTTTAGTAATACCCAACATACTGTATGGTAATAACTAAACTTCTGCTACTTGAGAGGGCACACATGAAAAATTAGTGAGACTTTGTGGAAACACTTGTAAGGACATGCGGAATAGTAATAAGGAATAAACGATTCCAGGAAACACATTTCAATTTCCACATAATTGGGTAAAACTAAACTAAACTCCGCCAGAACAGGTCATGAAGGCTCATCGGTACCGACCTGCCGCCGTGCGACGGAATAATACTGTAGCTTAGATGGGTAGATCACGTGACTAATGAGAAGGTACTGAATAGAACTGAGGACAAGAGAAATTTGTGGTACAACCTAGCTAAGAGAAGGGATCGGTTGGCAGGACACATTCTGAGGCATCAAGGGATCACCAATTTAGTACTGGGGAGAAACGTGGGGAGTAAAAATCATAGAAGTACACCAAGAGATGAAGAAGCAGATTCAGAGAGATGTGGGTTGCAGTAGTTACTCGGAGATGAAGAGGCTTTCACAGCATGGAGCAGCATAGAGAGCTGCATCAAACCAATCTTTGGACAAAACATGAAAGGGCAAACACCGTACATCATAAAATAAGAACAATAGCTGCAGAACAGGGTTGCAAATATCATGTAACAATGTGAGAATTTTAGCATACAGACAAACGTATTTAAAACAAAAGAAAAACCCAAAATGACTAACACCATACAACCGACGGTATGTACAATAGTGCCGGTAGAACAGTGAAATAAAATGCACAAGACAGCAATATTAAAAATATAACGTAAAAAAAGAGGTCCGCACGCAAATTAAAACACAAAATGACGCACCCGATTACGAAACAGGCTGATGCAGTTTGAAAATGAAGACATCGATAACTCACAAATTAAATTTGGGAGCCCATGGCTTTCAAATAGTCAGTAAGTTATAATAATCAAGACGCTGGAGTAAAACAGTACGGAGGGAGTAACCTCTCATTACTAACTTCTTACATAAGTCTGATTGCACAGCCCTGTACTTGCAACCTGCCAGTGTGATGTGGTTCAGGTCCGCTACTGCGATTGTGTCCTTATTGCAGTGTCTAGGCTACGTGTTACAAACGTTGCTTAGTGTGACTACCATCAGCATCGATGCCAGCCTGGAAACGCACTATAGACTGCATTTCACAACTGTTCGCAGCATTTTCTGAACGGTGGAGTATGTAATGTTCAACTGTAGTGACACACCACGGGCAATGTCTGAAGATCATACAAAACGTCGAGGATTCACAGCTATTTCAACAGAATCTTCTTCAACAATTTGTCGCGCAATTGGCTGTCTTCGTTTCCAGCAGCAATTCTCAAATCGCCAGTTAATACGAACTTCAGAATCACACACGGAAAGATGACCTCTCTTTATTCTTTCAATGCGTCGAAGTTCGCAAAAAGCAGCACCACTATTCCTGTTGTTTTGATAAGACAGCCTTGCAAGTAAGGCTGGCTCTGAGCACTATGGGACTCAACTTCTGAGGTCATTAGTCCCCTAGAACTTAGAACTACCTAAACCTAACTAACCTAAGGACATCGCACACATCCATGCCCGAGGCAGGATTCGAACCTGCGACCATAGTGGTCTCGCGGTTCCAGACTGCAGCGCCTAGAACCGCACGGCCACTTCGGCCGGCCCTTGCAAGTAAGCTCTGCTCACCTTGCAAGTCATGACACTAATACTACTAACAACGCAAATCCTACAGCGCACACTCAGAACATCAATGCTATAAAACTGGGTACCCATACCGCAAATATGCAATATGTGTAACAAAATAAAAAGATCACTTTTCCGGAACCTGTAATTGTCCCCCATTATCAAACATTAGTTTGAAATTTGGCTCAAAGGTACCTACAGACTTCGCCTGTACTGGTGCCAAAGCGTGGCTCACTCTGAAGTCAATCTTGCGATTGGCAACGCTTCGGAAAACAAGGTGTCGACACATCCGAAAAAAGCCCACAGCTCAGAAGTTCATGTGATCTGTAAGATGGGATACTGATATCACAATTCTGTCCAACGCCGTCGTGGAGCTGTCGCATGATATGAGGGTCATGAGACGCATTTCACTCCTTCTTTTGATGTTATACGCTGGAGGTCAGAACCGCGACACTCAGCGTTGAAATCACGTGATTTCGTTATTCGTGGTGAAGGTAAGGATTTCGGACCTTATAGCCGTTCATTATGGACACAAAGCCTCAGAAGGTTGTATAAAAGGCCTCGACGAAACCACTCCTTTTCTAGCAGCATTGATTCTCACACATTTTGCTGGTATGAGCAACATGACACCGTTCTTGACGCCGTTCGACACTGCTGCCAACCCCTGTGCGTTTCAAACCTACCCTAACGACTCTGCAGGGCTGCAGCCCCACTGAACGTGATCTGACGCCTGCTCAGTGTGATGCGACCGCAATTTTTGCTCTGGTCTATAGAGTGGAAAACGTAGGAACTGTTCAAAATCATTCGAAGAAATCTGAAAGTGATCAAGTGCAGCAAATAGTGTTTCCTTCTCCAGCCCTCGCGTTTGTGCCTTCCTGTGGCGTCATCACGAGGGAATGCAACATTAACATGAGAGTGAAACACTGTCGGTGCCACCCACGCACGTTTGTTGAGCACAGTACAAATTTACCAATCAGAAACATCGGCACCAATTCAGCCTTGCGTCAGTTCTAGCCCATGAAGGTAAGTAAAGGTGTGTCAAAGGGGTTGCCTAACCCTCAGGTGTTACAGCTGCTGCGAGGCTGAATTGATGTCAAAGTTTCTGACAGGCACATTTTTAAAGTGCTCAGCAAAAGTGTGTGGGTGGCACCGGGAGTGTCTCCAAACAGGGGGAGGGGGTAGGGGGATATCTTAGAGTGACCCTTTGCTACTTTATTCACACACGTGTGCGTATGATCACGCCACAGGAAGGCGCAAAATCGAGTGCTGAGAAAGCATCAACAACCTTTGCTGCTGCGGATAACTTTCAAATTTCGTCGAATGGTTTTGAACAATCCCTATGTACTCCACCCCCATATACCAAAGCGAATATTGACATCGCACTACGCTTCCAAGGGGTCAGATCACATTCAGTGGGACTGTAGCCCCATAATGCCCTTGAGGTAGACTTGAAGCACCCAGGAGTTGGTAACATTGTCGAATGTTGTGGAGAACATCCTCCTGGTGCTCACAGCTCTATGAAGTGTTGCTTTCGACCGGGAAGTGCGTGGGAAACAACGGCCCAAGGGAAGCGATGGTTGCATTGACGACGCTTATGCCACACTCTGAGGCTTTATGTGTCGGTTCTGCGAGGCGTGAGTCTGAAATGTTTTCCTTGGCCACTCATAACAAAACTGCGTGATTTCAACACTGGGTGTCGCTGTTCTGACCTCCATCGCAGAGCGTCAAAAGAAGGGGTGAACTGTTGGCAAGAGTGTGACGACATTCCTATCGTATGGCACGTCTATGGTGGTGTTTTGTGGTGACATTCGGTGCAAATGTGACATCAGAAAGCCGCTTTAGAGCTCACAAGAACTTCAGAGCTGTGGCAGTTTTCTCATGTATCGACGCATTGCTGTTCGAAGTGTCGTCGAGACAGAGTGGCGTCACACCGTTACAGAGGAAACTTGTTGTCACCTTTCGGTCATACTTCAAACTCATATTTCGTAATGGGGGACAATTATGTGGTTTCGAGAAAGTGATCTTTTAATTTTGCTGGGCGGTGTTGTGTTCTGCGTACATAAGTAGCAAAAGTTCAGTTACGAGGCCCATTCGGAAAGTAAGGTCCCATCGGTCGCAAAATGGAAAATATCGTGAGGATGAAAAATGTTTCATTTGCAACAGTTAGCTACATCTTTCAGCTACTTCTCTACACCGTCGCCCCTCCGATTCAGACATTTGTTGTAGCGTTGTACCAACTTTCCAATACCCTCGTCATAGAACGAAGCCGCCTGTGCTTCCTGCCACTTCTCTACGCTGGTCTACAACTCGTTGTCTGTGCCAGAACGATGTCTTCATAGCTAGCGGTTCATGTGAGCAGGGATGAAACTCAGTGAAAGTCAATTACGGATTCCGATGTCGGTAATCGAACACTTCCCATCGAAAACGCTGCAGAAACATCTTCATTTTCCCTTCAGAGTGCAGCCGAGGATTGACATGCAGAAGGAAACTTACGACAGTTGTGTTAGTGGGCTGCATGTCATCAGGAGAAATCTCACACCAGGCCCTCATATTTGGCGGGAGACACTATTGCTCTAAACATCTTTACGTGCTCACTGTGCGCTCGCAACAGAACAGAAACCATCGGATTTTCACGATGTTTTTCCATTTCGCACCCCATCAGAACTCGCTTTCCGATTAGCCATCGTATATCTACCCTGTAGATACGCAAAGCTAAATATGAACGTGAAAACATTATACGAAACTGTATGAAAGCTGTCTCCTGGTGAACCGTTGCCATTACTATCGTGCCAATGTAATCTTGTTCATTACCTTACTACCAACACATTCCACAGTTCATCGGGCGTAAGAATTATAAATACCGTCAGTCGGAATCGTTGCCGCCTGACCTACCAGCATGGTTGTTGCAGAGGGCATCATCTAAAAAATAGAATTCGCAAACGAAGCCGTCGAAATTAGAGACATGTTTAAAAAAAACTGTAGCACAAACAAAAGTGACACAGAGGACTTGCGACTGGAATTGTAATTACGTTGAAGGCTGAACATAGAACGCAACTGAATCACTTGAAATCGGAAGAAGAAACGTGGAGGAATCAAACACATTCACTGAATTAGTGGTGTCGGATCGACAACACAGTATTCATGGGTACACACATACATGCGAACCTCAGAACATAAGGTCAGTAATTACAGCTACCAATCAAGAGCAGATCAGCTACGATTGTGCAGTGAAGCCGTTTGGTTCCTAGTTCGTTATCTTTTTCCAATACTCTACTCAGTACAATGTCACGTGGGACAACAATTCGATAATTTCGAAGCTTTAACAGCAATGAAAATGCTAGTAAATATTCTGCTACTGAAAAGTAAAGTCGTGTATGCTAAAACAAGGAATTGCTTTGGCTTTAAAATCAGTTATATTTTCAGTTCAGAGTTTGAATTTAATGAATAGTTACATCCAGAAAGTGACTGTCAGGCAGCAGAACCGTTCCGCCGTGTTTCCGCTTTCAGATGCGATATTGTGACCGCTGTCGCTCTCCAGTCCCGTAAACGAGTAGGCCGACATTCATTTCAGTAATACGGGCGTGCTTTTGTTCTGGTCTGGACACAGTTCGCACATCAATGAGCCTCTTGGGTACTCTCTGTGAACATTAAAACCAGTACTACTGCGTATTTCCGTTTCAATTGAAACCTGGGCTGGGAATCGCACTGCCATATTCACCTCGGGCACCAGCAACGGGAAATTTCAAATGACAACAAATTCCACTTGGCATGTGACTTGCAATAGATTTTACGTACAAACTGCACATGTCTGGACATGTAGTCTTGTATTAAACCACTTTCACTATTATTACGTTATTTCACCTCTCAGATTAATGATTATATCTTTTGAACTGAGCACATTAAATATTACTTATTGAACGAAGTTAAAGAGAGACAACCAATCACAGTCATAATAGTACGAGCTAAAATTAACCTCAATAAATGTCATAGCACGCAACTCGAAAAAAAAATTATATTATAAAGACATCATTTAACAACCGCAGGAGGGAACAGTAAACGCTGCATACAACCAAAGGCGTTTCTGTCACTATGCGCGTGAGCATAGAGAAGCACTTCACGCCCATATTTTGTATGTTGCAGATGTGCGAATTCGTGAGTGCTGTCATTTCCACTTCGTTACTTTTGTGTACTGAGTGGTCTGCAAGTGAAGGTGTTTAAGTGTGTGCAAGCAGTGCAAGGTTATGCTGTTTTTGGCTGTAATTCTCACAAAAGCAGCACTAAAGGTACTGAACAAGTGCTTTTTGCTTTCCCTCGTGATGCAAGTCTGCAAAATATTTGACTGCTGACGTTTTCACCCAAGACGCCGAATATGTTGCAAACGATGTAATATCCTCATTTCAAATAAACTGATTAATAGAGACTTGAGATCGGACTGTTAAAATTACTGCGGAAACAAGTGCTTAAGAGCGAGGCATTTCCATAGCGCATTTTCAGTTGTACCTGTAGCGCCAGTGTTAGCACACTGCGTGCAACAAACAAAGGAAGAAAGGTATCAACAAACGTGAAATTCGTAGACAAACCGTAGAGGCTTTAGGAAAATTTTCACCACGCAAGAAGACTTGTAATATATATACACTTACAGATGAAGTTGTCTGTAATGATTTCGTTAACACCAACTCGAAAAATTATAGGGGCCGGCTGGTGTGGCCGTCCGGTTCTAAGCGCGTCAGTTTGGAACCGCGTGATCGCTACGGTCGCAGGTTCGAATCCTGCCTCGGGCATGGATGTGTGTGATGTCCTTAGGTTTAAGTAGTTCTAAGTTCTAGGGGACTGATGACCTCAGTAGTTAAGTCCCATAGTGCTCAGAGCCATTTGAACCATTTTGAATTATAGAGTTAGCGGTATTACAGAAGAGAAGTACTCATCTGGAAAACATGTCTGTGGAATTCCTAGTACGTAATAAATGTCTTCGAAAACAGTTGTCATCAACGAAACAACGTCTGCACAATGAAGAAAGCAATGAACACGCACAAGCTTTTGGTAAAATTAACAGAATACTCGGGCGGAATATTTTCACCCAACAAATCAATAGCTTGTTACTCTGGTCAAAAAGGGTTAGATGATCATCAAAGAGAACATTTGCAGCTTGATTACACTGAGCACCATTTCGTAGAAAAGTTGCAATTTTCTCAGCGAAAAACTTGGATATCCTCTACCTGCAGGTCAACCATGCGCTCTTGGACAAACAGCAGTTCCCGTTACCATCAGGATTTTGAAAGATGCTGTAGCTATATTAGCTAATTCTAATGCTCTCTAGAAATAAGGGACTTGTAGAATGACTACCTATTAGCTTAAATTCTTTTAAGCTTATGATGAATACAAAATTTAAAAAAAGCGTTACATAGATCGTGTTTACTCGGCAAAACGTTTCTCAGACCAAACTCTAAAACTTGTAAGCTCGTTTAGAAGATTCAGTTTAACAGAAAACCGCAGAAACAGATTATAATATGCGTTTTTTTGCCTTTTCGATTTACAAACAGCACTGTCTGTTTTAAAGCCTGACAAGGTACAGAATGTAGCAGTAACAGTGTAGCAGTAGTACAATAGCAGTTTACGTTTCATTATTTCGGTATTAACCGAAATACATTGTATAAGTGCAGGCACCACACCCTATTGCGATGCTCCCGAGGCAACCACTGTTTCTTAGTGACACCACAGTGTTAACTAATAGCACCACGTAACGCTTACTGCCCAAACGTATTTTCTACAGACCATGAACAACCCTTTACGTTGGATGTACGGCAAGCAAGTTGGCTGTAGGCTTATTCACACCACACGTTATACAAAACGATCTGTATCAAATCTTTTACAAAGCAGATACGAGAGACTGCAGCTGCCTTTCTCTTAAAAAAGACGTAAGATTGATACGGTGCGCCGTTGGCGCCAGTCGCTTCTCTATATTCATTTAAGATCTCTGCGATCGACTCTGATAGCGAGACCGCAGTTTTCTTCTTTGGTTGCTTTTCGGCTATTTAAGCGCACGACCTTGTGTGCTATAATCCTATCGTATTGTAACTATTGACTGTGTGTTTATGGAATACATATAATATAATTAATCGGCTCTGGCGCTATGTTACGAGAGCGCATTTTAGAAAAAAATGTTCAAATGTGTGTGAATTCCTATGGGACTAAACGTGATTTAGTACTATGACCAGCTTCTTACATATTGTAGTATATTATGACTTCCTGGTCTGGCAGTAATAAGCCTGTCTGCACATATTATTACTGAGAAGGTAGTGCAGATATTTAAAGTGCTTATTTCTGAATGTTAATGGCTTGTGGGTCCCTTGTGGCTGTATTCTTGTTTTCAAACTTTTCTAATGTTCTAAAGCTAGTGTTACTCGGGATACTGCCCCGTTGCTATGTGTTTTTATGTTTTTGTTTCAGTGTTATAATCAGCGGTGCGCGTCATCCGTTGTAGCTGGTCGTTTAACTGGTGGACGACGCCTCGGCGGCGCCCAGTTTGAATCGTAACCGATAGCGCGGTCGTTCTTCGGTGAATTTCAGTATTTTATTATTTGTTTCTGGTGACGCCGAGGCGTCCGTCTTTCCTTCTTCACCGTTCCTTTCAGCTTTCATTCAGGCTCGACCTGAGTTGTAGTTTCCGTGCACCTCTGATGTGCCACTTGTCACTGAAATTTTGTAATCCCTGAAAGATGCCTTTCATTGTACTGGGTTTTTAATATTTTATTGAGAAAGAGAAATTTTGAGATGGTTCTGCTGTTACATCTTAAAAGGTGTCCTGCTTCTGTGGAAGTTTTCTCAGTACACCATCTATTGTCTGTATGGTTCTTAAGGATTACGTAACGAGAGTTTTAAAATTATTTACTGTTTGGGGTGGGCGCCCGTATGCATTTTGTCTGTTTACTAAAATTTCAGATTCTATGGCAATCATATATATTATTCTGGGGTAAGATCAGTTTGCTGTTGTCACGCAAGTGTCACATCAAATCTGTTGGAAATTACAAGCGAGAGTTTGTGTTTGCCTTGTCTTTATTGAGCTGAAGTATCCCTGAGCGTGTGTCCCACGTCTCAAAGATAAATACGCAGATCAATAGGTTATTGCCAGTTGTTGTTGTTGTTGTGGTCTTCAGTCCTGAGACTGGTTTGATGCAGCTCTCCATGCTACTCTATCCTGTGCAAGCTTCTTCATCTCCCAGTACCTACTGCAACCTACATCCTTCTGAATCTGCTTAGTGTATTGATCTCTTGGTCTCCCTCTACGATTTTTACCCTCTACGCTGCCCTCCAATGCTAAATTTGTGATCCCTCGATGCCTCAGAACATGTCCTACCAATCGATCCCTTCTTCTAGTCAAGTTGTGCCACAAACTTCTCTTCTCCCCAATCCTATTCAATACCTCCTCATTAGTTACGTGATCTACCCACCTTATCTTCAGCATTCTTCTGTAGCACCACATTTCGAAAGCTTCTATTCTCTTCTTGTCCAAACTAGTTATCGTCCATGTCTCACTTCCATACATGGCTACACTCCATACAAATACTTTCAGAAACGACTTCCTGACACCTAAATCTATATTCGATGTTAACAAATTTCTCTTCTTGAGAAACGCTTTCCTTGCCATTGCCAGTCTACATTTTATATCCTCTCTACTTCGACCATCATCGGTTATTTTACTCCCTAAATAGCAAAACTCCTTTACTACTTTAAGTGTCTCATTTCCTAATCTAATTCCCTCAGTATCACCCGACTTAATTTGACTACATTCCATTATCCTCGTTTTGCTTTTGTTGATGTTCATCTTGTATCCTCTTTTCAAGACACTGTCCATTCCGTTCAACTGCTCTTCCAAGTCCTTTGCTGTCTCTGACAGAATTACAATGTCATCGGCGAACCTCAAAGTTTTTACTTCTTCTCCATGAATTTTAATACCTACTCCAAATTTTTCTTTTGTTTCCTTTACTGCTTGCTCAATATACAGATTGAATAACATCGGGGAGAGGCTACAACCCTGTCTCACTCCTTTCCCAACCACTGCTTCCCTTTCATGCCCCTCGACTCTTATAACTGCCATCTGGTTTCTGTACAAATTGTAAATAGCCTTTCGCTCCCTGTATTTTACCCCTGCCACCTTCAGAATTTGAAAGAGAGTATTCCAGTCAACATTGTCAAAAGCTTTCTCTAAGTCTACAAATGCTAGAAACGTAGGTTTGCCTTTTCTTAATCTTTCTTCCAAGATAAGTCGTAAGGTCAATATTGCCTCACGTGTTCCAACATTTCTACGGAATCCAAACTGATCTTCCCCGAGGTCGGCTTCTACCAGTTTTTCCATTCGTCTGTAAAGAATTCGCGTTAGTATTTTGCAACTGTGACTTATTAAACTGATAGTTCGGTAACTTTCACATCTGTCAACACCTGCTTTCTTTGGGATTGGAATTATTATATTCTTCTTAAAGTCTGAGGGTATTTCGCCTGTCTCATACATCGTGCTCACCAGATGGTAGAGTTTTGTCATGACTGGCTCTCCTGAGGCCATCAGTAGTTCTAATGGAATGTTGTCTACTCCCGGGGCCTTGTTTTGACTCAGGTCTTTCAGTGCTCTGTCAAACTCTTCACGCAGTATCTTATCTCCCATTTCATCTTCATCTACATCCTCTTCCATTTCCATAATATTGTCCTCAAGTACATCGCCCTTGTATAAACCCTCTATATACTCCTTCCACCTTTCTGCTTTCCCTTCTTTGCTTAGAACTGGGTTGCCATCTGAGCTCTTGATATTCATACAAGTGGTTCTCTTCTCTCCAAAGGTCTCTTTAATTTTCCTGTAGGCAGTATCTATCTTACCCCTAGTGAGACAAGCCTCTACATCCCTACATTTGTCCTCTAGCCATCCCTGCTTAGCCATTTTGCACTTCCTGTCGATTTCATTTTTGAGACGTTTGTATTCCTTTTTGCCTGCTTCATTTACTGCATTTTTATGTTTTCTCCTTTCATCAATTAAATTCAATATTTCTTCTGTTACCCAAGGATTTCTATTAGCCCGCGTATTTTGCCAGTTACAGGAATGAATGGGTAGCGAATAACGAATCCGTTCTTGTGAAGTAATTAATTAACAATGTGTTCTAAATGGTTCAAATGGCTCTGAGCACTATGGGACTTAACATCTATGGTCATCAGTCCCCTAGAACTTAGAACTACTTAAACCTAACTAACCTAAGGACAGCACACAACACCCAGCCATCACGAGGCAGAGAAAATCCCTGACCCCGCCGGGAATCGAACCCGGGAACCAGGGCATGGGAAGCGAGAACGCTACCGCACGACCACGAGATGCGGGCAACAATGTGTTCTCCTCGTAATAAGAAACTTTAATCATCTAATAATTGTAAACCGCTACAAGAGCTAGTCACCGCATTAAACGGTCCCCCACTTTTACTTTCTTCACATTAAATGCGACATGCATGGCACATTTATTTATGTCAACAGTAATGTTGCAAAAAGTGGAGAAAAGCTGCTTCGAAAGTCTTGGTACGGTAAAGAGGACGCCAATTTTGGCCGTTAGGCGAAAGAATACCAGGATTCTCTTGAGCCTGGCGCCAAATGTACAGCACACAGTGACTTCCGCTTCTTTTGGTACTGTCTTGTTGTCGCGTCTTGCCAACTGTGGGAGGTGCTTGCCATTGTCTTCTCGAAGATAACAGTCGGGAAATTGTTCCTTAAGTTCACTCCCGTTTGAGTTGACATCCAGAGACATGTGGTGAGGGAGGGACCAGCTAAACAGACAAATTTGGAGAGAAGGTATCAAAGTGCTTCTAAGTTTTCTGTACAATGTGTGTGTGTGTGTGTGTGTGTGTGTGTGTTAATCTAATGAACACAATTGTAGTCCAAATTCAACTAGTCTCTCGTTGCTAAAGGCATCAATAAACTCCTTTTATTTTTTCTTCCTTCATAAATATGACTTTTTGTGATGTCTAGTAACAGCGACAGGCGACAGAAAGCATGGTAAATAGTAAATCCACTTTCGTAGGAAGTATAGGTCACGAACCCTCTTGCGAATAGGTAAAGCAGTCCGAATTGCTTGTAAAAGCGATAAATAATGGTTATTGCCGCTGGGTATGGAATAACTTCGGAGCACAGGAACATCTCTAGTATTCATCTCCTCCCCCGCCGGCCGGAGTGGCCGTGCGGTTCTAGGCGCTACAGTCTGGAGCCGAGCGACCGCTACAGTCGCAGGTTCGAATCCTGCCTCGAGCATGGATGTGTGTGATGTCCTTAGGTTCGTTAGGTTTAAGTAGTTCTAAGTTCTAGGGGACTGATGACCTCAGAAGTTAAGTCCCATGGTGCTCAGAGCCATTTTTGAACAGGGGTTTCCAGTTAGTTAGGTTTAATTAGTTCTAAGTTCTAAGTTCTACGTTCTAGGCGACTGATGACAGAAGCTAAGTCGCAAAGTGCTCAGAGCCATTTGAACCATCTCCTCCCACCTCCCCCCCCCCCCCCCCCAGTTTATCACCATCTCTTCTCCACTTCACACATATTTTTAAACATATTTCGTTTTTATTCGTCAAAGTGGCAACTCAACAATTCCATTTCCAAAAATGTAGACTTATGAGGACTACTAGTGGCTTCAACTGTGGTGGTTTCGATGTGATTATTTTGCCATGTGACGGAAAATGCATGTATCCCATTACAGAGGGTTTTTTCCTATTCTAAATAGCTCGAGAGCTTACCTAACAAGTACACCAATCCTTTCAGCAACCTTTCTTTGCGCACAAACAATGACCTCTAGTATTTAATACGAAAACTCTGTATAGGTCTTTGAAGATTTTAGTGGGCAAAGTTGAAACTGTTAATGTGTTTATTGAACACCATATATTGTCCATCGTGATAAAACAATTCGAATGAACAAAGAGCCAATATGGCGATTTGAAGGCACGATTAGCGCCCAGGAAGCTTTCCTGGCGTTCCAGATAGAGAGATACGTACCTGCATTTACATCATTACTGCACACCCCTTGCTGTGGTGTGTGGCGGAGGACACTTCGAGTGCCAATGTCACTTCATCTCTTTCTTGTTCCAGCTGCGAGTGGTTCTCCGACAACAAAGCACAGCGTGATGCAGAGCGCCTCCCTTGTAGCGTCTGCCTCTGGAATTGGCTGAGCACCTCCGTGATGCATTGGTGCTTACTAAATGAACATGTTACGAAACGCACTGCTCTTTTTTCGATCTTCTCTGTTTCTTATATGAGTCGCATCTGGGGTGGGTCCCACAGTGACGAGCAATATTAAACCATATGAAGATGGTATCTGTTCTTTCGAGCATGGTGATCTTGGTAATTGAATATGGTGATCTTGTAGCTCTCGAAGAATGAAATTACAATGATATCCAGACTATTAGCTGTTCAGAGGCGTTGATAAATATCAACGGGGACAGTTGAAAATTTGTGACCCGACCGGGACTCGAAGACGGGTTCTCCTGCTTACATGGAAGACGCTCTATCCGACTGCGCCATCGAGTACACAGAAGATAGCGTGATTACAAGGACTTTTCTCTGGCACGCTCCTAGTGAGACCCACATTTCAAACTTACTGTCCACACTACATTTGTAGTGCCCTTGCCCACTATACTCATTACTCGCGGCAGTCGGACATGTCCGAAAGAACAGATACCATATGTATATAGATAAGGCTTAGCGGCCAATGATCTTCTTCAGTGCTGATGCACTCACATTGCTCAAACTCTTACAGGAATCGGTAGATTGACTTCCTTGAGTAACGAGTACAGTGGGCAGGGGCACGACAAATGTAGTGTGTGGGCAGTAAGTTGGAAATGTGGGTCTCACGGGAAGTACGCCAGAAATTAAGACCCTGCAGTCGGAGTATGCACTGTGTCCTCGATGACTCAGTCGGGTAGAGCGTCTACCATGTAAGCAGGAGGTCCCTGGTTCGAATCCTGGTCGGGGCACACATTTTCAACTCGCACATTCCCTATGCTACAAAGTATTTACATTCGGTTATAAGACTTCCTATTCTTCAGTGAGCCTATGTCTCGTGGTGCAGAGGCGAGCGTGCCGGCCTAAGGTTCGACTACATCGGATTCTCTAAGTCCAGCCCCTGCCACACAGTGACACTGGCAAGCCTCCTCCCCACTACTTTGCAACAGAAGACCTTTCCAGGAGGGTGGGTAGCCTTTATAGGCGTCTTTGGGCACGGCCCCGTCCTTCTGGAAGTTTCTACCCTTACGTATACGGGTGGGGCTTATCACGCGAGAGCGCGTGACACCTGCATGGCGTACACGCATGATATTTTCAGAATGACTGTGTTCAAAGGTCACTTTTCTTCGCTTACTCCGAGCCTCATGCTGCTACAGAGTCCACCCTTGTTGGTAGAACAAATAGTAAATACTCGCTAAGAAGTTATGTTTTACTATACTACTGAATTTAGCTTGTTGTTTCTGCTATTCGCAACAACACTTGCACTGACTGCCTGTGCTGTGGCCGTAAGAACAGAAAAGTAATTGATCCAGCATACATATGTATGCAGCAAACACTTCAAAAAAGACTAGTACCTTTCTACAGCTACGCTTAGAATTTGAATATGACTTCTTATGGTCGCATTTGGTGTACCACCAGCGGGTTATGTTTTTCATGTTGTCTGTCTAAGCCGGCCGAAGTGGCCGAGCGGATCTAGGCGGTTCAGTCCGGAACCGCGCGACTGCTACGGTCGCAGGTTCGAATCCTGCCTCGGGCATGGATGTGTGTGATGTCCTTAGGTTAGTTAGGTTTAGGTAGTTCTAGGGTACTGATGACCTCAGATGTTAAGTCTCATAGTGATCAGAGCCATTTGAACCATTTTTCCGTCAAATTTGGGTTTGTTTTGAAGGTATCAAGAAGCCTACTTCCAAGAAAACAGCAGTGCCATCTCAGAATCTACCAGCAGACAGTAGCGAGAAAATCAGGTCAGTCCTGCAGACAGTAAAGAGAAAATCAGGTCAGTCCTGGAGGAGAGACTCTTAAATCTTTGAGCCATTTCGTCACTAACATCACTGGTTCTTGGGAAGTGGTAAAATTCAGTCAAGTTTTCTCATGGTAGAGTCCTTCATTTTCTTCCACACTTGTTTAGCGTCAGTACATATGGGGATTTTCATCTCAGTCTCATCCTTCCTGCAACACAATGAAAGACACTTCACTTAAACGTATTGTGAACCCACAATGAGGGTAAATAAATTAAGAATAAGACTTGTTCAAAAGTATTTCACGTTCTTCCCTGTCCATAACATCTGCAATAAATCCATAGACGCCTTAGACTAAATTGGTTAAAAACAGTGTTGGTTGCAATTTTAGTTTTTTTATTTTTCACCTACGCGTTTCAACACGAAGCTGTGGTGTATTATGCTTACTACCTGAGCCTCATCCTATTCTGTTGCTCCTGTGAACGGGAACGCGTTATGCAGGTCTTGGAGTCACTCGCGTCCATCGAGAAAAGTTTTTACTGAGTTTAACAAAGGCGATGTTGGCCTGAAGTATTCGAAGATACCCTTTGGGTACACTGTTTAAAGGATCGGTCTAAGAAATACCAAATTAAGATTAATCTGAAGATGCCTACATAAGGCGAAACGCGTAGTTGAAAAATAAAAAACTAAAATTGCAACCAAGACTGTTTTTAACCAATACTGTTAAGCACTGGTTTGCTGTAGCCACATATAAATTGGATGAATTTCTTAGACTATATTCGGTAGCTTGAAGTGGCCTCCCACAAATACTGCATTCTCTGGGTCTACTGAGGGTAGGAATTCCTTGAATTATCCCAAAATTGTCACGGAGCTATCGGGTTGCCGATAAAGCAACCGATAATAAGCTTGAGTTCACCTGGACCTCTAACACGCGTCCAGATAGCTTCACTCCCAGACTCGACATCGATAAGGAACATCGTTGTCGACAGCAATACATATGGCGTCCAATATACGTTCCACGCCTCGTTAAATATTTCACAGCGCTGTGCTTCGGGTTCTATCGACATCTCGATTCCGAGAATAACTTGAGCGCGACAACTTTCCTGGAGGACAGTATATTTAGGAACTTTGTTATGAAAACTTCGACGGCTTACGCTTAACTTTGTGACATTACTTAGTACACTTTCTGATTTCGCTCTCTGCCTACTGTCTGGCGAGCTTTCAACAGATCACCGCCGGACGTGGTGGCCGAGCGGTTCTAGGCGCTTTATTCCGGAACCGCGCGACTGCTACGGTCGCAGGTTCGAATCCTGCATCGGGCATGGATGTGTGTGACGTCCTTAGGTTAGTTACGTTTAAGTAGATCTAAGTTCTAGGGGACTGATGACGTCAGATGTTAAGTCCCGTAGTGCTCAGAGCCATTGCAACCATTTTTTGAACAGATCACCTGAAACCGCAACCAGGCCTTAAAAAACCGCATGTGCAATCCAAAAGTATGGTGCTACGAAGGTAGCTGTTTCCTTTGCGTATGCACCCCTGAGTTACCAAGGGGAGCCCTACAACTCCACAACGCAGGTCCTCAAATCTACAGCGAAGATGGTCACAGAATGGACGGAGCCTTTGACTAAGGCCCTTCACTCGGCTCCAACCCAATCAGCTCTGGGAACAGTGCTGCAAATTGCTAGCTCTGCTTACACTCCATAGCCTTCACCGCTTCCTCCAGTGGTCCACATGAGTTCAGGATGACCTCAGAACCCAAGCATCAGATGTAATTGGTGCCGGCGTGAACGATAACTTGCAGACGACTGCACCCTGTACGCTCGATAGCTGCAGGCAAGGCCACCTCCACACCTCGGATAAGGCATTGCGGCGGAGATACGGACAAATTGGATTTCATTCCATTTCTGGACGCTAATTCCATAAGGAGCTCCGTAACGTGCCCAAATATGAAGCTTCTGTTAATTAGCAGAACCCTCCCCCCATGTACCTGCTAGGACCCTGCAGAAGGAGCGGCCAACTGACCACTCACAAGTCGGCCGCTGTGACCGAGCGGTTCTAGGTGCTTCAGCCCGGAACAGCGCTGCTGCTGCTGTCGCAGGTTCGAATCATGCCTCGGGCTCGGATTGGTGTGATGTCCTTAGGTTAGTTAGGTTTAAGTAGTAAGTCTAGGGGACTGATGACCTCAGATGTTAAGTCCCATAGTGCATTAGAGCCACTTGAACCACTCACAAAGTGAACAGACGAGACCAGACGACCAGCCTCCACACTGACTCACCACCTTGAGTCACGCGAACATGTTACCACACGCTACTCCCCCTGCAGTTAGAATGTGTTCACAGCGTCATGTATATTGCAGGATGTCTCGACAACAGAGCCGGTAGGCGGATCAAGAGACAAATGAAGCGTTCTATGTGACGCGCCAGATTCTCCGTCGCCACTGCACCGTGAGGCAGCAGCCAGAAGACGACTGACCGTAGCTAAAGGCGTCTTCATGTGTTGGCGTAGCGCTGCCAGCCCCCCTGCGTCAACACACAGCACGTACACATCTTCTCCATGCTAGTACTACTAATTTAAGAATTAACTATAAAAGCACAAACAGATAGCTAAATATGTGACATGCTACCTTGCTGACGTGGCATCAACGAAGGCTGTTGCCTCACTGAGCTGCGTAGCTGGCCGTTCAAAAGAAATGAAATGCTACGAGAATTTATACGAAACTGACAAAACTTAAGAAATGAACTTGTGCGAAATGGGGTCTGAATAAGATAAAGAACGATATCGATAGATCAGCATACAATGAACTAACAAGCATGGCTACAGTTATGAATACCATAAATATTGAAGAATTACGGGAGTCCTTGAAAAGTAATATCCTAATATCAAGAAATGAAGTAGCCAGGAGACAGAAGGCAGAGCACAAAAAAGAACGACCTACAAAAAGCATGATAACAAAAATAAGAAAGCTGAAACAAGAAAATGCTAAGGCAGAACACAGCCAATATTAAACATTGGGGAATGGAATCAACTGAAACCCAAAGGGTAAACATCCATCTCTGGGGGACCAATGTAAAGAGATGAATAATCTAAGCTATTTAAGCGAACTGAAATATGTCCATAATTAAACATTTCCTTGTAAATCCATACATATTACGAAAATGTATCTACGTCTCCATTTATGTAGACAAGTATGTAGGTTCCACATGTCCTCCTAAACCACAGAACCGATTTCAAGGAAAATTGGTGCACATGAGCCACCCACCTACCTATCGAGAGGTAAGAGTGGAAGTGCAAAAGAAGTGTAACCCGCGACATGTGAATACCCATAATTTATTCATCCTGTATTTGACAATGAGAGCATTCAGTGACTTGTAAGCAACTTTGCACATAACTTCAAACCTTTAAGAAACTTTTTCTCGGAGGCAACCCCCATAAAACGTGAAAGGAAAAAACTTTATCACTTTTTACATTTTCGCTGTCCATGCAATAAAACTGCCGTATGAAGAATTACATTTTCATTTATTACTTCTTTACAACTATCTCTATTCACAACACTTTTCACAGACAGTAACCACATATACCACATGATGTACCTGAATAGTTCAGGAGACAGGATGTCATAAGCTTTTAACTGCGTGAAAATAAAACTGTGGGGTGAAATTCGCTAGTAATACAGCTGAAATATCTATACAAAATACGTGTGAATCGTGTTCAATATGTGTGAGATGTAGTCTACATGTGCTTATGTGAGCAAAGCCGCGGGTAAGACTTGGAACCATTTCAACGAAGTTTGGTACACATATAAGCTACGATCAGGCAATAAATACTGTGGGGTTAAGAACCACCAGCTTCCTAATTGGGTGGTGTGCTAACGTGGAAAGAGAAGAGGAGAGGAGAAGATGGAGACCGAGAGGGTAAAGAAGGAGATGGACACAGATAAGGGGGGGGGGGGCGAGGAGATGGTCAGAGAGAGAAGGAGGAGAGAAACAGACACAGACAGGTGAGAGGAGGAGGTGGACTGAGAAAGGAGGAAGGAATAGATGGGCAGAGATAGGTGGGAAGAAGAAATGGGCAGAGAGAGGGTAGAGGAGGAGACAGAAGGAGACGAACAGCGAGAGGGGAAGGAGGAAATAGGCAGCGAGGGAGAAGGAGGACATGGATGAGGAGGGAGAGAGAAGGAGATGAACAGAGAGACGTGGGAGATAATGGAGGAGGGGAAGGAATTAGGCAGATGGAGATTATGGACAGAGGGGGAAGGATCAGATGGACAGAGGTGGAGGGGAACAGATGAACGGAAAGGCGTCAAGGAGGAGATGGACAGAGAGGGGGCGGGGGGCAGGAGGATTTGGGCTAATAGAAGATTGGAATAAATATATACCCAAGCAATGCTGGGTACTCAACTAGTTTGACTAAAATTCAATGGAGCTCATAATTACAATGGACTGATACATGAACACAAAGGCACCAGCACAAGATGCAAAAAATATCTTTACAAGTTCTATGCAGAAGATAATATTCTGAAACTGTAGAACACTGAGGAAGTCGCTAAATCTTGCGCGATGAGTTCAACCATATAGCCAGGCAGCTAAAATCTTAGAAAGCCACTGAAGTTGATGATGTACCAGCAGAAATCATCACGGTTGTTGGAGAATAGCTACATAATGAACTGTTCCATCTCATACAAGTCATGTGCGAAACGAAGGTGCTACCAACAGACCTTAAAAAATTGTTACAGTGCCAATAACGCATGCCTGCAAGATCTTCTATCACTCTAAAGAGGATCGAAGGTAGGATAGAGGACAGAAGCAACAATCACTGACGACGATTTTGACTTTTAAAGAGGCGTGGGCTCACGAGAAACAATATTCGGTTTCAGATTTATTCTTGAGAGAAGATTGAGGAAGGTCCAGAATACTCTTAGGTGTCCGTGGAGGAATTGTTAGTATTCATCGATAAGACAAGAACGATCATTCGAAGCAAATAAATCTAGTAAACATGTGATCTAAAGTGCATACTTTAAGAGCTACAGGCACTTCTTCATCTTTGATACGGCGACAGAAATTTCTTGTTCTGCTAGCTCTTTGCTCTCCATAATCTGGCACGCCATAGTATGAACCAAAATAAGAACAAGTTGCTTACAAAACATGGCCTCTAAAATGCGTAACTTAAGAGTTATGAGCACTTTTTTCAGTGGAAGAGATATTTCATAGTAGTGCAGATGAACAAGTTCTTAGGGTATGCACTTTACTGCCCATCGTCAATGGATACATTTTTCTTGTATTGGATACTGCCATGTCTCAATAGATGGAAAGAGTGCTGTAGAAGAGATTTGTTTCATAGTATGGAAGTTTAAGAAGTGCTCATAATCCTTAAGATATTAATTTTCCATCCATGTTTACTAGACTGTTTTGCTTCGAGAGATGTTCCTGTCATCTCTGCGAATATTGACCATTCGCCCATTCAGTACAGGAATGTTTGTGATCTTGATGTATTACTTTTATGTACACATATTAACATAACATCTACATCTACATTTATACTCCGCAAGTCAACCAACGGTGTGTGGCGGAGGGCACTTTACGTGCCACTGTCATTACCTCCCTTTCCTGTTCCAGTCGCGTATGGTTCGCGGGAAGAACGACTGTCTGAAAGCCTCCGTGCGTGCTCTAATCTCTCTAATTTTACATTCGTGATCTCCTCAGGAGGTATAAGTAGGGGGAAGCAATATATTCGATACCTCATCCAGAAACGCACCCTCTCGAAACCTGGCGAGCAAGCTACACCGCGATGCAGAGCGCCTCTCTTGCAGAGTCTGCCACTTGAGTTTGTTAAACATCTCCGTAACGCTATCACGGTTACCAAATAACCCTGTGACGAAACGCGCCGCTCTTCTTTGGATCTTCTCTATCTCCTCCGTCAACCCGATCTGGTACGGATCCCACACTGATGCGCAATACTCAAGTATAGGTCGAACGAGTGTTTTGTAAGCCACCTCCTTTGTTGATGGACTACATTTTCTAAGGACTCTCCCAATGAATCTCAACCTGGTACCCGCCTTACCAACAATTAATTTTATATGATCATTCCACTTCAAATCGTTCCGCACACATACTCCCAGATATTTTACAGAAGTAACTGCTACCAGTTTTTGTACTGCTATCATATAATCATGCAATAAAGGATCCTTCTTTCTATGTATTCGCAATACATTACATTTGTCTATGTTAAGGGTCAATTGCCACTCCCTGCACCAAGTGCCTATCCGCTGCAGATCATCCTGCATTTCGCTACAATTTTCTAATGTTGCAACTTCTCTGTATATTACAGCATCATCCGCGAAAAGCCGCATGGAGCTTCCGACACTATCTACTAGGTCATTTATATATATTGTGAAAATCAATGGTCCAATAACACTCCCCTGTGGCACGCCAGAGGTCACTTTAACGTCTGTAGACGTCTCTCCATTGATAACAACATGCTGTGTTCTGTTTGCTAAAAACTCTTCAATCCAGCCACACAGCTGGTCTGATATTCCGTAGGCTCTTACTTTGTTTATCAGGCGACAGTGCGGAACTGTATCGAACGCCTTCCGGAAGTCAGGGAAAATACCATCTACCTGGGAGCCTGTATCTAATATTTTCTGGGTCTCATGAACAAATAAAGCGAGTTGGGTTTCACACGATCGCTGTTTCCGGAATCCATGTTGATTCCTACATAGTAGATTCTGGGTTTCCAAAAACGACATGATACTCGAGCAAAAAACATGTTCTCAAATTCTACAACAGATCGACGTCAGAGATATAGGTCTATAGTTTTGCGCATCTGCTCGACGACCCTTCTTGAAGACTGGGACTACCTGTGCTCTTTTCCAATCATTTGGAACCTTCCGTTCCTCTAGAGACTTGCGGATACACGACTGTTAGAAGGGGGGCAAGTTCTTTCGCGTACTCTGTGTAGAATCGAATTGGTATCCCGTCAGGTCCAATGGAATTTCCTCTGTTGAGTGATTCCAGTTGCTTTTCTATTCCTTGGACACTTATTTCGATGTCAGCCATTTTTTCGTTTGTGCGAGGATTTAGAGAAGGAACTGCAGTGCGGTCTTCCTCTGTGAAACAGCTTTGGAAAAAGGTGTTTAGTATTTCAGCTTTACGCGTGTCATCCTCTTTTTCAATGCCTTCATCATCCCGGAGTGTCTGGATATGCTGTTTCGATCCACTTACTGATTTAACGTAAGACCAGAACTTCCTAGGATTTTCTGTCAAGTCGGTACATAGAATTTTACTTTCGAATTCACTGAACGCTTCACGCATAGCCCTCCTTACGCTAACTTTGACATCGTTTAGCTTCTGTTTGTCTAAGAGGTTTTGGCTGCGTTTAAACTTGCAGTGACGCTCTCTTTGCTTTCGCAGTAGTTTCCTAACTTTGTTGTTTTACCACGGTGGGTTTTTCCCGTCCCTCACAGTTTTACTCGGCACGTACCTGTCTAAAACGCATTTTACGATTGCCTTGAACTTTTTCCATAAACACTCAACATTGTCAGTGTCGGAACAGAAATTTTATTTTGATCTGTTAGGTAGTCTGAAATCTGCCTAATATTACTCTTGCTAAACAGATAAACCTTCCTCCCTTTTTTTATATTCCTATTTACTTCCATATTCAGGGATGCTGCAACGGCCTTATGATCACTGATTCCCTGTTCTGCGCTTAGAGAGTCGAAAAGTTCGGGTCTGTTTGTTATCAGTAGGTCCAAGATGTTATCTCCACGACTCGGTTCGCTGTTTAATTGCTCGAGGTAATTTTCGGATAGTGCACTCAGTATAATGTTACTCGATGCTCTGTCCCTACCACCCGTCCTAAACATCTGAGTGTCCCAATCTATATCTGGTAAATTGAAATCTCCACTTAAGACTATAACATGCTGAGAAAATTTACTTGAAATGTATTCCAAATTTTCTCTCAGTTGTTCTGCCACTAATGCTGCTGAGTCGGGAGGTCGGTAAAAGGAGCCAATTATTAACCTAGCTCAGTTGTTCAGTGTAACCTCCACCCATAATAATTCACAGGAACTATCCACTTCTACTTCACTACAGGATAAACTACTACTAACAGCGACGAACACTCCACCACCGGTTGCATGCAATCTATCCTTTCTAAACACCGTCTGTACCTTTGTAAAAATTTCGGCAGAATCTTTCTCTGGCTCCAGCCAGCTTTCTGTACCTATAACGATTTCAGCTTCGGTGCTTTCTATCAGCGCTTGAAGTTCCGGTACTTTACCAACGCAGTTTCGACAGTTTACAATTACAATACCGATTGCTGCTTGGTCCCCGCATGTCCTGATTTTGCCCCGCACCCGTTGAGGCTGTTGCCCTTTCTGTACTTGCCCAGGCCCATCTAACCTAAAAAACCGCCCAGCCCACGCCACACAACCCCTGGTACCCGTGTAGCCACTTGTTGCGTGTAGTGGACTCCTGACCTATCCAGCGGAACCCGAAACCCCACCACCCTATGGCGCAAGTCGAGGAATCTGCAGCCCACACGGTCGCAGAACCGTCTCAGCCTCTGATTCAGACCCTCCACTCGGCTCTGTACCAAAGGTCCGCAGTCAGTCCTGTCGACGATGCTGTAGATGGTGAGCTCTGCTTTCATCCCGCTAGCGAGACTGGCAGTCTTCACCAAATCAGATAGCCGCCGGAAGCCAGAGAGGATTTCCTCCGATCCATAGCGACACACATCATTGGTGACGACATGAGCGACCACCTGCAGGTGGGTGCACCCTGTACCCTTCATGGCATCCGGAAGGACCCTTTCCACATCTGGAATGACTCCCCCCGGTATGCACACGGAGTGCACATTGGTTTTCTTCCCCTCTCTTGCTGCCATATCCCTAAGGGGCCCCATTACGCGCCTGACGTTGGAGCTCCCAACTACCAGTAAGCCCACCCTCTGCGACCGCCCGGATCTTGCAGACTGAGGAGCAACCTGTGGAACAGGACAAGCAGCCATTTCAGGCCGAAGATCAGTATCAGCCTGAGACAGAGCCTGAAACTGGTTCGTCAGACAAACTGGAGAGGCCTTCCGTTCAGCCCTCCGGAATGTCTTTCGCCCCCTGCCACACCTCGAGACGACCTCCCACTCTACCACAGGTGAGGGATCAGCCTCAATGTGTCCCGGGCAACCACAGTCGTATTCCGATCGGCGGATGCGTGGGACGAGCTGGCCGTCTCCGGCAAACCCCTATCCGGACCCCCACAGTGATGCCCATTGGCAACAGCCTCACGCTGTGTGACCGAAGCCAACACTGCCTGAAGCTGGGAGCGAAGGGATGCCAACTCAGCCTGCATCCGAACACAGCAGTTGCAGTCCCTATCCATGCTAAAAACTGTTGTGCAAAGAACGTCTGAACTAATCTACAGAGAGCGGACAAATCGACACAAAATTTAAACGGTTATTAAAATACAAGATTGCCTTGTAAATGCAGTAATGCTGCTACTTGCGCACTTCTGAAACACTGCTCGGCGGCGGAAGGAGACTACGCGATTTTACACTATTCGGGTACTAAAACGCGATGCTACAACTCTCAAATACTATAATACGCCCGAAATTTATGAATTAAACAATGCAAGTACCAAAAACACACAAAGAAATTAAGAATTAAACTATGTAACAAATGAGTGAGCTAGGAGTATACGACTTGCTGCTGCAGCTGCTTATCCAACGGCGGCAGGGAGCACACTGACTCTGACCAACCGACACTGGCCGTTCAAAACAAAAACAGAAGGCAGACGACTACGCGAATTTACACTATTCAGGTACTAAAACGCGATGCTACAACTCTCAAATACTATAATACGGCAGAAATTTATGAATTAAACAATGCAAGTACCAAAACACGCAAAGAAATTAAGAATTAAACTATGTAACTAATGAGTGAGCTAGGAGTATGTAACAGATTGCCTGTCTCCCTGTTAGGCAATGTCAAATAACAACGTAAACATCTTACTGGTAAGTAGACAAAACACCGTTGTTCAACGGACGCTTAACAATCTTGTCAACGTAGGAAGTGAAATAACTTCAGATGGAAGAACAAAGAAAGATATTCCATGTGGTGTGCGTACTATATGAACTTCGTACACACATCATCAGATTATTTGAATTGTCGGGGTGCGTAGAAGATTAGCCTCCACGTGGTGCACCCCGGGCAACGTGATTATATCACGGCTAAATAGTCTACAAACTTGGCTACCAGACTATCCTTTGGGATCTCCTGGTAATTCAAACATGCAACGAAGCGACCAAACGAACGATTCCTTTGGGAACCATCCGACTAGAAGATTGGGACCATCAGTCCGGATCTCCCAGCTAAATATTGGGAGAATTAGCCGATCCAAATCTGAATATCTTTCAAAGTTTCTATTGGACAATAGCATCGATGTGGTACTCCTTCAGGAAACACATACCGACTCGCAGGAAGACTTACAAAGAAGAGGACGTATTCAAGGCTTCCAACAAATAGGCGCAACATATCATCACGCCTATGGCACCGCCACATATGCCCGATCCGATATTGAACATGCTCACCTGCTGTCCACAAGCACAGAAAACAACATCCATGTTGTTGATATAAAAGCAGACAACATAAGACTTATAAATGTCTACAAACCACCAAACCAAATCTGCCCAAGTATTGTACTACCCGCACATGAACACCCAACGATATATGCCGGTGATTTTAATAGCCATCATGAAATGTGGCGATACACCCAAAATAATGAACACGGAGAAGCGCTGGCGGAATGGGCTGACGAGAACAATCTACACCTTATATTCGATGCCAAGGAGAGGGGCACATTCCACTCGGCCGCTCCGCGCAGGGACTACAATCCGGACCTCTGCTTTGTAACTACCGATAACGAGGGAAAACCAGTGCCTATACATAGAAGGGTTGCCACAGATTTCCTACACAGCCAGCATAGGCCTGTTATTTTAGACATCGGTGTCACTATACCCCTGATACGGTCCTTCCCTCGACCTAGATGGAATTTCCAAAAAGCTGACTGGGAGAAGTATTCAGCGGACCTTGATAAATGCATCCGGTTTATACCGTCACTACCTAAATGCTACGATCGTTTCAGGAAAGCTATAATTACCACAGCTAAAAAACACATTCCTAGGGGGTTTCGAAAAGAATACATCCCAGGATGGGATGCAAAATGCCATCAGCTATATGAGGATTTTACTAGTAGTGGTGACCAAGAAATAGCTGATGACCTCCTCCACAATCTAGATTCCGCAAGCAGACAACGATGGACTGAAGCAACTGAAAGAATGAATTTCACTCAATCAAGCAGGAAGGCATGGAGTTTGTTACGTACACTCGGAGGTACGACAAGACCAGCCCAGAAAAATCCAACCATAACACCAGAGAAAATTGCAAATAACATTGTCGAAATGTCAAGAGCTCCGAGAGACAAACCACATACCAGGATGATTAAGTGCGAACTCAGAACACTAAAAAAGAATACTCCAAATATATCAGAGCTTTCCAGACCATTCACTGAGGATGATGTCATTACTGCCCTCAAGGATATGAAACCGGGCAAAGCCCCAGGTTTTGACAACATACATCCAGAATTTCTAACCTACGCTGGAAAGAACGTAGTCAAATGGCTGGCAAATTTCTTTTCGAACATTTTGACTACAAACCATCTCCCTAGAGAATTCAAAAAGGCAAGAATAATAGCTGTGGTTCATGGTGTGGGTTCCTGTAGTCATGTCCTAGTTCATGAACCACGGGCAACGTATGAGTGGCCAAGTAAGTGGTCCCGACAGTCGGGATACCAGTTACTTTGGAATAAGGCTGGGCATCTCGGACATATTCTGAGTCGTGGTCACCTTTGTGCTCATACGGCAAAGACTACCAAATCCACCGGCTAGTCCCTCAGCCGTTAGGGGTAAAACCCAATGGGACTCGGGGCAAGTAAGGCTAGCAACCTGCTTCCCTGGTACTTTCAGTATGATGCTGGCAACAAGCAGAGCAAAATGCCTCGGACCTTTGGAGGTGCCGGAGTCCCACCTCTAACTGACAAACCAGGGACTCCTAAGATACGACTTGGCAAACAAATGGTAATGAGATGGGGAGCTATTAATATCAATGGGGGCTACTCTGGGAAGAAGGTAGAGCTGGCAGAGGCTGCAAGTAAGATGGGGTTGGACGTTTTAGCTGTTAGTGACATTCGGGTAAGGGGTGAGAAAGAAGAGGATGTGGGAGAATACAAGGTCTACCTGTCAGGAGTCAAAGCAGGAATAGCACAATGGGGTGTAGGGCTTTACATCAGGAAAGAAATGTAACCCAGCGTAGTTGCAAGAAGGTATGTAAACGAACGACTGATGTGGATAGATTTGACAGTGTCTAGCAAGAAAATTAGGATTATGTCAGTATATTCGCATTGTGAAGCGACAGATCAAGATAAGATGGATAGCTTTTATGAGGCACTCAGTGATGTAGTTGTTAGAGTAAAGGACAAGGACAGTGTTCTGCTCATGGGTGATTTTAACGCCAGGATTGGAAATCGAACAGAAGGGTATGAAAAGGTTATGGGTAAATTTGGAGAGGATATGGAGGCCAACAGGAACGGGAAACAACTCTTGGATTTCTGTGCCAGTATGGGCTTAGTAATCACAAACTCCTTTTTTAAACATAAGAACATTCACCGGTATACTTGGGAAGGCAGGGGAACCAGATCTGTCATTGACTATATAATAACAGATCAGGAATTCAGGAAGGCTGTGAGGGACACACGTGTATTCAGGGGATTCTTTGATGACACTGATCATTATTTAATCTGCAGTGAAATTGGGATTGTGAGGCCGAAAGTGCAGGAGGTCAGGTCCATATGTAGGAGGATAAGAGTGGAGAAACTTCAGGATAAGGCACAAGTACATAACAGCGATCTCAGAAAGGTACCAGTTAGTTGAATGTAGTCAATTAAAGTCATTGGAAAAGGAATGGACAAGGTACAGGGACACAGTACTAGAAGTGGCTAAAGAATGTCTTGGAACAGTAGTCTGTAAAAGTAGGATGAAGCAAACAGCTTGGTGGAATGATACAGTCAAGGCAGCCTGTAAAAGGAAAAAGAAGGTGTATCAAAAATGGCTACATACCAGAACCCAGGTAGACAGAGAAAGTTATGTTGAAGAAAGAAACAAAGCCAAACAGATAATTGCAGCATCCAAGACGAAATCGTGGGAAGACTTTGGAAACAGGTTGGAGACTATGGGTCAAGCTGCTGGAAAACCATTCTGGAGTGTAATTAGCAGTCTTCGAAAGGGAGGTAAGAAGGAAATGACAAGTATTTTGGACAGGTCAGGAAAACTGCTGGTGGATCCTGTGGATGCCTTGGGCAGATGGAGGGAATATTTTGAAGAGTTGCCCAATGTAGGTGAAAATGCGATCAGTAATGTTTCAAATTTCGAGGTAGAATGGGATAGGAATGATGATGGAAATAGGATCACATTTGAGGAAGTGGAAAAAATGGTCAATAGATTGCAGTGCAATAAAACGGCTGGGCTGGATGAAATTAAGTCGGAACTCATCAAATACAGTGGAATGTCAGGTCTTAAATGGCTACACAGGATAATTGAAATGGCCTGGGAGTCGGGACAGGTTCCATCAGACTGGACAAAAGCAGTAATCACACCAATCTTTAAACATGGAAACAGAAAAGATTGTAACAACTACAGAGGTATCTCTTTAATCAGCGTTGTGGGTAAAATCTTCTCAGGTATTGTTGAAAGGAAAGTGCGAGTATTAGTTGAGGACCAATTGGATGAAAATCAGTGTGGGTTTAGGCCTCTTAGAGGCTGTCAGGACCAGATCTTTAGCTTACGGCAAATAATGGAGAAGTGTTATGAGTGGAACAGGGAATTGTATCTATGCTTTATAGATCTAGAAAAGGCATATGACCGGGTTCCTAGGAGGAAGTTATTGTCTACTCTACAAAATTATGGAATAGGAGGCAAACTTTTGCAAGCAATTAAAGGTCTTTACATGGATAGTCAGGCAGTTGACGGTAAATTGAGTTCATGGTTCAGAGTAGTTTCAGGGGTAAGATAAGGCTGCAACCTGTCTCCACTGTTGTCCATATTATTTATGGATCATATGTTGAAAGCAATAGACTGGCTGGGTGAGATTAAGATATGTGAACACAAAATAAGCAGTCTTACATATGCGGATGACTTAGTTGTGATGGCAGATTCGATTGAAAGTTTGCAAAGTAATATTTCAGAGCTAGATCAGAAATGTAAGGACTATGGATGAAGATTAGCATCTCCAAAACGAAAGTAATGTCAGTTGGAAAGAAATATAAACGGATTGAGTGCCAAATAGGAGGAACAAAGTTAGAACAGGTGGACGGTTTCAAGTACTTAGGATGCATATTCTCACAGGATGGCAACATAGTGAAAGAACTGGAAGCGAGGTGTAGCAAAGCTAATGCAGTGAGCACTCAGCTACGATCTACTCTCTTCTGCAAGAAGGAAGTCAGTACCAATAAGTTATCTGTGCACCGTTCAATCTTTCGACCAACTTTGTTGTAGGGGAGCGAAAGGTGGGTGGATTCAGGTTACCTTATCAACAAGGTTGAGGTTACGGATATGAAAGTAGCTAGGATGATTGCAGGTACTAGTAGACGGGAACAATGGCAGGAGGGTGTCCACAATGAGGAAATCAAAGAAACTGGGAATGAACTCTATAGATGTAGCAGTCAGGGCGAACAGGCTTAGATGGTGGGGTCATGTTACACGCATGGGAGAAGCAAGGTTACCCAAGAGACTCATGGATTCAGCAGTAGAGGGTAGGAGGAGTCGGGGCAGACCGAGGAGAAGGTACCTGAATCGGTTAAGAATGATTTTGAAGTAATAGGTTTAACATCAGAAGAGGCTCCAATGTTAGCACTGAATAGGGGATCATGGAGGAACTGTATAAGGGGGGCTATGCTCCAGACTGAACGCTGAAAGGCATAATCAGTCTTAAATGGTGATGATGATGAAGAAGAATAATAGCTTTGCTGAAACCAGGGAAACCAGCAGACCAACCGTAAGCTACAGACCAATAGCACTTCTTAGCTGTACATACAAACTTCTCGAACGACTTGTCCATAATCGAATTAGCGGCATCATTATGGAGAACTTACCTATAGAATAGGCAGGCTTCAGAACTGGCCACAGTTGCTGTGACCAAGTTCTGGCATTAACATCCTACATAGAGGCTGGCTTTCAACAGAAATTGAAAACAAGTGCTGTATTTCTAGACTTAACATCTGCATATGATACTGTTTGGAGAGATGGAATAATTTACAAACTCTTAAGAGTGATTCCTTGCCAGATTTTAACATCTTTAATACATAATATGCTGAGTAACAGAACCTTCCAGGTCACCCTAAACGGAAAGACAAGCAAAACAAAACTTATTAACAACGGGCTTCCGCAAGGCTCCGTATTGGCCCCTCTTCTGTTTAACCTCTATATAGCAGATCTCCCAAACACAAAGTCAAGAAAATTTTGCTATGCGGATGACATAGCACTGGCTACCAGAGACAAGTATCCCTTCAATACAGAGGAAGTCCTTAATAATGACGTCGAAATACTATACAATTATTTCAAGAAATGGAGACTCAAGCCAAATCCTAACAAAACTGAAGTATCTACATTCCATCTTAATAACAAAATGGCAAATGAAATTATCAACATAAAACTCGGAAACACCTACCTCAAACATAATAAGTTTCCAAAGTACTTAGGTATAACATTGGATCGCACTCTTTCTTACCGAAAACATCTGGAGAACACAACTGCAAAAATTGGAACACGGAATAACATCATTCAAAAACTTAGCGGTACTACTTGGGGAGCTAACGCAAAAACCTTACGCACCTCATCTATCGCCTTAGTGGTCTCTGTAGCGGAGAACTGCGCTCCAGTCTGGATTAATAGCTGTCACACCAAACTTATTGACAGGCAATTAAATAACACAATGAGGTTGATTTCTGGAACCGTTAAATCAACGCCCACGTACTGGCTACCGGTGCTATGTAGTATCCTGCCCCCGGACCTGCGTAGAAAAGCGGCCCTACTGCACGAATTCAGAAAGATTGAGACAAAATCAGAACTACCAATTAAAGAAGAATTCTCACAACTGCGACACACTTGATTGAAATCAAGAAAGCCACCCATACGCACAGATGAGCAGCTTCAAAATAATAACTATGACCGCATGAAACAATGGAGACTAGATTGGAACCAAAAGACAAATGACCAACTACAGACCTGGTTTGAGAGCTATAACTGCAACATCTCTGGAATGGAACTAACACGGAAAACATGGTCCGCATTAAATCGAATACATACTGGACATGGCAGTGTGCGGATTCACTTCACAAATGGGGAAGAGCGATGTCACCAGAATGCGACTGCGGTGCCCCTAGACAGACGATCCAACACATCCATGGTGAATGCTCCTTGCGAGCATATGCAGGGAACTGGTCCGACTTCCTGGAGGCATCCCCATCGGCGCTAGAATGGATCTCAAGCCTCGATATAACCTTTTAACTGACCAATATAAACATATATTATATTCATGAGTGTTATAAGATTTTAATGTCTAACACTTGATGTATTAATGTTGCATGTATAGCCATACGCTAAATAAAATAAAATTTGAATTGTCGCTCTAGCGAAGTAGGCGAGTGTCAGCAATATGTCTCGTGGTCTTATCGTGGCATGTTTATCTTCTGCCGTTAGGTCAGACGATAGAAATGCCACTTGGACGCTTAGAGTAGCAGATTGACGGTGACCAACTTTAAACAGAACTTGATTAATTTTCACACACATTTATTAAAATAATAATAAGCATAAACATTACTTAACTTGATTCTGGATGCTATTTACAATTGACAACCTGAAATTCCTTTGGTCTTGGTACGTTAATCTTATTCTCACATATCTCTGATACTAGACAAAGTGTCTATTCATTTATCTTCATGGCTATGTACAGTAATATGGTAATCTTATTAGGCGCAGACTGAACTTCTCTATAGACTGGTACAGACTAATGCAGACTGCTACAGACTGGTGCAGACAAATGCAGATTGACTAATCAGAGGTCTGAACACTCGTTATAATACCTCGCGCGTTTAGGTATCACTGCGCGAGTGTGATCCGCGAGGAAAAAAGGTTCTACGTTTGCAGCAATCTCATTGGGTGCAGTACATATTAATACGCGGATCGGCGGAAGCAGAATTTGGTCCGTCTTTATGAGAGCGCCATCTCGTAGTGCGGAGACGGACGAGCGCTGCGCCTGCGCTATTGTGCTTAGCGGGGCGCGCTCTAGTGGGAAAGTTGTGTACGCGCTGACTACGCGGAACTATGTACACAACATTCCAAATTGAATCCACCAAGCGAAAGCTGCTTTTAACAAAAGAAGAAACCTATTCACATCCAGTTGCTTAGAGGAACATCTTAGAATAGTCCTCATAAATGTGACCGAGCGAGGTGGCGCAGTGGTTAGCACACTGGACTCGCATTCGAGAGGACGACGGTTCAATACCGCGTCCGGCCATCCTGATTAACGTTTTCGTGATTTCCCTAAATCGCTCCAGGTAAATGCCGGGATGGTTCCTTTGAAAGGGCACGGCCGACTTCCTTCCCTATCCTTCCGTAATCTGATGAGACCGATAACCTCGCTGTTTGGTCTCTTCCCCGAAACAACCCAACCAATCTCATAAATGTGTTTGTTGGAGCTTGTTGCTGTATGAAAGTGAAACACGAACACTTGGCACGCAGAAAACCAGAAAACAATAATCGTCGAGAGGCTGTGCTACAGCAGAATGCTAAGGACTGTCTCCATAGACAAGGTATGAAATGAAGACGTGCTGCACTTAGAGGAGGAAGAGAAGCTGTGTCGTTGGAAGCTCATTTAATAACGGAGGGACATATGGGTCGGCCATCAGCTGAGAGATACTGTTGTCGTTAAACGTGTTGTTGAAGAAATAGTAGAGGGGGAAGAGCACAAGAGGCAGAATGAGTCTGGGAAACATCAACTAAATCATGGGCGATACCAGTTTCACTACCTACACCACTCTCAAGAAGGAGGCCAAAGACAGAGAAGCATGGTGAGATGCTGCTAGCCTCCTTGATAGGCAAAGGCCTAAGAATATGATATTACCATGGTAGTCCAGTTCATTTTTCCAGAAAATCTTTCTTTCGATGCACGTTTACAATACAGGTAGACCTTTACGACGTAGTGACTGTCATTTGAATTCCCACTGAACACATCGGCAAGAATTACTTTGATTTCAGCGCTCTCTCGCAACAAACGAACTCCGCCCACGGCATCCGAACCCCCTGCTGACTACGTAATTAGTTCAGATCTCGGCGTGAGAGGAACATTTACTTACAGGAATAAGAACAACAGGCACCGAGAAAGTGCTGCGATCTTCAACAGCAATCTCGGGTGGAGCAGCGCACGCCGGGAGGAGGCGGTGGGACGAAACTGACGCGACCCGAGGGAATGACAAAGGGCGGCAGGGCGGGGGAAGGGCGAGAGCAGGCGCTCCAGCGCGGTCTTAATTAAAATGACAGACGCGGGTCGCGCCAGTGGCCTGCTGCCTGCTGCGCCATAATGTTTTCGCTGGCGGCCTTTTAATGAAGGCGGACTTTAATTTAGGAGCACCCTCGGCCCCACAGATGTGAGAGGCTGCTGCCGCTGCCGCTGCTGCTGCTGGAACTCTACCTGAGACTGCGGCGCCGCGACTCAGAGGACGCAGCGGCTGGCACAAGGCGCTGCGTCCATCTGAAACACTTTGCAGTAAATAATGAGGGTGAAACACAAGGATACATCTGCCTTTAGTACATGTTACTATACTACTGGCCATTAAAATTGCTACACCACGAAGATGACGTGCTACAGACGCGAAATTTAACCGACAGGGAGAAGATGCTGTGATATGCAAATGATTAACTTTTCAGAGCATTCACACGAGGTTGGAGCCAGTGGCGACACCTACAACGTGCTGACATGAGGATGGTTTCCAACCGATTTCTCATACACAAACAGCAGTTGACCGGCGTTGCCTGGTGAAACGTTGTTGTGACGCCTCGTGTGAGGAGGAGAAATGCGTACCATCACTTTTCAACTTTGATAAAGGTCGGATTGTAGCCTATCGAGATTGCGGTTGATCGTATCGCGACATTGCTGCTCACATTGGTGGAGATCCAATGACTGTTAGCAGAATATCGAATCTGTGGGTTCAGGAGGGTAATACGGAACGCCGTGCTGGATCCCAACGGCCTTGTATCACTAGCAGTCGAGATGACAGGCATCTTATCCACATGGCTGTAACGGATCGTGCAGCCACGTTTCGATCCCTGAGTCAACAGATGGGGACGTTTGCAAGAAAACAACCATTTGCATGAACAGTTCGACGACGTTTGCAGCAGCACGGACTATCAGCTCGGACACCATGGCTGCAGTTATCCTTGACGCTGCATTACAGACAGGAGCGCCTGCAGTGGTGTACTCAAAGACGCACCTGGGTGCACGAATGGCAAAACGTCATTTTTCGGATGAATCCAGGTTCTGTTTACAGCATCGTGATGGTCGCATCCGTGTTTGGCGAAATCGCGGTCAACGCACATTGGAAGCGTGTATTCGTCATCTACTGGCGTATCACCCGGCGTGATGGTATGGGGTGCCATTCGTTACACGTTTCGGTCACCTTTTGTTCGCATTGACGGCACTTTGAACAGTGGACGTTAGATTTCAGATGTGTTACGACCCGTGGCTCTTCCCTTCATTCGATCCCTGCGAAACCCTACATTTCAGCAGGATAATGCACGACCGCATGTTGCTGGTCCTGTACAGGCCTTTCTGTATACAAAAAATGTTCGACTGCTGCCCTGGACAGCACATTCTCCAGATCTCTCACCAACTGAAAACGTCTGGTCAATGGTGGCCGAGCAACTGGCTCGTCACAATACGCCAGTCGCTACTCTTGATGAACTGTCGTATCGTGTTGAAGCTGGATGGGAAGCTGTACCTGTACACGCCATCCAAGCTCTGTTTGACTCAATGCCCAGGCTATCAAGGCCGTTATTACGGACAGATGTGGTTGTTTTGGGTAGTGATTTCTCAGGAAATCACCCAAATTGCGTGAAAACGTAATCACATATCAGTTCTAATATATTTGTCCAATGAATACCCATTTATCATCTGAATTTCTACTTGGTGTAGCAATTTTATGGCCAGTAGTGTACATCTAGTCGAAATATTTTAATCGTCTACTCATAAAGCGCAAGATACGACCTTGAAACTTGGTGACTGGTGTTAGTCTTACATATTCATCCTTCAAAGCGGCTCATTTTTCCCAACCATCAATGAACTGGTGGAGACTTTTTTTTTTTTTTTTTTTTTTTTTTTGTAAAATGAAAGGCGTCTTTCTCAGCCATCGTTTATGGAAGAATTATCTGTGACGATTAACTGCCTTCACCCAGAGCAGCAAATTGCTTTTCAGCTGTTTGCGTATCGTACACCCATGCATGGTAGAAGTAGTAGATAGGTCTTATAATCAAAACGTCCTCGGTCCCCTGTTAGAACCCAGCCAATACTTAAATTTTGAATATAAATCATCAGCAATGGCGGTGAAAGACTTCCAGCGTAAGAAGTCCGTTCTGACAATGGGCTTGTCAAAGAGGTCGGAGGAGCGGACGAAGATTCAGGACACTACTTTCTTGCCCTCGGGGTGGGAAACTGCTACTAAAGAGGTGGAAGAATCACCAACGAACAGTGGCATGTGGATGCAGAAGGCAACGGAAACCGCTGCATTAAAAACACATAATGTGTATCAACAGGAGACGTGTGGTGTACTTGAAAAAAGTGTCACGTCTCTTGTAAACCCTTGTCGCCAGTTTTGCAAAGGCTTCGTCGCTTAAGCTATGGAGGCCAAGTTGCCACTGTTACAGTAGGTCGAGTTTTTGAGTTTGTGAAACGCCTTCTGGTGCAGCACACTACTAAGAAAATTTCTCCTTGTCAGTATTACACAGCTATGGTCCAGGGTCAAGTAACAGGATAGGAGAATGAAGGTTCTACTACACTGCAAAAAATTAGTAACAAAACCTTACAAATGAGTTAAAAGGTTCACTTATCTTTGTGACTAGTTGAAATATGAGTCTACAACACTGCCTGTAATATAACACAAAAAAGGCCCTCAATTGCTAATAGGCTTCTTGAAACGTCCCCTTTGAACAATTTTACATGTGAAACGTCCACGTAGAACAATTTTACATGTGAAACGTCCACTTAGAACAATTATACAAGCCTGTGCTTAACCTGACACACAATATTATTTAGCGCAACGCAATCTGACTTTCAATAACCCCTACAAAACAATGGCCCTGACTAACTTTAACCTATACCTTTTACAAATCACTTACCTCACAAAAATCTTCGCTACTCAAGCTACTGCAAAACAGCGAGCGCCACTACTACCAGCTAAATAAAAGATTCAAACTACTGAAGGTACTAACTACTGATAGGGATAGTTAGCAAATGAAAGATATTAATAGAGAACAAACAATGTATTTACCTTAATATTCATAATTGACATTCAGTCTTACAGATTATCAAAACTCCGCCATCTCTCTCCCCACGTCCACCACTGCTGGCGGCTCACCTCCAACTGAGCAACGCTATGCGCTGTTAACATATAGCTGCCCCTCTACAATGGCAGACAACAATGCAAACTAGCCACAGACTGCACACAGCACAGCCACAGAGAGCGCTACGTAACGTTGCCAATAAGAAAACATAAACATCAAACTTACATAAAGAAAACATAAACAGCCTACTTACATAGAGAAAACATAAACAGCCTACTTACATAGAGAAAACATAAACAGCCTACTTACATAGCCCCCATGCTCCCCACAAAAAATTTTACAAATGTTTTTGGCCAGTGGCCAATAATGATTTGATAAAATTTTTCATAATTACACTAACAAAGATATCCAATGCACACACTTATTGATACAATGTTGGTCAACAGCTAAAATTTTCTCACAGTCCATAAAGACAGTCCTGATCATTCATCATAATAGTAATTACAGTTTTTTTCACAAAGTCTCATTAGTAAAAGAAATTGCACACAGAAGTAGTGGATTTCCATGCAGTCTTGAAGAAGTAGTGTTGTCCTTCCAACGGAAAGACAGTGCTGACTCTTGACATGCTGTTAGGTAATGGGCCACAACAGAGCAAACCCACAGCAGAGTCAGTCGACGTTTCGAAGAATATTGGTAGGTAGGTCATCACAGAGTAGACCCACTGTAGTCCTGGTAGAGAGTATTGTATTGGTGGGCCATCAAAGATGCAGACCCACTGTAGTCCTTGTAGAGATGGCCAGCAGCCATCTGTTGTGACTGTGCAGGTGCACAATCACCATTGAAGAGTCTTGCGGATAATAGAGCAAGTCCATAACCACCACTTGTGCATTCACAAAGTTTTTGGGAATTGTCCTTAGAACCAGCAATGCTGTTATCCAGTCCCTTGCTGAATTATTAACACACGTGCAAACACTAACAGTGCCTACTTCTCACATATCGTCCATATACTATGACCAACAGAAATGTGTGCAGTGAAATGAATGCTTACAAGTTACTTAATTTGATTAACTGGCGTCAATTACAATTCTATAACATAAGAATACAATGACAAAGGTACAAAATACATCATTAAAAACATAACAACACAGATAATATTTGTAGTAATAGGGGCTTTACAAAAGAATAGAAATAAACATATACATCAGTGTTACAGGAATGATGACATGAGTACAAAAATAAAAGATCAGAATCACTTATGAAACGTCCCCTTTGAACAATTTTACATGTGAAACGTCCACTTAGAACAATTTTACATGTGAAACGTCCACTTAGAACAATTATACAAGCCTGTGCTTAACCTGACACACAATATTATTTAGCGCAACGCAATCTGACTTTCAATAACCCCTACAAAACAATGGCCCTGACTAACTTTAACCTATACCTTTTACAAATCACTTACCTCACAAAAATCTTCGCTACTCAAGCTACTGCAAAACAGCGAGCGCCACTACTGCCAGCTAAATAAAAGATTCAAACTACTGAAGGTACTAACTACTGATAGGGATAGTTAGCAAATGAAAGATATTAATAGAGAACAAACAATGTATTTACCTTAATATTCATAATTGACATTCAGTCTTACAGATTATCAAAACTCCGCCATCTCTCTCCCCACGTCCACCACTGCTGGCGGCTCACCTCCAACTGAGCAACGCTATGCGCTGTTAACATATAGCTGCCCCTCTACAATGGCAGACAACAATGCAAACTAGCCACAGACTGCACACAGCACAGCCACAGAGAGCGCTACGTAACGTTGCCAATAAGAAAACATAAACATCAAACTTACATAAAGAAAACATAAACAGCCTACTTACATAGAGAAAACATAAACAGCCTACTTACATAGAGAAAACATAAACAGCCTACTTACATTCTGTCCGTTGATATCCAGTCATTGGTGGATCGTACTCGGCCGGCAATTGGCAGAGGCGAAGTCGATATCTTCACTCTCAGCGCCACCCGTTACACTGGTGAAACTCGTGCAAATGGTGAGTCTCTATGGCACTGGCACGAGCTCGCATAATTTCTCCATCATTGGCAAAATATTTGCGAATAGTCCCCACATTAGGGGGGGGGGGGGTAACATGAGAAAAAGGTGGAATAACCAACGAAGAGATAACTTTTTACGAGTCAGAGCTACGATTGTCACAAGTTTTAACGTAGCAGGATAGGTAGAAAACCTCAGATGGAATGCAAAGGCTCAGTCTAGATAAGTGGGAGTCGGTGAAGTAAAATGGAGAGAAGATAAGGATTGCTGGTCAGACGAACATAGGGTAATGTCAGCAACAGCAGAAAATGGTATTAGGGAGGTATGACTCGTTGTGACTAGGAAAATAGTGCAGAGAGTGAGTTCCTGTGAACAGTTCAATGATACAGTTGTTCTCGTTAGATTCGACAGCAAACCAACGCCGACAGCGATAGTTCTGGTATCCATGCCAATGTCGTGAGCAGAAGATGAAGAGACAGAGAAAGTATGAGGATTGCCCAAAAAGTAAGTTCCGAGCGGTCGTAAAATGGAAACCACTGGGAAAATTCGGTAAATCTTTGCAGAGATGTGTTGGTCAGTGTCTCTAGTATGCCCGTCGATCGTGTCGCGTCGCTCTTTTCAGTTTTGAGTGAACAGTGAGCACGTAAATATGGGTAGGGAATAGCGTCTCCCACCAAATTTGACGGCCAGGTTAGAGATTTCGCCTGTGTCATGCAGCCCACATAACACAAATGTCGGGCAGTTCCTTCTTCATACCAATTCTCGGCCGCACACTGCAGGAGCAATGAAGACGCTCCTGCAGGGTTTCCGATGAAAAGTGTTTGATCACCCACAATACAGTCCGCAATTGGCTCCCCCTGAGTCTCATCTCCGCTCACAAGAATCGCTGGTTATGAAGACAAAATTTTTCCACAGAAAACGAGCTGCAGACCAGTTCAGATAATTGGCTGAAAGCACAGGCGGTTGCTTTCTATGACAAGGTTATTGGAAAGTTGATACAACACTATGACAAAACTCGAAGTTGGAGCGGCGACTCTGTAGAGAAGCAGGTGGAAGGTGTACCTAACTGTTGCAAATAAAACGTCTCTGGTTTTCACTGTGGTTACAACTTCGCGGACGATCGGAACTTACTTTCTGGACAACCCACGTATACAAGGATACTGAATTTGTAGTAAAAACGCAATTAAACCGACCCTTTATGTCATGTTTTTTCATACTGACGTAATCCCGAACTTCACATTATTCGCCTTTCTCTCGCGAAAGATTATATTTATCGGCTGGAGGTTTACGTCACGTACTGAGGTATCCAGTCTCTTCCTTCTGTACAAAGTAGAAGAAAGATGAAAGTCGATTAATCACGGGGGATTGGAACGCGATCGTAACAGAGGGAATAGACGAAAGGGAATATGGTTTTGACAGTAGAAATGAGAGAGGAGAAAGAATAATTTTTGACGTCAATGGCGAATGTTCCGTTGATGAATCGCGAGAGGAGGAGGTACACCCACGCGAGAATATTGTACCTGGATTACATCGCGGTCAGACAGAGATTTCGAAATTAGATATTGGTTGTAAGGCGTATCCAGTAGCACATATAGACTCAGATCACAGTTTAGTATTGATGAAGAGCAGGCTGAAATTTAAGAGTTTATGCAGAAGGATCAGTGTGGTACACGGAAGTACTGACTAGCTAGGAGGCATGTTTGAAGTTGGCTAAAGATGTTGATACTGCGGTCAGGAATACTAGAGTCGGTAGTTCGTTTGATGAGTAATGGACATATACAGAAAGTGCAATTACAGATACTGGACACGCAAACGTAGGTACAAGGACGGTAACTGCGAAGAAACCTTGGCTCAAAGAAGAAATACTTCAACTGGTCGACGAAAGAAGGAGGTACAAAAATGCTTAGGGAAGGACTGGAGTTCAGCGGTACACTGAGTTGATAAAAGTCATGGGATAGCGATATGCACATACACAACTGGCCATAGTATCGGGTACACAATGCATAAAAGGGCAGTGTATTGGTGGCGTTGTCGTTTGTACTTAGGTGGTTTATGTTAAAATGTTTCCGGCGCGACTATAGTCGCACGATGAGAATTGACATATTTTGAATGTAAAATGGTAGCTACAACTAGACGCATGGGACATTCCATTTTCTAAATCATTAGGGAGTTCAATATTCCGAGATCCACAGGGTCAAGAGTGTGGTCAGATGAGTCCCAATTTCAGCTGGTAAAAGCTCATGGCAGGGTTCTAGGGTGGCGCAGACCCATCGAAACCATGGACCCAAGTCGTCACTGTGCAAGCTTGTGGTGGCTCCATAATGGTATGACCTGTGTTTGCATGGAATGGACTGGATCCTCTGGTCCAAATGACCCCATCATAGACTGGAAATTATTATGTTCGGCTACTTGGAAACCATTTACAGCGATTCACGGAGTTCATGTTTCCAAACAACAATGGAATTTTTATGTATGACAATGCCCCACAACTCTTCGTGACTGGTTTGAAGAACCTTCTTGACAATTGGAACGAATGATTTGGCCACATGTCGAAAACTGATGGCACATTATCGAGAAGTTAGTTGGTGCACAAAATCCTGAATCGGCAACACTTGCACGATTATAGACGGCTGTAGAGGTAGTGTTCTGGCATAACCTGCAAGCGCTGGAACGAAGAACGCAAGACCAGAGAAGGCAGTGAAACGACGACGGCCAATGGTGCGCTGATTAGGAGCGAGCCCCGACAGGAGCAACACCTGCAAGAAGTGAATATAAGCGCCGCTCCTGCGAGCCAAGGCCGGACATTAGTGGGTCATTAGGAGGGCGTGGCAGAGAGTGCTACGATATCACATTGTAGTGATCCACATTCATTGCTAGTTTGAACATTGTGTATGGCAAGGACTCGGATTTAGGTTGCATGTTGCCCATCTCTTGCGACGCCTTTCTACATTTAAGTTAAGTATTGTCAGTTGATTCAAGTTCTAAGGCCTCCGATTTTTTTTCTAATTAACTACTCACCCGAAATCGATGAAACTGGCGTTACTTCTCGACGTAATCGCCCTGCAGACGTACACATTTTTCACAACGCTGACGCCATGATTCCATGGCAGCGGCGAAGGCTTCTTTAGGAGTCTGATTTGACCACTGGAAAATCGCTGAGGCAATAGCAGCACGGCTAGTGAATGTGCAGCCACGGAGAGTGTCTTTCATTGTTGGAAAAAGCCAAAAGTCACTAGGAGCCAGATCAGGTGAGTAGGGAGCATGAGGAATCACTTCAAAGTTGTTATCACGAAGAAACTGTTGCGTAAAGTTGGCTCGATGTGCGGGTGCGTTGTCTTGGTGAAACAGCACACACGCAGCCCTTCCCGGACGTTTTTTTCGCAGTGCAGGAAGGAATTTGTTCTTCAAAACATTTTCGTAGGATGCACCTGTTACCGTAGTGCCCTTTGGAACGCAATGGGTAAGGATTACGCCCTCGCTGTCCCTGAACATGGACACCATCATCTTTTCAGCACTGGCAGTTACCCGAAATGTTTTTGGTGGCGATGAATCCATGTGCTTCCATTGAGCTGACTGGCGCTTTGTTTCTGGATTCAAAAATGGCATCCACGTCTCATCCATTGTCACAACCGACGAAAAGAAAGACCCATTCATGCTGTTGTTGCGCGTCAACATTGCTTGGCAACATGCCACACGGGCAGCCATGTGGTCGTCCGTCAGCATTCGTGGCACCCACCTGGATGACACTTTTCGCATTTTCAGGTCGTCATGCAGGATTGTGTGCACAGAACCCACAGAAATGCCAACTCTGGAGGCGATCTGTTCAACAGTCATTCGGCGATCCCCCAAAACAATTCTCTCCACTTTCTCGATCATGTCGTCAGACCGGCTTGTGCGAGCCAGAGGTTGTTTCGGTTTGTTGTCACACGATGTTCTGCCTTCATTAAACTGTCGCACCCACGAACGCACTTTCGACACATCAATAACTCCATCACCACATGTCTCCTTCAACTGTCGATGAATTTCAATTGGGTTCACGCCACGCAAATTCAGAAAACGAATGATGGCACGCTGTTCAAGTAACGAAAACGTCGCCATTTTAAGTATTTAAAACAGTTCTCATTCTCGCCGCTGGCGGTAAAATTCCATCTGCCGTACGGTGCTGCCATCTCTGGGATGTATTGACAATGAACGCGGCCTCATTTTAAAACAATGCATGTTTCTATCTCTTTCCAGTCCGGAGAAAAAAAAATCGGAGGCCTTAGAACTTGAATGCACCTCGTAAAGAAATAAAACTACTAATGCTATTTGCTTGAATCGTTATATAACATTCCGAGAACGCCGCGTCCCTTAGGCGCCCTATACGAGACGAGTGGGCGAGACCAAACACTGGCGACGAGAATCGTCTGAACCCAGTGCCCGACGGCCATGAATTTTTCGTTTATATTGTGCAGGCGCCTTAATTCTCTCTTTTCTTTACTTTGCATCGGCTCTTAATTGCTTTATCAGTTTCTTGTCGTTTTTGCTAATCAGTGTTTTCAGATATTTGTAGATATTTTCTTTGCTTTTATTGTATATTTGCAGCGCGGGATTAGCCGAGCGGTCTGGGCGCTGCAGTCATGGACTGTGCGGCTGGTCCCGGTGGAGGTTCGAGTCCTCCCTTGGGCGTGGGTGTGTGTGTTTGTCCTTAGGATACTTTAGGTTAAGTAGTGTGTAAGCTTAGGGACTGATGACCTTAGCAGTTAAATCCCATAAGATTTCACACACATTTGAACATTTGAACCCATAAGATTTCACACACATTTGAACATTGTATATTTGTTACATTTGTGTCTGCCAAAATGCTCCCCCCTCGTACCCCTCCCCATGCATAGGCGCCGCAGCTGCAAGCGTTAGATGCCACACAGCTAACTGAGATGTTTCAGTTTCAGTTGCAGCAAATATATACACTGCTCAACACGGTGCAGCAGCTACTGGCCAACGCCGCACGCGTGACAGAGCAAGCACCACCTTTTTGATAATTTTTCGAACAAGAAGAAGAATGGCACGAATGGCTGCACCAGTTCGATGCCCATATGCTTGCTCACAACGTCCCAAGTACTGTGAAACTTCCATATCTATTATCCACGGTAGGAAGTGCAGTGTTCAGATTAATTCACAAACTCTTTCCTAATACCTCCCTGAGTGAACTTGCGTATGACAGTGTTATCTCTTCACTGATGAACTCCTATGACCAACAAGTGAATGTGCTAGCAGCTAGGTATCAGTTCTTCAATTGCAAAAAACGGTGTGAACGAACTTACCATGAGTGGGTATCAAATTTGCAGGATATGACAAGGGAGTGCAAATTTAAATGTGCTTGCGGTGCTTGATATTCGGACATTACGTTGAGTGACGTGATCGTGTACAATGCACCTGATGTCAAACTCAGAGAACAAATCTTGAAACAGTCCGCTCCATCATTTCAGCAGGTATTGCAAATACTAGATCAGTACTATTAAGGTGGATTGTCAGCTCATACATCTGAGCAGCCAGCTATTTGCGGTTTGAGTTCCTTGCTTGTGATCGCCCCATTCCACACCGATGGCGTGCGCTAGCCACGCAACGTAAACAACGTTCCATACTGCATAAGCAGTTCGCTCAACAGGCGACTATACAAGCGAACAGAGTTTAGTCCTACCCTAGGTTTTATTCACAGCAGAAATGCCAAGACTGTCCCTCCCGACAAGCTCAGTGTTACGCTTGTGGTAGGAAAGGACATGTGCAGTCAGTGTGTTCACAACAGAACAAACATCAGAATTCGGCCCACTCACAAAAATCTAGTCATAAGGCCCATGTCATTATGCAGTATATTCAAAGTCTGCCACAAGCATTAGCAAAACTAGCAAGCGTGCAGATTCTTCAGTGATACGCCAGTCAAAATGGTTCAAATGGCTCTAGGCACTATGGGGCTTAACATCTGAGGTCATCAGTCCCCTAGACTTAGAACTACTTAAACCTAACCTGAGGACATCACACGCAATGCCCAAGGCAGGACTCGAGGAGGAGGAGGAGATTAGTGTTTAACGTCTCGTCGACAACGAGGTCATTAGAGACGGGGCGCAAGCTCGGCTGAGGGAAGGATTGGGAAGGAAATCGGCCGTTCCCTTTCAAAGGAACCATCCCGGCATTTGCCTGAAGCGATTTAGGGAAATCACGGAAAACCTAAATCAGGATGGCCGGAGACGGGATTGAACCGTCGTCCTCCCGAATACGAGTCCAGTGTGCTAACCATTGCGCCACCTCGCTCGGTGCAGGACTCGAAACTGCGACCGTAGCAGCAGCGACGTTCCGCATGGAAGCTCCTAGAACCACTCGGCCACAGAGGCTGACTACACGCCAGTCAAACAAACTTTTTCTTCTTTTACTTATCTGTGGGAAACGTGGGAACTTCAGTTGGACACGGGTGCCTGTGTCACATTGCTCAATCGTCACACATATGAACTGTTATGCTCCCCTCGTCTGTCCAAAACTAGCACGCAACTGATTGCTTATATTGGACAAGATATTCCCGTTCTCAGAACACGTACTTTGCCTGCAATGTATCGCCCGCATACGCGAACAGTGACTTTTACAGTGCTACACTCACGTGATTGTGAGAACATATTTGGTCGTGGTTCTTTTGTTTGGCTTTATCATTCATGACAATGTGTTGTCAGTATCTGCTTTCAATACAGACACCTACCTTGCTAAACAAATTCCCGGAACCTTTTTCTGAAATTTTAGACAAAGCTAACAATTTTGTTGCACATATTACTCTGAAAGGCAATGATCAGACGAAATTTTGCCCAGCCAGAACTGTTCCTATGCATTACTGGGCAAAGTCGCTGCTGAACTTAAAGAATTGCCAGATTACGGAGTTGTTGCACCCATATCAGCCAGTCAGTGGGTAAATCCACCTTCAGGTCGCATTTCCCTCTGTGATGACTTTAAGTCTACGGTCAACCCACAAACTGTAATTGATACTTATCCATTGCCACGCCCAGAGGATCTTACGGACAAATTAGGCGCTGGACGCTACTTTTCTAAAACTGATTTGCGCGACGCATATCTTCAAATACCGGTCGATGAAGAATCTCAAAAAAATGGTTCAAATGGCTCTGAGGTCATCAGTCCTCTAGAACTTAGAACTACTTAAACCTAACTAACCTAAGGACATCACACACATGGCAGGATTCGAACCTGCGACCGTAGCGGTCGCGCGGTTCCAGACTGTAGCGCCTAGAACCGCTCGGCCACTCCGGCCGGCCGAAGAATCTCAAAAAGTGTGTGCAATTAGTAATCATTTGGGCTTGTTTAAACATTTGCATTTGCCTTTTGGCAATGTTTCTGCACCCGCCAATTTCTAACGGTATTTCGAACAGCTGACTGCACAAGTGCCAAACTGTTCGAACTATTTGGACGATATTGTAGTAGCAGGTTGTACACTTAAAGAACATATTTAAAATTAACGTGATTTGTTTCGAGTGTTCTCTCAGGTAGAACTAACTGCACAAGTATGATTTTCGTAAACCTCAGTTCCAGTACCTTTGTCATGTCATAAAAAGTCGAGGTGTACATCCTCTTCAGTCGCATTTGTTAGCCATACGAGATTTTCCAATTCCTCGCAATATCACAGAATTGCAGTCAGTCTTAGGGAAAATTAACTATTATATTCGGTTCCTACCGAATGTTGCACAAATCGAAGCTCCATTGCATCGCTTCCGTCGCAAGAATGTCCACTTTGTTCGGACATATGAGTGCCAAGTAGTGGCTTTTCAAAAATTTGCAATTGCATTGCTCAGTGATCGATGCTTAGTACACTTTCATCCTGAAAAACCAGTTGTATTGCAAGTTGACGCTTCCTCTTAGGGAACTGGTGCAGTGCTTTCGCAAAGAATTGGTGATAAAGATAGGCCTATTGCTTTTGCATCAAAAGTGTTGTCCAAAGCTAAGTGTAACTATTCACAAATTGGAATAGAGGCCTTGGCTATTGTGTACGGTGCTATCAAATTCCACCGCTATTTGTACAACAGAAAATTCTACTTAGCGATGGATCACAAGCGATCCTTGTTCCATCCTACGAAACTGGTTCCTGTACGAACTGCCCAAAAGTTGCAAAGATAGGCAAGCCAGGTTGACATAGGAGAGGAATTCGTGGCGGGCTGCATAAGGCCAGTCAAAGAAAAAACATTTTATCCATTATCAGTATCCTAATCGTGGTCAACTGTGTGATACGTGAACGTGTGATTGATTGAAAGTCGATATGCGATTATAGAATCAGGTTAGTTTTCTTGGTTCCTGCCGCAGACGCGCGGGAAAATTTGTCCTTTTTAAAAATTCGTCTTACGTTCAGTCAGAATATTATGCGATTTTGTACAGTAAACTGGTGGGAGGCTTGAGTAATGGACGCTGACATTCTTAGCATCCACCTGATTGGACGAAGTGCCACCGGTAAATGACAAGGATGTTGTACCAGACCACAGCGTCTGGCAAATTTCAGATTGTGGTCTGACGGAGTAGTGAGTAACACGTGCTACTACCGAGCGCATTTAGGATAAAGCATTTAGGTTCGGGTTCTGGTAACACGTTTCGTTTTGTAATGGGGGTAATACACGGAACGATTAAACCCATTGAGCAAATAAATTATGTGTATGTAAAATTTATCTGTTTCCAGTTCAATTTTTGGAAGGGAGGTTTGTTTCATTATCTAACCACGGTGCTATTTCTACATTGTGCTCTATAGACATTTTGAGCAGAATGAACGGCCACAAGCCGGGTCTGACGGAAACCGCTCGCAATTCATAGGAATTATTAAGATTTTCTTTGACTGGTGAACTTACCTGCCAGTGACTTCCTTTCCCAGCTCTATCGACTGTTGGAGTATCGACTGTTGGAGTTTTGATGCGTTCACTAGAGCAACCATGTTCTATCTTTCTAATTACACGATCCTTTGTTGGCAGAATAATGTGCAGAGAGTTTATAAATAAATCAGTAACCCTAAGGCTCAGTAATATTAAGATATATCGTTTTCATTTTTTTCGCTAGTCTTTTGCTTACGTCTATCGCATCTCCCGTGATAAATGACAATAGCTGCCCTGCTAGAAAATGTGTTTTTAAATTGTTAATGAAATTCCATGATCAGCTCTGCTGAAGATGTTTAGTCAGATTCTGTTGTACACTCCTGGAAATGGAAAAAAGAACACATTGACACCGGTGTGTCAGACCCACCATACTTGCTCCGGACACTGCGAGAGGGCTGTACAAGCAATGATCACACGCACGGCACAGCAGACACACCAGGAACCGCGGTGTTGGCCGTCGAATGGCGCTAGCTGCGCAGCATTTGTGCACCGCCGCCGTCAGTGTCAGCCAGTTTGCCGTGGCATACGGAGCTCCATCGCAGTCTTTAACACTGGTAGCATGCCGCGACAGCGTGGACGTGAACCGTATGTGCAGTTGACGGACTTTGAGCGAGGGCGTATAGTGGGCATGCGGGAGGCCGGGTGGACGTACCGCCGAATTGCTCAACACGTGGGGCGTGAGGTCTCCACAGTACATCGATGTTGTCGCCAGTGGTCGGCGGAAGGTGCACGTGCCCGTCGACCTGGGACCGGACCGCAGCGACGCACGGATGCACGCCAAGACCGTAGGATCCTACGCAGTGCCGTAGGGGACCGCACCGCCACTTCCCAGCAAATTAGGGACACTGTTGCTCCTGGGGTATCGGCGAGGACCATTCGCAACCGTCTCCATGAAGCTGGGCTACGGTCCCGCACACCGTTAGGCCGTCTTCCGCTCACGCCCCAACATCGTGCAGCCCGCCTCCAGTGGTGTCGCGACAGGCGTGAATGGAGGGACGAATGAACCGTCTCCATGAAGCTGGGCTACGGTCCCGCACACCGTTAGGCCGTCTTCCGCTCACGCCCCAACATCGTGCAGCCCGCCTCCAGTGGTGTCGCGACAGGCGTGAATGGAGGGACGAATGGAGACGTGTCGTCTTCAGCGATGAGAGTCGCTTGTGCCTTGGTGCCAAAGATGGTCGTATGCGTGTTTGGCGCCGTGCAGGTGAGCGCCACAATCAGGACTGCATACGACCGAGTCACACAGGGCCAACACCCGGCATCATGGTGTGGGGAGCGATCTCCTACACTGGCCGTACACCACTGGTGATCGTCGAGGGGACACTGAATAGTGCACGGTACATCCAAACCGTCATCGAACCCATCGTTCTACCATTCCTAGACCGGCAAGGGAACTTGCTGTTCCAACAGGACAATGCACGTCCGCATGTACCCCGTGCCACCCAACGTGCTCTAGAAGGTGTAAGTCAACTACCCTGGCCAGCAAGATCTCCGCATCTGTCCCCCATTGAGCATGTTTGGGACTGGATGAAGCGTCGTCTCACGCGGCCTGCACGTCCAGCACGAACGCTGGTCCAACTGAGGCGCCAGGTGGAAATGGCATGGCAAGCCGTTCCACAGGACTACATCCAGCATCTCTACGATCGTCTCCATGGGAGAATAGCAGCCTGCATTGCTGCGAAAGGTGGATATACACTGTACTAGTGCCGACATTGTGCATGCTCTGTTGCCTGTGTCTATGTGCCTGTGGTTCTGTCAGTGTGATCATGTGATGTATCTGACCCCAGGAATGTGTCAATAAAAATTCCCCTTCCTGGGACAATGAATTCACGGTGTTCTTATTTCAATTTCCAGGAGTGTATTTATCGTCCATGTTTCTCTTCCATACATGGCTGCACTCCATACAAATACTTTCAGAAACGACTTACTGACACTTAAGTCTATACTCGATGTTAACAAATCTCTCTTCTTCAGAAACGCTTGCCTTGCCATTGCCAGTCTAGATTTTATATCCTCTCTACTTCGACCATCATCAGTTATTTTGCTCACCTAATAGCAAAACTCCTTTACTACTTTAAGTGTCTCATTTCCTAATCTAATTCCCTCAGCATCACCCGACTTAATTCGACTACATTCCATTATCCTCGTTGGGTTGCTTTTGTTGATGTTCATCTTATATCCTCCTTTCAAGACACTGTCCATTCCGTTCAACTGCTCTTCCAAGTCCTTTGCTGTCTCTGACAGAACTACAATGTCATAGGCGAATCTCAAAGTTTTTATTTCTTCTCCGTGGATTTTATTAATAATTGCCTTTATTTAATTCCTTACACGTTTCTCTGATTTCTACATAGTTTCCGCATTTGCTTAAACATTTTTCATAACGTTTTACAAGCTTTTGTATCCGTAAGTCATAGAAGTCTGCCGCCTGTCAGGATAACCAGTCATTAACTGCTACTTCCATCTCATCATCTGCTGGGGAGAGCTTTTGGTAGCGGAACAAGTGAAAATCGCTCCGCCTCATATCTGAACTCTACGGTGGGTGGACAATATGCTTCCATCCAAGAGATCTGATCAGATTTTGGGTGTGAATGCCAGACTGGGATCTAACATTGTCAAGCAGCAACAAAACTCCAGACGTCAGAAGGCTACGACGTCTATTCTGTACTTCACGTCGAAATTTAGACAGGATAGCGCAGTAGGCGGCTGCATTTGTTGTTGTCCCTTGCTGCATAAACTCGAGTAACAAGACTCCATTTGTATCCCAAAACCTGGTTGCCATAACCTTGCGTGCTGAGATTATCTGCTTGGCCTTGACTTTGACTGGTGATATCCTGGAACATCATTCCATTGTCTGATGTGTAGATTCTGTGGCATGAGAGAAATCCAGCTCATGTACCCTATGACTATGTTCTCTAAACACTGATTGATCCAAAAAATCAAGAGCACAAGCCATTATTTAGAATTTGTACTCCTCAGCAACAGCCTGGGAACCCAAGTGGCGCACTATTTGCGAAACTGCGACTTCTCAGAGACAATTTTGTGCAAATTTGTTCTACTCGCATTCGAAACCTTTAACCAAATTCTCTGAGAGCACTTATGTTCGGCTTGGTGGTGGTTCATCGTGGACATTTTCCCGTCTCACCCACTTACGCAATTTGCTGTCACTCATCGCATTGGGTCCACGCACCTCACATATCAATCAAAGAACTTCCGCTGCCGCAACGTCTCCTTCTGTACAAACCGAATCTGGCCGTATTTCACAGTCGACTGATCAGTTGTTTTAACATGCTGAGCTGACATTCTAAACAGCACACAGCGACAATACCACTGCAAATGGCGTCGAATGACTAACAAAGGCATGCTGGGTGTTGGTACGCAAGCGCCTTTCAGCGTTTGTGAGACATTCGATTAGCTACGGCGATTTGGACCTTACTTTCTGAATAACTCACGTATTTTGTTACCGACTACAAACGACATTGCACCCAGGAGAACTTAGAAATATGAAGGCACAGGCTGTTCTTGATGAAAAGCATGGTACTCGTAGCTTCATACAATCCATTGGATACGGTGAAAAATGTATCCCGTATTTTTAATTTTACTAAAATTCAGAATTAAATAGTCAGACGATGGATGGTATCAAGGAGTAAGGTTCAATCTAACTGAAAGAACAACAGACATCTTTTAAGAAGTCGGCATTTTGGCTGTTTAGGAAACGTGTCAACCCAGATATTACCTTGTCCTTATTCTTAAAATGCCTGCCAAGCAGCCTAGGATAGAGGAAGTAATCATTGGGTGCATGTCAACAGAATATGTGAGTGAGTGAGTGAGTGTGTGTGTGTGTGTGTGTGTGTGTGTGTGTGTGCGGGAAGTGTGGAGGGAGAGACTTTATGTATGACTATGCAGAATGACCAGAGTCATTTCTCTGCAGAAAAGTCACCCTTCGTGGATTGTTTACCGCGACGCTTCTTCTTCACAGCCTCGTCTAAACGCTGCAGCAGATATCCGCCTAAGGTGAATCCACAATTTTTCACTGAGTGGTTTGCTCCTTGGTTAATTGTCATAGTCACAGACTCCGCAGTCGTCTGCAATGATTAGTCAGCTAAAGAAGTCATCTATATTTGTTCTTTCCTCAGGTGTTATCCGGGCGCAGTATCTTCGATATTTCGACAGCGTGCCTTGCCACCATCTTCAGGTGATACTTGTAGAATGTGTGTTTTCTCTGTCTCTGTCGCTTCTTTAGCCAGGTTTCCTTGCTCGGCATGTTGAGCAGTGGAAACATGAAAATGCTGTTACTGCTGTTCGTGTGGATAAGTAAAGAAAAACCTTACCTATACGAATTGGCCTTGGGTGACGTGGTGATGTTTTCTGTACCATATGCGAAAAATTATTCACGCAGCAAGTCAGGCTAACGTGTGGTTGGCCTGCAATGTGGTTGATGGCCCAATTCACGGACGAGCCGGTTGGAGGACTGTTCCGCTTTCTTTGCACCTTTCAATTACCTTCTGTACTATACCTTGTCAGCTCTTTCTAAATATAGTCCAAGTTTCATCGAAATGCGAAGTACAAGGCAATACTTACCATTCATTAGCACTTCGCTCCGTTCTCTTACGGTTATGGAGTATGGGAAGAATGATTGCTTAAACACCTCTGTGCGCAGTTGTCTTAGTGTAATCTTGACTTCATGGTCCCTAAACGATCTATACGCAGGTGATTGCGAAATATTCCTAGATACTTAATTTAAAGAGCTTTTTGAAGCTTTGTAAGTAACCTTTCGCTTGTTAGCTGCCATCAATATTGCAGTGTCTGCCAATTCAGGTTTTTCAATGTATCTGTGACGTTCACGAGGTGTCAGTATCCTCTGTTTGTCGTTTCGCTTTTGGTCCAGCACCGTTCCATCCTGTGCATCCTTTTTCCATGTCGTCTGCACGTCACGACCATTGGTCTCAGGACACCTCATTGTGCGATGCGATGCCCCGTTGTGCCATTGTGTTTGCGCTGCCTGCTTTTTTTCCAATTCGTTTCTCACCTTGACGTAGTGCTGCCTGAAGTGGGTGCACTAAATACGCCTTCCCTTGCAACGTTGATGCAGTCAGCAGACTTAAAGATTCTTTTTCTGCTGTCGTTTCTTTTGTCAGTTTCACTGTAGTCATCTTTTTACGCGAGCCAACTTTGGTTTGCCACAATGAGATTATCACTCTGCAGCGCAGTGTGCGCTGATATGAAACTTCCTGGCAGATTAAAACTGTGTGCCGGACCGAGACTCGAACTCGGGACCGTTGCCTTTCACTCTACCATCTGAGCTACCGAAACACGACTCACGTCCCGTCCTCACAGCCTCACTTCTGCCAGTACCTCGTCTCCCACTTGCCAGGAAGTTTCATACCAGTGCACACTCCTATACAGAGTGATAATCTCATTCTGGAAACATTCCGCAGGCTGTGGCTAAGCCATGACCCCGCAATATCCTTTCTTTCAGGACTACTAGTTCTGCAAGGTCCGCAGAAGAGCTTCTGTAAAGTCTGGAAGGTAGGAGACGAGGTACTGGCAGAAGTGAGGCTGTGAGGACGGGGCGTGAGTCGAGCTTCAGTAGCTCAGATGGTAGAGCACTTGCCCGCGAAAGGAAAAGTCCCGATTTCGAGTCTCAGTCCGGGACACAGTTTTAATCTGCCAGGAAGTTTCATATCAGCGCTCACTCCGCTGCAAAGTGAAACTCTCATTCTCGAAATAACCCTCAAGCTGTGGCTAAGGTATGTCTCCGCAATATCCTATCTTTAAGGACTACTAGTTCTGCAAGGTTCGCAGAAGAGCTTCTGTAAAGTTTGTAAGGTAGGAGACGAGGTACTGGCAGAAGTGAGGCTGTGAGGACGGGGCGTGAGTCGAGCTTCAGTAGCTCAGGTGGTAGAGCACTTGCCCGCGAAAGGCAGAAGTCCCGAGTTCGAGTCTCGGTCCGGGACACAGTTTTCATCTGCCAGGAAGTTTCATATCAGCGCTCACTCCACTGCAGAGTGAAACTCTCATTCTTGAAATAACCCTCAGGCTGTGGCTAAGCTATGTCTCCGCAATATCCTATCTTTGAGGACTACTAGTTCTGCAAGGTTCGCAGAAGAGCTTCTGTAAAGTTTGGAAGGTAGGAGACGAGGTACTGGCAGAAGTGAGGCTGTGAGGACGGGGCGTGAGTCGTGCTTCAGTAGCTCAGATGGTAGAGCACTTGCCCGCGAAAGGCAAAAGTCCCGAGTTCGAGTCTCGGTCCGGGACACAGTTTTCATCTGCCAGGAAGTTTCATATCAGCGCTCACTCCGCTGCAGAGTGAAACTCTCATTCTTGAAATAACCCTCAGGCTGTGGCTAAGCTATTTCTCCGCAATATCCTATCTTTGAGGACTACTAGTTCTGCAAGGTTCGCAGAAGAGCTTCTGTAAAGTTTGGAAGGTAGGAGACGAGGTACTGGCAGAAGTGAGGCTGTGAAAACGGGGCGTGAGTCGTGCTTCAGTAGCTCAGATGGTAGAGCACTTGCCCGCGAAAGGCAAAAGTCCCGAGTTCGAGTCTCGGTCCGGGACACAGTTTTAATCTGCCAGGAAGTTTCATATCAGCGCTCACTCCACTGCAGAGTGAAACTCTCATTCTTGAAACAACCCTCAGGCTGTGGCTAAGCTATGTCTTCGCAATATCCTATCTTTGAGGACTACTAGTTCTGCAAGGTTCGCAGAAGAGCTTCTGTAAAGTGTGGAAGGTAGGAGACGAGGTACTGACAGAAGTGAGGCTGCGAGGACGGGGCGTGTGTCGTGCTGCAGTAGGTCAGATGGTAGATCACTTGCCCGCGAAAGGCAAAAGTCCCGAGTTCGAGTCTCGGTCCGGTACACAGTTTTAATCTGCCAGGAAGTTTCATATCAGCGCTCACTCCGCTGCAGAGTGAAACTCTCATTCTTGAAATAACCCTCAGGCTGTGGCTAAGCTATGTCTCCGCAATACCCTTTCTTTCAGGACTACTAGTTCTGCAAGTTCTGCAGAAGAGCTTCTGCAAAGTTTGGAAGGTAGGAGACGAGGTACTGACAGAAGTGAGTCTGTGAGGACGGGGCGTGAGTCGTGCTGCAGTAGGTCAGATGGTAGAGCACTTGCCCGCGAAAGGCAAAAGTCCCAAATTCGAGTCTCTTTCAATTACCTTCTGTACTATACCTTGTCAGCTCTTTCTAAATATAGTCCAAGTTTCATCGAAATGCGAAGTACAAGGCAATACTTACCATTCATTAGCACTTCGCTCCGTTCTCTTACGGTTATGGAGTATGGGAAGAATGATTGCTTAAACACCTCTGTGCGCAGTTGTCTTAGTGTAATCTTGACTTCATGGTCCCTAAACGATCTATACGCAGGTGATTGCGAAATATTCCTAGATACTTAATTTAAAGAGCTTTTTGAAGCTTTGTAAGTAACCTTTCGCTTGTTAGCTGCCATCAATATTGCAGTGTCTGCCAATTCAGGTTTTTCAATGTATCTGTGACGTTCACGAGGTGTCAGTATCCTCTGTTTGTCGTTTCGCTTTTGGTCCAGCACCGTTCCATCCTGTGCATCCTTTTTCCATGTCGTCTGCACGTCACGACCATTGGTCTCAGGACACCTCATTGAGCGATGCGATGCCCCGTTGTGCCATTGTGCTTGCGCTGCCTGCTTTTTTCCAGTTCGTTTCTCACCTTGACGTAGCGCTGCCTGAAGTGGGTGCACTAAATACGCCTTCCCTTGCAACGTTGGTGCAGTCAGCAGACTTAAAGATTCTTTTTCTGCTGTCGTTTCTTTTGTCAGTTTCACTGTAGTCATCTTTTTACGCGAGCCAACTTTGGTTTGCCACAATGAGATTATCACTCTGCAGCGCAGTGTGCGCTGATATGAAACTTCCTGGCAGATTAAAACTGTGTGCCGGACCGAGACTCGAACTCGGGACCTTTGCCTTTCACTCTACCATCTGAGCTACCGAAACACGACTCACGTCCCGTCCTCACAGCCTCACTTCTGCCAGTACCTCGTCTCCCACTTGCCAGGAAGTTTCATACCAGCGCACACTCCTATGCAGAGTGCTAATCTCATTCTGGAAACATTCCTCAGGCTGTGGCTAAGCCATGACCCCGCAATATCCTTTCTTTCAGGACTACTAGTTCTGCAAGGTCCGCAGAAGAGCTTCTGTAAAGTCTGGAAGGTAGGAGACGAGGTACTGGCAGAAGTGAGGCTGTGAGGACGGGGCGTGAGTCGAGCTTCAGTAGCTCAGATGGTAGAGCACTTGCCCGCGAAAGCAAAAGTCCCGATTTCGAGTCTCAGTCCGGGACACAGTTTTAATCTGCCAGGAAGTTTCATATAAGCGCTCACTCCGCTGCAGAGTGAAACTCTCATTCTTGAAATAACCCTCAGGCTGTGGCTAAGCTATGTCTCTGCAATATCCTTTCTTTGAGGACTACTAGTTCTGCAAGGTTCGCAGAAGAGCTTCTGTAAAGTTTGGAAGGTAGGAGACGAGGTACTGGCAGAAGTGAGGCTGTGAGGACGGGGCGTAAGTCGTGCTTCAGTAGCACAGATGGTAGAGCACTTGCCCGCGAAAGGCAAAAGTCCCGAGTTCGAGTCTCGGTCCGGGACACAGTTTTAATCTGCCAGGAAGTTTCATATCAGCGCTCACTCCGCTTCAGAGTGAAACTCTCATTCTTGAAATAACCCTCAGGCTGTGGCTAAGCTATGTCTCCGCAATATCCTTTCTTTCAGGACTACTAGTTCTGCAAGTTTCGCAGAAGAGCTTCTGCAAAGTTTGGAAGGTGGAGACGAGGTACTGACAGAAGTGAGGCTGTGAGGACGGGGCGTGAGTCGTGCTGCAGTAGGTCAGATGGTAGATCACTTGCCCGCGAAAGGCAAAAGTCCCGAGTTCGAGTCTCGGTCCGGGACACAGTTTTAATCTGCCAGGAAGTTTCATATCAGCGCTCACTCCGCTGCAGAGTGAAACTCTCATTCTCGAAATAACCCTCAGGCTGTGGCTAAGCTATGTCTCCGCAATATCCTTTCTTTCAGGACTACTAGTTCTGCAAGTTTCGCAGAAGAGCTTCTGCAAAGTTTGGAAGGTAGGAGACGAGGTACTGACAGAAGTGAGGCTGTGAGGACGGGGCGTGAGTCGTGCTGCAGTAGGTCAGATGGTAGAGCACTTGCCCGCGAAAGGCAAAAGTCCCGAGTTCGAGTCTCGGTCCTGGACACAGTTTTAATCTGCCAGGAAGTTTCATATCAGCGCTCACTCCGCTGCAGAGTGAAACTCTCATTCTGGAAATAACTCTCAGGCTGTGGCTAAGCTATGTCTCCGCAATTTCCTTTCTTTCAGGACTACTAGTTCTGCAAGTTTCGCAGGAGAGCTTCTGTAAAGTTTGGGAGTTGAGGTACTGGCAGAAGTGAGGTATGCGGACGGGGCGTGAGTTGTGTCGGGTTTGCCAGTTTAAAGTTGCGAGTGTTCTCATCACTCGTGGGTATGCAGAAGGCTTTTCTTAAAGGATTTACTGATTAAAGAATTAAAAGCTAGACAGTTTATTCACTCAAATAACAAACAGGCGGAGCTGTCTTCGGCTTCCTTCATCAACAGGTGGCCTCTTGTGGCGCAGCTCTTAAGTCTTAAGACAACTGATTACGTTGGAGTTCAAATGCCCATCCGGTCATCCATGTCAATGTTCACCTAAAATGCTTAAGGCAAATGCCGATACATTTCTTAGTGAACGTCTCTGTCAGTTTCTTTCCTCGTTTCTAGTTGCGCTCCATCTCTAATGAGCTTCGTCAACGGTATGTTAATCGCTAGTCTTCCTTCTTTCCCTTCTCGATTCGCCACCGGCGTCGTGACAACGTAGTTGCACTGACCGCTGCAGCGTCGTCCGCCATTGGCGGATGCAGTTGGACTAGTTGTCACGTATTTCTATTGATACGTTTTTCTTGCACGTCCTCAGAATTCGATACAACCAGTGTTTCCATAGCTCGAATAAAATGGCTGATAGAATCAAGTGAATAAGTAGTGTTGCCGGCGTCCGCTCAGTTACATTTTGCAATACCATGTAATTACATACGAAATAAGCAAGACAGAGAATACATGACCACCGTGAAAGACCTGAGATCGTCTAGACCGTAACAATTGATTCACTGAAAGGTCAATCACAAAGTTATTTTAATCGAAGTACACAACCTATACTTGCAGTTCACCAAGCTATCTCTTATTTACACTATTCAGTAATGGCAGCTATTCTAACCAGAAACACGCCCACGAAACTGCTAAACGACTGTCATGAACGGTCGCTACATATTGACACGAGCATGAGCTATCACGTACATAACCATGACTTGTAAGAACCTCCCCGGCCGCTGTGACCGAGCGGCTCTAGGCGCTTCAGTCCGGAACCGCGTTGCTGCAACGGTCGTAGGTTCGAATCCTGCCTCGGGCATGACCTCAGATGTTAAGTCCCATAGTGCTTAGAGCCATTTGAACCTTTTGTAAGAATCTCGTAATTATCAGCGGTACAGTCAGTCGTAGGTTTCTTTTTCTGCGAATCAGTCAGGTTGTCCGATCTGGCAAGACGCTATCAATACCTTCACTGCGAAATGACAACTTTGAAGTCACTGATGACAGTGCCGCCAAAGCAGAGTTATTATACACGGTTTTCCAAAAGTCCTTCACCAAAGAAGACGAAGTAAATATTCCTGAATTCCAATCAAGATCAACTATCAAGATGAGAAACATAGAAATAGATATCCTCGGTGTAGCACAACAGCTAAATCACTTAATAAGGGCAAGCCTTCCGGTCCAGATGGTATACCAGTCAGGTTGCTTTCAGAGTATGCAGATGCAATAGCTCCATATATAGTTATTGTATACAACCACTCGCTCACAGAAAGTTCCGCACCTAAAGACTGGAAAGTTCCTGAGGTCACACCAATACTAAAAAAGGGAAGTAGGAGTGGTCCGCTGAATTACAAGCCCATATTACTAACCTCGATTTGCAGTAGGGTTTTGGAACATATACTGTATTTGAACATTAGGAAGTACCTCGAATAAAACGGTTTATTGATACACGGATTCAGAAAATATCGTTCTTGCGGAACACAAATAGGTCTCTATACTCATGAAGTAATGAGTGCTATCCACAGGGAATGTTATATTGTCTCCATATTTTTAGACTTTTAGAAGGCTTTCGACACTGTTCCTCACAAGCGTCTTCTAACCAAGCTGTGTGCCCATGGAATATGGCCTCAGTTGTGCGACTGGATTCGTTATTTCCTGTCAGAAAGGTCACAGTTCGTGGTAACAGACGGAAAGTCATCGAGTAAAACAGAATTAATATCCGGCGTTCCCCAAGACAGTGTTATAGGCCTTCTCTTGTTCCTGATCTATATTAACAGTACAGGGGACAATCTGAGTAGCCCTCTTAGATTATTTGCAGATGATGCTGTCATTTACCGTCTTTTAAAGTCATCAATTGACGAAAACGAAATGAAAAATGATTTAGATAAGATATCAGTATGGTGCGAATAGTGCCAACTGACCCTGAATAAAGAAAAGTGTCAAGTTATTCACATAAGTACTAAAAGAAATCAGCTAAATTTCGATTACACGGTAAGTCACAAAAATCTGAAGGCTGTAGATTCAACTAAATAATTCGGGATTACAATTAAAAATAACCTAAATTCGAACGATCACAGCAAATCAAAGACTGCCATTCGTTGGCAGAACACTTAGAAGGTGCAACAGGTCTACCAGAGAGACTGCTTACGCCACGCTCGTCCGCCCTATTCTGGAGTACTGCTGTGCGGTGTGGAATCCGCATCAGGTGGGACTGACGGATGACATCGAAAAAGTACAAAGAAGGGCAGCTTGTTTTGTATTATCGCGAAATAAGGGGGGATAGTGCCACAGACATGATACGTGAATTTGAATGGCAATCATTGAAACAAAGACGTTTGTCGTTGCGACGGGATCTTCTCATTAAATTTCAATCCCCAGTTTTCTCTTCCGATCGTGAAAAGATTCGGTTGGCACCCACCTACACAGGAAGAAATGATCATCACGATAAAATAAGAGAAATCAGCGCTCGCACAGAAAAATTTAAGCGCTTGTTTTCCCCGCGCGCCGTTCGAGAGTGAAACGCTAGAGAGACAGCTTGAAGGTGGTTCATTGAACTCTCTGCCAGGCACTTAATTATGAATAGCAGAGTAATCTCGTAGATGTAGATGTAGATCTAAAAGCGAATTTTCGCAGAGTCCTTGCCTTATCGTATATTTTAACCCAACTTTTCGGTTTGTCGCTTAATTTGTACCTGGACAGTCGTACGTCTAATGCTGCCTCAATATCGTAAGATTTACACTTGTTTGCTTATCCGTTTACTCTCAATTGCGTTAACGACAAATGAATTGTACCACTGCACCATCGACTAAACAATATGAGCAACGATGAATTATATCGAAGGGAAGCCATCATTTGGCTGGCATATGTACATATCTGACCAAAAGCATCCAGACACCTATTGGTGGACATTAATAGGGTTGTGTCCACCGTTAGCCTCTATGACGGTTTGAAGTCTGCTGGGAATATTTCCAATGCTGTGCCTGAATGTGTCTGGAGGATTTGGAGGGAAACCGGCGTTGAGACTCATCCCAAAGGTGTCCTTCCGGTTCAGGAATGTTACTGTGCATGAATCATTGTTTCTCAGATGCTGGTTTATAATAGAGATGGGGGATCCGCTCTTGAACTAATTCATAGAGTTCAATCTTTCAAAGGAGTGAACAATCAGTGATCCAGAAAAAAAGAACGGTAGCTCCAAACGTTTCCCACGGCAGAGAGAGAGAGAGAGAGAGAGAGAGAGATAGAGAGAGAGAGAGAGAGAGAGAGAGACGGAGCATATCAGCAGCGCCTCTGCTGGTCACAGCACAGTGCACGCCACACAACACAGCCAGCGCCGGCCTCTGCCCTGCTTCTACCTTGGCTGCCTGCATTGTGCAGTGCCCCATTGGATTTTGTGTTTCACATATGCCGTGGCGTCTCTGTGCGTCGTCTGCCGTGCAGTGTCTGGCGCAGCGTAACTTCGCATCGCACTCTGTCGGCGATCGTTTCAGTCGCACGTCCTGCCCTCTGGGCAGTTGATGCGAGCAACAGGACAGAGCCACCTAGCGGATAACATAGGAACTACTTGCAAAAACCCGCTCGCAAGGGAACGAACTATTTGTCTCGGAGCGGGTGAGTTCACCGCTACCCCCTCCCTCGGAACTCGCCTGCTCAACGCTCGCCGCACCGTCTCGACTCTAGCCAGAGCGTCGAGCAAAGCGACTCAGGTGTCACTGTGGTCTCTGCGGTCTCAGCTCACGCAGTAATACAGCTCGCAGCTCGACCTGCTCGACTCAGCGCCTCTGCATCGGAGTTCGTCCCCACTGGATATTGTTCTTCGTAGTAATGCCGCTATGTATATTACATTATTATGTTATGTATACATCAATTGTTTTTATTTTATTTTTATTTGTTTAAACTGATTAGATTAGGTTCCTGATGACTCCTCTTACTATAGGATTTTTATTATAGACACTCGAATTTACGCTTTAATTACGAGCGAACCGATAAACGTATCGCAAAATGTGATACACCAATATTTTCCTTGTTTTATTCTGCGTAAGGCTATATGCAGCACTTTCGTTTTACAGTCAAATTTATATTTTTTTTTCTTATTCTGGTACGGATTTTGCGATTTTAGGCGTCTTCGAAAGGAAACGTTCACTTTAAAAATATATGGCTTGTGATGTATTTGTATGAGGTTAATGAAATTTTAATACGTTATAGCCAAATATATTGTTAATGTAAATCTCAAGTTACAACATTTTCCGATCACCCAAAAAACCACGATAGTGCAAAATAAATCAATAATCAAAAACTTTGTCATATCGTGGAAATTTCAATAAACAATACAAAATTCTTACTCATTATCTGTGTTACTTCAAAATAGGATCAAATAAGATCAAAATACAGGTATAGTACTGGAATAAACCAAGTTTAAAGGGCAATGTGCCTTCCATTTATTTTATATTGTAAATGAGTGGTGAGTCATGAAAAAGAGCTAATTCATTTCAGGGAGTGAACAGTTCTGATCAAATCTCTGAAAAGAACAGTTTTGCCCATCTCTAGTTTATAATAGGGTGTATAGTCATCCTGATAAAAACACTCATCGTCTCTGAAATGTTCCTCAACTGTAGGCAGTACACAGAGCTGTAAAACGTGCCCACATCCTTTCGCAGTTAGCATTTTCTTAAGCTCAACAAGGAGACCACACATTAACCACAAAAAACGCACCCATATCATATCACTGTAGTGTCGACTTCTGGCACCTAATGTATCAAGATGACCAAATGTAGCGGGAAGACACGTAATGTCGTGGATGGGTGTCAGGAGGTACCGTCTTAAAACTCGGCGACAATTTTTCAAATGATTTATTTGTTTACACTACAGTGCTCCGTTCACCTTGGTCTGCGTCACAGAACCCCACAATGCTGAGGAAGCACCCCAGTGGCCTGTGCAATGCAACGCTGTGTCGTGCCAGACTTGGCCGGCCCACTGAGTTCCGATGATATCAGGATGGCTGCGCCAATAGCCGACTCAGCGCTGCTCGATGTGAGCTGCACTGCTCCGCCGGAAGCCATAAGTCAGCCCCACTGCTGCTTCTTCCTCACTGGCGTAGCTGAGAATACGGCGGCAACAACCGCCCACGATCCAGCTTCCAAATCTGTGGCCCTCACCTCGGAAGTCTTCGGCGTGTGTTGGGAGCCGAGACGACTGCCTGCAGTAGTGAGCCGAAGAGTGGCCCACCACTGGCTGGCTGCAGACCCCGCGTCAGCCTCAGATGGTCGAACCAACAGCCCACCGTGGACTGGGACGCTGGCGCCCCATCTGTTGCTGTGTGTAGGCTGGTGGTACACCCCACCGTCCAGGAGAGCTGCCACACTTGAATGAATCTCGTTAGAAAACGGCACCTATTTATACTCGGCTGTACACCTCTGTTCTGCAAAGGGCGCCACTTCACGTCACGTATGCAAAACACTTAGGTTGGCCAGTGGCCCTCTTCTGCCTGTGACATGTGCCATGGAAACTGCTGTGTGCCCCCTCTCCGGCAGTTCTACGCCCTTGTGGCCTCTATTTGCCTTCACTACAGCTGGTATGCGTAACTTACTGCAATCTGGTCCACACCTGACTGTAGCTCATGCTCCGAATATCGCACAAAACTAACTTTCCTATCTTACTGTGGTGCCTCTACAGTACCATTTCCTCCATGCTTCACTGTTGGCGCTACACACAATGGCAGATAAGGTTCTTCAGGAGTTCATCAAACCCAAATCTTTCAATCTGATTGCCACAGGACTCAGCATGATTCATCACGCCAAATCAGTCGTTTCCAGTCATCCACTGTCTACTGGCGCCGCTCTTTACACCACATCAAAGGGCGCTTACCGTTGACAACAGAAATACACGGCTTATGAGTAGCCACTCGCACATTGTTCCCCACTGTTTTTCCGTCTGTATGCGCTGTCATTGGGCTAGCTGGACTGCTGGTAGCACTTTGGAACTCACGAATTATTCCATCCGCTGATTTAATGCGATTTTTTTACACTCATCCTCCGTAATGCTCGACAGTACCACTTCGTCCGTAAGTGAGGGCTGTCTTGTCTTGGTTTAGCTCTGGTTGTTCCCTCGCGTTTCTATTTCACACAGTCGACTTGGGCCGCTTTAGAAGGGCTGAAATGTCTCTGATGGATTTCTGACCCAGGTGACATCCAGGGACTAGTCCACGTTCGACCCTTCCTGCTGTTACTGCAATTCTGCTGACAATACTCAACACCTTGTTTTTCTACTGGTATTTCCGACTCTCATAACACCTAATGGCCATTTCCGCATTTCGTAGAGCTGTCCGGACACTTTTGATCAGAATGAAATTCTTTTACTTCATGTCTATGATCACAAATTTTTATGTTATCAGACTACCGGTTTCGGTCTATAGTGACCATCTTCAGATCTGTTTTATAAAAACGTCTCCTAATATACTGGAGCCATAGTGGCACCGTCTCCAGTATATTAGGACATGTTTTCATAAAACAGATCTGAAGATGGTCAATATAGGCCGAAACCGGTAGTCTGATGATATAATAATTAGTGACCATAGATATAAAGGAAATTTATTCTATTTTCGAGCCATTATTCAATTCGCGACCATGTCGCAGCTTGTGAAACTTTTGATCAGATAGTATACGATCCTTGTTTACATGTTACGAAAAGGTTTGGTACATTTTCAATGCGAGAGAGACGAATGTGACCCTACAGGAACGAGTAGCTCCGTTCAGCGCCGTCTGCCCCCGCCCGTAGCCTACGAGGAAGTTAGTCAAACGCTCGGTACAGTTTGCGCCTGAACAGAAAGTAATATACATGCAAATAATTTTCCTTTCAAAGCTATCTCACAATGGGGCCCCTCTTACTTGATGCTGAGCTAAAGAGATAACTTTCTGTAAACTGGGTGTACGTTAGCGCCCAGCCCGTGCTTTCAGCGTGAGATGTGTGCGTGGAGTAGAGTTGCTTCCACTCCGTGATGAGTTGGCCGATGTACGAGGCTGCTCTCCCAGCTGGATCACCGCTTTCTATTTTTATGCACTGATTTCGCGATAAGTAATATTTCTAGTGCAAGCGTCATGTTCTCGCAAACGTGTTCCCTATTATCACCATGAACACAGGAGTATTATTCGTTACTTAGTAAAGTACATTTTAAGTTTCCGCCTGTTGTATGGTAATCTGCTCCTTTCTGCGCCGGGGTCAGTGGATTTCAGATACACGCCTAACAGTTTCGATTTGGTTTTCGCATAAATAGTGAGATGATTAACTTTTTTTTCTGATTATGCATGAAAGGCGAGCGTTCATCAGTAGATTGTCAAACCCACAATATTTATTCTTACCTCGATTGATTTTGTGCAAGGTTGCAAGTTCACGGCTTCATACAGGGTAACAATTATTGCACTATATGAAAATAAAATGGAAATTAGTTAAGAACAAAGGCGTGCACACACTTTATTCAAGAAGTAAATGTTACTACAGATTTCGTATTTAGGTTATAATATTTTCGATATGCCTACCATCATTGGTGATGATGTGGCGCAGACGAATAGCGAAATTCTGCATGACCCGCTGAAGTGTCGGAACATCGATGCTGTCGATGACTTTCTGAATGGCGGTTTTCAGCTCAGCAATGGTTTTGGGCTTATTGCCGTACACCTTGTCTTTAATATAGCCCCACAAAAAAGGAGTCACATGTGTTCAGATCCGGAGACTATGGCGGCCAGTCGACGTCGATGGCGGGGGCCTCTGGGTACCCCAGAGCCAGATTGAGGTCCCAAAGTGCTACTCATCAAACACTCTCCTCTTTCGAAGGGGTCGAGCTCCGTCTTGCATGAACCATATCTTGTCGAAACCAGGGTCACTTTGGATAAGGGGGTTGAAATCAACTTCCAAAACCTTCACGTACCGTTCGGTAGTCACCGTGCCATGAAGCAATATCGCACCGATTATGTCCGTAGCTGGACGTTGTCCAGCACACAGTCACGTGTTGAGGGAGAAGAGATTTCTCGATCGCGAAGTGCGGTTTCTCAGTCTCCCAAATGTGCCAATTTTGCTTATTTACGAAAATAAAAGTGGGCTTCGTCCCTAAACCAAACCATGCATGCGCATACTAATTCCCACCATGCCCCACGGCCAACCGTGCAGTTTGAATGTCCTAACGCAAACCGTTCCGAGGTTATGACGATTTTATTTCATGTAGTTCATCAATTGTAATCTTGTATGTCGGAGGTGATTTTAAATGGATGAAAAACAAATATTTTGAACAACGAGTATTTATTATCATACAGCACGAAACAAAAGGACGGGTCCACCTCAACAAACGAAGCAGAGTTGCCATAACAATATTTATTGGAACTGCATCGTCTGCAAATATTACCCAGTCATTCAGCTACCACCTGTTGTAACTCACTTAAAACTCTCCAGAAATGCCCATAACCGCCTGCCTTCAGCTGAAAAAGGCTTCCTTCATTAGGGTGGCTGTAGACATTATTGTTGTGTGAACCAAACCCTACGATAAATTACAGAATGTCTTCGAACCAAATTATCATTTGTAATACGCCAAAGACACCAAAGTCCAGTTTACAATGTGATTAAGTGGATCAAAATATATCTTGGAACCCCTCACCGATTTTCATTTCTATATGCATGCCAGTCATGTTGATAATACATTTATTGAAACAGAACGCCTAAAGGATTGTATTGCTTTTGAGTCGTCAGTCTTCTCACTGGTTTCACGCTGCCCGCCACGCCTTCCTCTCCCGTGCCAACCTCTTCATCTCAGAGTGCCACTTACACGTGACCTCCTCGGTTACTTGCTAGATGTGTTCCAATCTCAGTCTTGCTCTACAATTTTTACTCTTCGCAGCTTCTTCAGATACCATATAAGTTACTCGTTGTTGTAGTAACATATATTCTATCATCCTGTTCCTTCTGCTTTGTTTTCCATACGTTGCTGTTATCGCCATTTCTGTGAGGAACCTCCTCATTTCTCTTCATTCCACTTTCGTTGAATATCTTTCTGCAGCACCAGGACTCAAACGATTTGCTTCTCTTCAGGTTTCCCCGCAGCCCATACTTCGCTTCCACACGACACTGCGGTATTTTATGTTAGGAGACTGCTTTCGGCCAGGAAAGACTTCATTTCGCGTGCCAGTATACTTTTATATAATACTTCCTTCGGCCGACAAGTGTTATTTTGTTTAAAATTTCTTCACTTCAACTACTTCGTGGTCACCAGTTCTGAGGTTAAATTTGAATCTCGTAGCTGCTACTCCTATTACTTTCGTCTTTTTTCGGTTTACTATCAGTCCATAGTATGTTCTCATTATGCAATTCATTCTATTCAGCTGGTCGTGCACTTCTTACGGACATTCACTGAGGCTAGCAACGTCATCAGCGAATCTTGTCATTGATGTCCATTTATGATTTTACCGTGGATTTTAATCCCACTCCTAAACCTTTTTTTTTTTTTTTTTTTTTTTTTTTTAATTTCCTCATTGCTTCTTCGATGTATAGATTGAACAGCAGGGTCGAAGGACTACATTGTACATTTCTAGTCCGAGAACTTTGTTATTTGGTTCAAAAATGGTTCAAATGGCTCTCAGCGCTATGGGACTTAACTACTGAGGTCATCAGTCCCCTAGAACTTAGAACTACTTAAACCTAACTAACCTAAGGACATCACACACATCCATGCCCGAGGCAGGATTCGAACCTGCGACCGTAGCGGTCGCGGGCTTCCAGTCTGTAGCGCCTAGAACCGCTCGGCCACCTCGGCCGGCCTTGTTCTTTGGTATTCCATTCTTGTTTTTCTCCTTTTCTTCTGTAAATTATCCGTCTTTCCCTATAGCTTCCATCTTTTTTTCCTAAGGATTTCGAAGATTTTGCATTATTTTACATTGTCGATTGCATAAATTCTATGAACGTACCCTGAATTTGCTTAAGTCTTCCTTACGTTATTAAGTGCAACGGAAGACCTGCTTCTCTGGTGGCTTTACCTGTCCTGAGAAGTACTGATCGCCATCTAACATATCCTCAATTTTCTTTACCATTCTTCTGTACATTATTTTTCTCAGCAACTCTGATGCGTGAGCTATTAAGGTGATTCTGCGATAATTCTCACATTTGTCAGCTCTCCAGTTTCTTCTAAAGTCTTGTGTTCGCTGTTCATGTCAACAATTTGTACTTTATTAATCATTTACGTACTTTTTCCGTTAGCGAACTGAAGTACAGACATACACTCCTGGAAATGGAAAAAAGAACACATTGACACCGGTGTGTCAGACCCACCATACTTCCTCCGGACACTGCGAGAGGGCTGTACAAGCAATGATCACACGCACGGCACAGCGGACACACCAGGAACCGCGGTGTTGGCCGTCGAATGGCGCTAGCTGCGCAGCATTTGTGCACCGCCGCCGTCAGTGTCAGCCAGTTTGCCGTGGCATACGGAGCTCCATCGCAGTCTTTAACACTGGTAGCATGCCGCGACAGCGTGGACATGAACCGTATGTGCAGTTGACGGACTTTGAGCGAGGGCGTATAGTGGGCATGCGGGAGGCCGGGTGGACGTACTGCCGAATTGCTCAACACGTGGGGCGTGAGGTCTCCACAGTACATCGATGTTGTCGCCAGTGGTCGTCGGAAGGTGCACGTGCCCGTCGACCTGGGACCGGACCGCAGCGACGCACGGATGCACGCCAAGACCGTAGGATCCTACGTAGTGCCGTAGGGGACCGCACCGCCACTTCCCAGCAAATTAGGGACACTGTTGCTCCTGGGGTATCGGCGAGGACCATTCGCAACCGTCTCCATGAAGCTGGGCTACGTTCCCGCACACCGTTAGGCCGTCTTCCGCTCACGCCCCAACATCGTGCAGCCCGCCTCCAGTGGTGTCGCGACAGGCGTGAATGGAGGGACGAATGGAGACGTGTCGTCTTCAGCGATGAGAGTCGCTTCTGCCTTGGTGCCAATGATGGTCGTATGCGTGTTTGGCGCCGTGCAGGTGAGCGCCACAATCAGGACTGCATACGACTGAGGCACACAGGGCCAACACCCGGCATCATGGTGTGGGGAGCGATCTCCTACACTGGCCGTACACCACTCGTGATCGTCGAGGGGACACTGAATAGTGCACGGTACATCCAAACCGTCGTCGAACCCATCGTTCTACCATTCCTAGACAGGCAAGGGAACTTGCTGTACCAACAGGACAATGCACGTCCGCATGTATCCCGTGCCACCCAACGTGCTCTAGAAGGTGTAAGTCAACTACCCTGCCCAGCAAGATCTCCGGATGTGTCCCCCATTGAGCATGTTTGGGACTGGATGAAGCGTCGTCTCACGTGGTCTGCACGTCCAGCACGAACGCTGGACCAACTGAGGCGCCAGGTGGAAATGGCATGGCAAGCCGTTCCACAGGACTACATCCAGCATCTCTACGATCGTCTCCATGGGAGAATAGCAGCCTGCATTGCTGCGAAAGGTGGATATACACTGTACTAGTGCCGACATTGTGCATGCTCTGTTGCCTGTGTCTATGTGCCTGTGGTTCTGTCAGTGTGATCATGTGATGTATCTGACCCCAGGAATGTGTCAATAAAGTTTCCCCTTCCTGGGACAATGAATTCACGTTGTTCTTATTTCAATTTCCAGGAGTGTATCAACAGAAGAGCTAATTACATAGGAAAACAGTCAGACTCCTTCCAAAATAGGTCTCAGAAGGCCCAAAGGTACCAATTGACAGCTGAGTCATCCTCAGCTGATGGGCGTCACTGGATGCGGATATGGAGGGGCATCACACGGGGTCATCACACGCTCTCCCGGCCATTGTCAGCTTTGGAGACCGGTTATAAAAACGAAAGTCAATACAAAAATGTCAAAATCAAAATCAAACTAAATTAATTCATATAAATATCTAAGTCTACATTTTAAACATGGATGAAAAACCTGGGCTTGGATTTTTCCAAAGCAAAGTATTTCGTAAGTTATCGATGTCTCAATTAATAATGATTAAAATGTTGTCTTTTAGGTCACATAAATTACCTGTATCTAGATATTTCGAACTTATTCCATAGTGAATATTTCAGAACGCTTTTCAAAGAAACTGGCGAACAGTAGTTTGAGCAGTGCTGTCACATTATGCCTAACAATATTTGATCGTGGAAGCTGTCCACACAAAACTTATTATGACACTTCGAATAAGTGCTGTTTCTTCCCATAAATGTTGTTACTGCTAGGAATAATTCTTAAAATGGAGATCAAGTACGAAATTCTGGATCACAAGAAGAAAGATGATAAACTAAGAAATCAATTAAACACATGTAAAAAGATCTATATGGAAATAGAAATAGTGAAGACAGCAGAAGATCAAATAAGTAAAAAGACAAGCCCTAGTAGAAATTCTTGCATAACGCAGAAGATACTGAATATAATTGACACTCTGAGAAAATATAAAAATGCAGTAAATGAAGTAGGCGAAAGAGAACATAAACGTCTAAAAAATGAGGCTGACAGAAAGTCCAAAATGGCTAAACAGGAACGGCTAGAGGACAACACGCAAGCGACACAAGCATGCATAAATAGAGGAAAAGTGAAATGCCCGCTAAACCCGCTTGGCAGAACAGGTGATTAGGATCGTGGAAAGGGCCAATTGAGGTTGGGGTCAGTTTCACCCTAAAATTGGTATTAATCGTAATTTAATAACACATTTACAACCAAAGCGGCACATAGCCGAACCTTTGCAACTACGAGTTTCAAAATCCAATTCTTTCACGGCTGAAGGCCTCCAAACAACAAAAATCAAATAGCCGTAGTAAAATTTGCTGTTTTGAAGAGCGTGCCGCAGCGTGTAGTGTAAAGCAGCCACCCTCCGTTTCTGGCGTTGGCGCCGTTGTGGCAGTTGGAGCTTTCGTGTCTCCCTCCGGTGTGAAAAGGGAAAGGTAGCCTGATCACGTGCATTTAAAGAGCGCTATGAGGTCGCTAAGCCAAGACCCAGGCCATCATCGTAGGTCGTACCACTCGCTCCTTCCGGCTCCTGGATTTCTCCCTTACTGTCTGCGCCCGTCCTGTCCGCCTTACCCCCACCCTCACCTACCTTGGCCTCACCATTGACCGTCACCTTACCTGGATCCCTCATCTCCGCTCCATCCAATCCAAAGCCCAGAACCGCCTCCGACTCCTCGAACTCCTCTCTGGCCGGACATGGGGGTTGCACCCTTCTACCATCCTCCACACCTACAAATCCTTAATCCGTCCCATCCTATGTTATGCCAGTCCTGCCTGGATATCTGCCCCCCCCCCCAAATTCTATAAGTCCCTCCGGATCCTTGAGCGTCATGCACTCCACATCGCCTTCCGTATACGCCTCCCGTCCCCCCACGCGGATCCTCTATGATCTCATTCCTTTCCCCCATCTGCTCCTATTCCTCGAACATATCCGCATCCTCTACACCTCCCGCCATCTTGAACCCCCTCACCCCCTGGTTGCTCCTTTCCTCTCCGATCCCCGCCCCCTGCCACGTCTTCACCGTTGCGTCCCCCCTACATCTCTACACCCTACATCTCCTTTCCCAAGATGGCTTCCATCAACTCCCCCTCCCGGATGATGCCCTCTCTCCCTCCATTTATCCCTCCTATCAACTCTGATCCTCACTCCCCTCCTTTCCTCTGTCCTTTTCCCGGGCTCCCTCTCCCCCCCTTCCATCCTCTTTCTTCCCCACCTCCCCTCTCTTTGCCCCTTTCTCTCCCCCGAGTCCTTTTACATTTCCCTCCTCTGCCTCCTCTCATTCCCTCTCGTGTCTGCCCTTCTCCCCCTTTATTAGTCCTCCCCCTCCTTGGTTCCCCCCCCCTTTTCGTTTTTTCCTCTCCTCCCTCCCTGTTTTTCCCCCTCCTCCAGGTCCCCCCTCCCCATCTGCCTTTGGATTGGGAGTGCCATATTTGTGCTGCCATTTTCGTGCAGTGTTTTACGGTGTGTTTTTCCAGTGAGTGTTCCGTGTTGTATCTTTTGGGAAGTGTAGCGAACAGCCATCATACTGTCGCTGGGTGTGATTTTTTTATCTCTTGCAAACAGAAACCAGACTGTCGCCATGTTTTTTTAATTGTGTGTCTACTATGTTACTTGTCTGCTTCCTGTGTATTTTATCAACATTGCCAACCCCTTTTGCTTTCTGTTTTAACTTTCCGCATTTTTACGCCATTTTACACTTTAAATCACCACTTTTATCGCCTGTTTTTCCTTGTTTCTTTCTTCTTCCTTTTTTTTAAAAAAAAGTCTGTAGGCTGTAGAGCAGAGTAGTAAGCTGCTGCCAGCCCGCCCCCTTCGGGGGGAATTGAAAATCAATAAAAAAAAAACTCGCTAAGTGGTTAGTCTGTCAGTCTCGGGCAGTCTGGTCAGTCGGTCAGTCTGGGAGTCGGTGCAGTGAGGCGACAGAGTCAGTCAGAAGGCTGTCAGTTGGTCGGCTCTAAGTCTCAGTCGCTGTTGGGTTGTGCACTGAGTCGGGTTCGTCGTTACTCCGCAGTTGGACGAGTTGGCAGTCAGCAGCATGCAGGTCCTCACGGTGCAGGTACGCGCCAGGAGCGTGGTCGACGCAGACGGAAGGCTGGTTCTCGGATGGCGGTGTGTGGTCTGCTGAGCACGGACACTAGTATCAGTCGGGAAGAGTTGGCAGCCAGCAACCGACGGGTCCGTATAGTGTTAGTATTCGTCGGGACCACTGTCGGCGAAAGCGGGCTGCCGTTGGTCGTTTGCTCGGCCGGTCGTCTTAGTCGACGACGTCTTGGATCCTCAGGATGAACACCATTTTCCGAGTCGGGAACCTTCTTGGTTCGTTGGAACTGAGCAGCGACGTAGTCTCCACAACGCGAAGACAGGCCGGGGCTTTTCGCGGCGGGCACGCGCTGTTGCATGTGGAGGCGACTCTTCGCTATCCTAGGAAACAGGATCATGAAGTTGAGTAATTAGTGACTTCTTTTAAAATCTCGACTGTTACGATTTGTTCGTTATTTGTGGATTGTTGCTTCCTCAGCAGTACACGCGTGTGATAACTAGTGGTGGGTGTTGCTGTCTAGAACCCGCAGCCTGCTTCCGTAGTGATTTGACTGTCGTGACTTGTGTTTTCTGTATTCTTTTAAACTTGTCTTGAGTGGTGTTTGATGCCTTGATCTTGGTCAGGCCAAGTTAGAAAGTGTAGGTATCTCGGTTTACTCGACATCGGCCGATATTCTCTGTTGTTTGTTCAGGTGGATTTGATGGTTGGAAATCGGTCGGAGTGCTAATATGTCTGTCGTTCGGAGCTGCCTCCGTCATGTTTGTCGGATTCAGTGTGAACGAATTTATTGCTTAAAGGCCGAATTCTTGAAATATGTTTTTATCTTGCCTATCATCTTGCAAGGTGGTATATGTGTAATGTAGAGCCTGTTGTACATTTTATGTAAGTCTGCATTTTATGGGTTTTATTTAAATATTCATTTTAGTTATATAGTGGCCACCCTTCCACCGTAAGAGTTCTTTAAAAACAAGTTGCACTTTCGGTGTCAAATAATTTTAATGTGAATGTTTTGTACCATTCCCATTCCTCTTACGGGGTGCATAGTTTAAGTGTTTGTGTGAGTTGTTAAAAATTTTTGTTTAAAGTAATTTGGTGTGTTGCAGGTTTGCACCAGTGTACTCTTTCAGAGGTTGTTGTGAGCAGTCATGACTACGGCCATGTTGAAACGGAGCAGGCAAGCTTCTCAGCCCGAAGGCTCCTACTGTTAATATTTTTCTTTGCCTCTAAATAAAACTGTAACTTGATATATCGAGGGTGCTTTTCTGCTTATAATTTTAAATCTGTTTTGAAAAGGCTTTTAGGAATAAAATTCACATTTGTTAAATTGTGACTTGGTATTTCGAGTGTGCTTTTCTGCTTATAAATTTAAATCTGTTTTGAAAAAGCTTTTAGGAATAAGTTCACATTTGTTAAAAGTAATTTTGCATCAGTTACTTCCTGGCAACTACTTCCACGCTCACCTAGTGTGGTTAAATGTGTCAATGTTCTTGATGAATCGCTAGTAAAGAAAGTAAATTTTTTTTAAAAAATTTTGAAAGTAAATTCACGGTTCAGTCAACAAGATAAAAATGCAGTTAAAATAGCAAATATATATACAGCCAGGTGGAAAGCCTCAATGCAAAAATGGATAGACAAACATAAACAAGATGAATGCAAACGGCTGAAGGCCCACAATAAAATTTTGAAGATTTTAAAATAAATTACCAGAAGGCCCCAGTGTTTAAGCTTGAAAGGTAATTTTAAGAGTAAGGTCCCCAATTTTCCAAAATTACAAAAAATATATGTATCCATAAGCTTTAAGTTTTAAGTAGCTGAAATCAGGCTCGAAGAAAAGACAACACAATGGCAATAAACTTTCAACAAATATCCACTTGCCGGAAATCAAACTTACTTACATAAAACACAGTAAAACCAAGAATTCTTTTTAAGCATTTTCTATGATAAGTTATAAAGAGACAATTAAACACTGGTGAGAAACACAGTAAAGACAACATCACTCAGAAGCCTCTAGGGGGTCGGTCTGCCCTCGTTTCACTTAGGTGAGACAGGTGGTGAGCCCAACTACACTTGATCCGTCGGAACCCAATGAAGGGACAGCCATGGACCGACCGACACAACGACTTGCTTACCACTAATCGGTACACGAGAATTCAAGCACAAAATGTTACAGGCATGATTATCCACAATCAAATATGTATACGTATTAAGTTGTCAAAACTACACACCATGTGACAACAGTTGAGGAAAGGACACTGCCTGAAATTACGTTAGTGGCCATAGCAGGTAACTAGAACACTAACGGCCACAAGGCAGAAAATTCCGCTGGTACACTTGAATCGTAGTCAACCAATATAGTTAATTCCACTGCATGGCGGTTAAATTTCACCAATACAAGCACTCAGTGTTGCTCACAGGAAAACCTCCCCAACAGTGAACCACCAAAACGAACCACACAACATGAATGGACGTGCCTTGGGTACTTGAAACCACTACACAATTTGACTTCCTGGGTCGGTGAACCACGAAGCTCCTAGCTGTCTGACAGCCCCACACACGCTCCGACACTGCACAGGAACCGCCAGTGGACCCAGCCGACTGCACGACGCGGAGGTAACTTCCCTGGTTCGCAGCATCCGACCGACTGCTCTCAGAATGCCGACATCTCAAACAGTCGTCAGTAGAAATAACGCCAACCTCACACACAACCTGACAAACACTTGCACGAAGACCTGAACGATACCCAACAGTAACTAAGCACGCACGAAGAGAAATCAGGAGTCGATGCACACAAACGCACACACCCGACTCATGAACGATCGGCGAGCCAAAACGCTTCGTCCGGTAAGACGACCGACCGACGATCCGCCAAGACCGTGGCCCAGCTCGAGTGATGTGTGGCAGCAATGGTCGGACGAGCCATGTCGAAGCAGACCTCACTGGTCCAACCAGACTGCACTCAGCCGCATTGCAACTCCCCGACTGGCAGGGCCGGACTGCGCTCCAGACGCCTTCCAACTGACTCGCAGCCCGAACTCGCGACCCGAACTGGCTTACGACAGACAACGACCGGGAAGTAATAGCAGTCGACAAAGATACTAGGAGAGGGGATATATCGATATGCGCTGCTAGCGCCGCTCACGATCAAGCAAAGCAGCAACTCAGTGACAGTAGTAATTTAAATTAACGCAGTGAGGTGGAAGTACGTTAAAATACATGAGGGCGGGGACACGAGCCTCGAACGTCTCAAAAAGATAGATCCAGGCTACTAAGAAAATTAGAGAGACCTGTGGAGGAAAGAGATGCAGCTGTATGAATAGCAATAACTCTCTGCCTCCGTTTCTTCTAGACCGCATACAAATATAATCGACATTTGCTATCTTTTGGTTCATAACACTATGTTGCAAAGTACTGTAGCTATCACATCCCCCAGCCGTAACTAGTGGTTAACTTTAGATTCTTTAGAGAGTTTTCCTTCTACTTTCACTTGGTACTTCCTGCTAGTGAGAGTCATTTGTACAATCTGATTATTTTATATGGGAGTTCTGAACTCATTAGCACCTGATAAAGTTTTTTTTCTTTTCAGGAGCCTGTTTGAGACCGACAAAGAGCTGATATATATCCACATTACATTCGTTACGCTTTCCCATTATTTGTCTCATAATGAGGGCTGCTTAGTGCCCAATGATTCGTTCACGTAGACTGTATGGTCTGCAGTTTTTTTTGGTCTTTTGGTCTTTCTTTAATCGACTTTTTTTGTTGTTCGTAAATTGCAAAACCTTTTAAATTATTCACTCTAAATAAGGCCATAGAAGTATGATCTTTTGCCAACATACTCATAACTAAAAATCATTTCTGGTAACTGAAGTCCACGGTTTTTGGAAATCATGCTTTCCACTTTCTTGTGGTGATGTTTTTATAAAAAACATTAATCCCACCACACATATTTCTTTCCATCCAGCCGAGAAGCGAAATACCAATTTTAACTTTTCAAATGTTTAACTTTAAAAATGCTTACATAATGAAATATTGTCATAAAACATTTTACCCCCTGTTTCACCCCCCTTAGGGGCTTAATTTCCACAAATAATGAAATGCGGTTTTTTTTATTTCGAACAGGGAAGCCAAATTAAAATTTTATAGATTTGGCGTTAGAAATGCTTTCAGAAAGAAAAATGTCTACAATTTCGTTAAGTTGGTTTATTGTCACGGAAAATGGCTGTCGAGTACGTATTTAGCCTCCCGACATCAATTACGCAATGTTACTGACTGTCTCTGTTTACTAGTGCTCACCCCAAAGGAACTGGAAGATATTTAGTCCGCCTCGATATTCTGAACTTCCTAAACAATCACTGACCCACGACTACTTGCGTGTTAACACATTCAGTGGTTCAGTATGCTTCTTGTAAAGAAGTGCTGGCATAATGTCTCATAATCTTGAAGAAACAAGTTTATATACGACGTGAAATGTACTCCTATAATAAACCACGTCCAAAGCTCAAACTTCCACAAAATACTCAGTACTGTAGTCGCTTTTCATCAGCGAGGACCAATCAAACACTCGAATTTCTTCATTTGGTACAAATTTGATGAGCGCGCTTTACTATCAGTGTTTACCAGAAAACGGCTCCCGAGCGACCATCTCGACTCGTAGACTTGAGGCCCTACTCAAGCGCGAGAGCAATGCTGAATTCCTATTGACTAGTATGTTAAGCAGCAGATCTCATCATCTCGAGTACTTCTATACTCGCGATATTTCTAATTTCAGCCAATCAGGGTAACACAAGTAATTTAGGCTAGAAATCTCGTAATTCCCAAACTAAATAAATTTAATGAAAACAAAATACGATTCCTTTCCACAAAATAAATTATTAATAAATTTAATAGTGCCCCTACGATTCCTTTCCACAAAATAAATTATTAATAAATTTAATAGTGCCCCTTCTGGCCGCCTTTTACAGAATCAAGCTCACTCGAACGTATGTACCGCGCGGCTACCGCGCGGCTTCCCTCGTCGAAATTTGGAGCCCTCCCTCGGGCGTGGGTACTAGTAGGTTCTCCTTAGCGTAAGTTAGTTTAAGTTAGATTAAGTAGCACGTAAGCCTAGGGATCGATGACTTCAGCAGTTTGGTCCCATAGGAACGTACCACTACAAAAATCGAACATACGTCTCAAATTCACCTACTGCGCATCATCTTTCTCACACATACATTTACATAGTTTTCGTAAAATATCACAGTCTCACTTTATGTATGTCCTCCATTCACTCTCTCGGTCTCGCCAAAACACACACACAACGAAAACACTTTTAATTACGTCAGAAATTTGTGGTAATGAAACTAAAGAACATCCAGAAAATTAGATTACATGAACCTGTCCCCTTGTCTGTAGTTTCAATTGATACTATATGTGAATACATTACAGTCCCTGACTCAGTTTCACAATTCCAGCACGGTTATTAAGTGTTTTAGGTAAAAATTCATATCTGCCAAAGTATTGAAGTTATTGATTTGAAATTTTAATAGTATGGTTGTGTTATCCATAGAATTTGGTATACCAAGTATGAAAAAGATCGATTACTATTTAATAGTACTTCTTCAGATTCACAGAGAGTACGTGAACGTACTGCAAACAGCGTTAAGCAAGTATATTGCTCGCTCGGCCCAGTAGCCAGCGTCAGCTGTACCAGCATGAGAACCAAAATCTACTCTCCTCCCAGCTACTCGGCAAGCTAGGCTTTCAATGCAAGATGACAACTCGTAATACTCTGCTACGCTACACTACCTTGATTTCATCCACAATTTGAGAATGTGCATGGTAGTGATACAACTATTTATCAACTGTACAATACATTTTAGGGCTACCGGTCCACAATCCTTTATTTATTCAATGTGGATATAATCCAGGCCAGCAACTTTGTGTGGTGTCACCGCCAGACACCACACTTGCTAGGTGGTAGCTTTAAATCGGTCGCGGTCCATTAGTACATGTCGGACCCGCGTGTCGCCACTGTCAGTAATTGCAGACCGAGTGCCACCACACGGCAAGTCTAGAGAGACGTACTAGCACTCGTCCCCAGTTGTACGACGACTTTGCTAGCGACTACACTGACGAAGCCTTTCTCTCAATTGCCGAGAGACAGTTAGAATAGCCTTCAGCTAAGTCCATGGCTACGACCTAGCAAGGCGCCATTAACCATATCTGAGAGTCTCACTTGTATTATCAAGAGCGATGTACCACATGGATGAATTAAAGTTAAGTATTAAAGAAGCTACGTACTTTTCTTTATAGCATTCATAACGTATCCTGTTTCAGACCTCACGCAAGGAGGCGTGAGTTAACGCGTGCATTTCGGCTACTTCCGCGTGGCGTGGCTGTCTTGCAACGCCACAACACTTTGTATTCCTCCATTTGGTGGATCATTCGTCTTTTTTGATACCCAATGGCGTGGCGACGGCGTCCACTTCATTGCTCATATGAAGTTGGATTTCTCTGTTTTTACTTTATATGGTAATTTCCCATTTAATAAAAGGCAGTGAGTTACCCCATGTGGGGATTACTCCAATTAGATCAGATGATGCAGGTATAAGCTCATTGAAAATACATTTTACTAACTTCCACGGTCGCCGGTTGTTTTGCTTCATGTTGAAATTCATTACCAGTTTGGACCATCTTTCGATTCGCGTTGTTGATACTGCTTGTAGGACTTCACCTGCTTGAAAATTTTTTATGAGAAAAGATCGTCGTTGTACATCGAATAGTGTTGCTCTAGAAGATTTTTAGACCCTGCTTCAGAGCTCGCAGTATATTCAGTCCTACAGCTCCTCCTTATGTACTTTCTAGGTATTTTTTAAGCAGCAGAACAAAGTTGTCATAATAACTGGTATATCACTCCAACTGCGTTATCTCTCGGTCCAATTTGTCTGTACAACCCTGCCGTTTTGCATTTTGAAACTTAAACTTTTTAAAGGGAACTACCTCGGGTCTGACAGCCACACTTATTACGCAAATAATTAGTCTATGTTGCGTCTGCGGCATTGCATTTCCCACATTCTTTTATGTCTAGCCACTGCTTCTGTCACTATCCAAGATATTATCTAGGCTGCATTCTCTGTGCCATCTTTCACTGTGTAAGGATGTTGACTGTTTCACATCTTGTAGAGGATGATTTTTTCCACCGTCTACAAACTCTAGGGACTAAGCGATGAGAGGATACGGAACAAAACAGGTCTAACGAAGTTGTCTCCGGAAATGCATGGTCTCCATGCTAGAGACTATTATTCATTCATACATTGTTACAGAGGCTGCAGTCTTATGATTCTTGTACCATGCAGCCACAGTTACAGTATGTGTTTAATAGGTTTCCGTGTGCCTTGACGCATGCGTGCGTGTACGCGCCGTAACATGTTCCAAGTTCACATTGGCCAGGCTGCATCCCAACAAAGGCAGCATGAATACACTGGAGACACACATCTGGAATGGGCTCTGCATACACGATACTTTTGAGATGGCCCCACAACCAGAAATCGCAAGGGTTGCGATAATTACCAATTACTATGGCAGGAGATGGCCCTAGGGCATGAAGTATGAGGAATAATACCACCCTCCAGGCGGAAACCATGCATACTGTAACTGTGGCTGCATGGTGCAACGCAGAGGTCAGCCTCTGTAGTAAATATGATTGAATAAACGGGATGTCGCATGGAAACCACGCATTTCATGACATAAATTCATTAGGCGATTTTTGAGATGGCCCCACAACCAGAAATCGCAAGGGTTGCGATCCGGTTGGACTGGCAATGGCAAGGAAAGCGTTTCTGAAGAAGAGAAATTTGTTAACATCAAGTATGGATTTAAGTGTCAGGAAGTCGTTTCTGAAAGTATTTGTATGGAGTGTAGCCATGTACGGAAGTGAAACATGGACGATAAATAGTTTGGACACGAAGAGAATAGAAGCTTTCGAAATGTGGTGCTCCAGATGAATGCTGAAGATTAGATGGATAGATCACATAACTAATGAGGAGGTATTGAATAGAATTGGGGAGAAGAGAAGTTTGTGGCACAACTTGACTAGAAGAAGGGGTCGGTTGGTAGGACATGTTCTGAGGCATCAAGGGATCACCAATTTAGTATTGTAGGGCAGAGTGGAGGGTAAAAATCGTATAGGGAGACCAAGAGTTGAATACACTAAGCAGATTCGGAAGGATGTAGGCTGCAGTACGTAGTGGGAGATGAAGAAGCTTTCACAGGACAGAGTAGCATGGAGAGCTGCATCAAACCAGTCTCAGGACTGAAGACCACAACAACAGCAGCGATCCGATAAACGAGCAAGCCATGAAAGTGGACCACGTCGTCCGATCCACCAATCAGGGGAAACACGACTGAGATGCGTCTGCACGTTAATGGTGAAGTGGGCTGGAGAACCATCATGTAGCAGCCATGTAGACCTTTCGAATCATCGATGGCGCTTCTCCCGCAAGGGAGGTAAAGTCACCCGCAAGAAACGTCTATATTTCCGGGCTGTTAGACGACGAGGAAAGAACACTGGGCCCAAAATATGGCCCAAAATTTCGGATGCACCGATGCTGATTCTTCGCTTCAGCATACCATCATACTATCCCAAAAAAATTTGGAAGTGACAAGAAACCTCAGACCTCACGGCTACCCCGTGCGGCCACACTATCCCACAGATGACTGTCATGGAAGTCGAAGATACCACTCCGCATAAAGGCGACCTTATCTGTCAATAGGATGGATGACACAAATCCGGGAATTGCGGTCGCCTGGTGATCAAACCAGTGACGAAACTGCTGCCAATGTAGAAAGTTTCTCGCTAGTAAGCCCTGCGCACGCTTTAAGTTATAATAGTAGTAACAATTGTCGTGGGACAGATGGCCTTTGTAGCCTGGTCCCTTCAACCCCCACGAACCAGCCAACCAACAATTGACATGGATAATGCTGCACACTGTCGTCTGGCTTACCCTGTACTGGCGGGCCGACTGCCTGGTACTGACACGGTGGTCGCTTTCCACAGTGTTTATCTCATTGTCCTCCAAGTCTGGCGTCCGAACATTTCGGGTACGTCCTTCATGATTTCCTGTTTGCTCAAATGACCCTGTCTCAGACGAACGGCGAAAGACTGTTGCAAACATTGATTGCTGTGGCTGTTGCCGGCGGGTACAGGTCCCCTTATACAACCTTGCTGCCCTCTGCCCCGATTCCTTTCCGTAAGTAAAAACCATTTCGACAGGCTCTCGATTCGAATACGGAACCGTTATGTACAACGCTGTATCACACCCATCACAAGATCAGTCAGCAAGAGAAGTGAATCGGACACAAAATTACCAATTACTATGGCAGGAGATGGCCCTAGGGCATGAAGTATGAGGAACAATACCACCCTCCAGGCGGGAACCATGCATACTGTAACTGTGGCTGCATGGTGCAACGCGTACTTAGAGGTCAGTCTCTGTAGTAAAGTATGATTGAATAAACGGGATACAGCATGGACACCACGCATCTCATGACATAAATTCATTAGGCCATCTTTTATTCCGTATCCTCTCATCGTTCAATCCCGAGAGTTCGTACACGGTGGAAAAATATCACCTGTATGATTATGAAATATTTTCAGCAAAACTCTCAAAAAGTTCTTGACCGATTTACTTCAAATTTTAAACGATATACTGTTAAACATTTGGATGGACGTGTTTTTTAAACAACAATATACAGCTTTTTTTATCTGCCCATGAGAAAGAAAATGCTCTTCTGCAAAAATGTGCGGTATAGTTTCCTTTGTTGCAGCCGGTTTTAACAGCGGTAGCATGCATATAAACCATTAGACATATAAACCACTAAACGAAGTGTTTCTGCCATATACATTCTTCCTCATTGTATATATTTTTAAACTTAAACTTTATACACATTTTACTGTTTTGTTTTCTTCCTCGTAGGGAACAGGAAAGTTGTTTTCCTGTCTTATGGTTAGAATTCTATTACAGAATTTGAATGTGCAATAGCAATAAATAAGGCTCACTGCCAGAGAGAGGAGGAAGAGGACAGAGGGGTCAGACAAATCGGACATAGAGAGCGAAAAGGAGAAGGAGAACAAAGGGAGGGCACGAGGATATGGAGAGAGGGCGACAAGGAGAAAATGTACAGACAGAAGGGAAGGTGGCGATCGACAAGGGAGGAGGAAGAAGGAGGAGATGGACAAAAAAAGTGGGAGGAGCAGATGGATAGAGATAGAGGGGAGAAGGAGAATACGACGTATGTTCAATTCTAATACATACTGAAAGCGTGTGCTTTCTCTTTTCCTTCTGTTGCATTTAACCAGACTGATCCTCAGCAACGAGTTTCCGGGAACAGCTAGTGTGAAATAAATATTAACGTCACCACAGTGTAGTCAGGGGAGCGGTTTAAGTGAAGCGACACAAAATCACAGTTGCATGGCTCTCAAAATCGTTAGGAACCATGGAAATACTTAAAACTACCACATCAAAAGGTGGAAAAAGTACGGAAACGCCGCGAGAAATCCGTACTTGAACATAAATGCAGATGGTTGCGAAGCCAGAATGTTGTACTGTTGTATTTGACCACGAACGACACCTGTGCCATGTCCTCAATACATCGCAATGTCAGACGTGGTCAGGGCAGTGCTCTGTGTAGTTGCGAGTGCGTTTTCGCGGAGTTCAGTGCATTCGAAAGCGGGAAAATCGTTAGTGCTGGTAAGATGTAACCAAGGTAGCCGAAATGTTTGGTTTTTCAAGAGACGCCGAATGGAACATTTACACAGCACACAAGGATAGCGGGAAACCTCATCCGCCACGTCACTACGCTGACGAAAGTATACGCTGAGTTATCGTGATGAAAAATATGAGGACGACAGCTGCAGAAGTCAGTGCAGAATTGAATGTCGCACTGGCAAAGCCTGTCAGCTGTTAAGACTTCTCCACCATTTGTTCATAAGGCCGTTGCAGCATCCCTTAATATGGAAGTAAATAGGAATATAAAAAAGGGAGGAAGGTTTATCTATTTAGCAAGAGTAATAGAAGGCAGATTTCAGACTACCTAACTGATCAAAATGAAAATTTGTTCCGACACTGACAATGTTGAGTGTTTATGGAAAAAGTTCAAGGCAATCGTAAAATGCGTTTTAGACAGGTACGTGCCGAGTAAAACTGTGAGGGATGGGAAAAACCCACCGTGGTTCAACAACAGACTTAGGAAACTACTGCGAAAGCAAAGAGAGCTTCACTGCAGGTTTAAACGCAGCCAAAACCTCTCAGACAAACAGAAGCTAAACGATGTCAAAGTTAGCGTAAGGAGGACTATACGTGAAGCGTTCAGTGAATTAGAAAGTAAAATTCTGTGTACCGACTTGACAGAAAATCCTAGGAAGTTCTGGTCTTACGTCAAATCAGTAAGTGGCTCGAAACAACATATCCAGATACTCCGGGATGATGATGGCATTGAAACAGAGGATGACGCGCGTAAAACTGAAATACTAAACACCTTTTTCCAAAGCTGTTTCACAGAGGAAGACCGCACTGCAGTTCCTTCTCTAAATCCTCGCACAAACGAAAAAAATGGCTGACATCGAAATAAGTGTCCAAGGAATAGAAAAGCAACTGGAATCACTCTACAGAGGAACGTCCACTGGACCTGACGGGATACCAATTCGATTCTACACAGAGTACGCGAAAGAACTTACCCCCTTCTAATAGCCGTGTACCGCAAGTCTCTAGAGGAACGGAAGGTTCCAAATGATTGGAAAAGAGCACAGGTAGTCCCAGTCTTCAAGAAGGGTCGTCGAGCAGATGCTCAAAACTATAGATCTATATATCTGACGTCGATCTCTTGTAGAATTTTAGAACATGTTTTTTGCTAGCGTATCATGCCATTTCTGGAAACCCAGAATCTACTCTGTAGGAATCAACATGGATTCCGGAAACAGCGATCGTGTGAGACCCAACTCACTTTATTTGTTCATGAGACCCAGAAAATATTAGATACAGCCTCCCAGGAAGATGCTATTTTCCTTGACTTCCGGAATGCGTTCGATACAGTTCCGCACTGTCGCCTGATAAAGTAAGAGCCTACGGAATATCAGACCAGCTGTGTGGCTGGATTGAAGACTTTTTAGCAAACAGAACACAGCATGTTGTTATCAATGGAGAGACGTCTACAGACATTAAAGTAACCTCTGGCGTGCCACAGGGGAGTGTTATGGGACCATTGCTTTTCACAATATATATAAATGACCTAGTAGATAGTTTCGGAACTTCCATGCGGCTTTTCGCGGATGATGCTGTAGTATATAGAGAAGTTGCAGCATTAGAAAACTGTAGCCGAATGCAGGAAGATCTGCAGCGGATAGGCACTTGGTGCAGGGAGTGGCAACTGACCCTTAACATAGACAAATGTAATGTATTGCGAATACATAGAAAGAAGGATACTCTATTGTATGATTATTTGATAGCGGAACAAACACTGGTAGCAGTTACTTCTGTAAAATATCTCGGAGTATGCGTGCGGAACGATTTGAAGTGGAATGATCATATAAAATTAATTGTCGGTAAGGCGGGTACCAGGTTGAGATTCGTTGGGAGAGTCCTTAGAAAATGTAGTCCATCAACAAAGGAGGTGGCTTACAAAACACTCGTTCGACCTATACTTGAGTATTGCTCATCAGTGTGGGATCCGTACCAGATCGGGTTGACGGAGGAGATAGAGAAGATCCAAAGAAGAGCGGCGCGTTTCGTCACAGGGTTATTTGGTAACCGTGATAGCGTTACGGAGATGTTTAACAAACTCAAGTGGCAGACTCTGCAAGAGAGGCGCTCTGCATCGCGGTGTAGCTTGCTCGTCAGGTTTCGAAAGGGTGCGTTTCTGGATGAGGTATCGAATATATTGCTTCCCCCTACTTATACCTCCCGAACAGATCACTAACGTAAAATTAGAGACATTCGAGCGCGCACGGAGGCTTTCCGGCAGTCGTTCTTCCCGCAAACCATATGCGACTGGGACAGAAAAGGGAGGTAATGACAGTTGCACGTAAAGTGCCCTGCGCCACACACCGTTGGGTGGCTTGCGGAGTATAAATGTAGAAGTAGATGTTAGCAGCAGAAACAGTTGCTGCGACAAAGAGTGCGACGGCGTGGTGTTTTACAATTATTTATTGAACTTTCTTTACAATTTCTCCCTCGTCGTCGCTGCCCAGCCCTGCGGATTCCTGCACCTGGCTGCTGATGTGCAGATTCTCCGACAATGCGCGCAATGCGCGCCGCTGATCGTACTCGGGAGCCTCAGGCCACCAGTGCTACGCTGAAGCCAGGATGCCCCAGTACGGGCACACCCATGGAGCCGCGTCGCCGTGAGGTCAGCTGCCGGCGCCTGCTGCACCGGCGGCTGGGAGGCTGTCATGGACGGACCATGCGCCGTGGGGCCGGGTTGCCGTGAAGTCCGGGCATCAGTCCCCGGCGGCGCCTGTGAGCAAGACCGCGCTGCGGCCGGTCCTGCTGGAAGTTCTCGCTGTAGTTAGCCATGGTGCCGACCGAACTCGGGCCGACCTCCAGAGCTCAAGTTGACATCTGGCAGTGAACGGATGACTCCTGCGAGCTGTAACAGACTTCTGGAATCGCCACCTACGAAGACTGAACATTCAGACACTGACTATGTCCGTCCTCCGAACCAAACTGCTTCCTAGTGGCTTCTTTCTGTTGCTGCCTGCGCTCCACTATTTATACCGGCAGGAGGTTGTTTTTTACCCTCGGTGGTAGATTTTTGTTATTACTCCCGCAGTATATTGCAGCGTAACTTAGCGTGCTGGCCTCACTTCCCCTTACTCAGCACTCTCCAGGCTTCGCTCGGCGCTTGGTCTGTGTGCGTCCTTGCGTCAGCCTGTTGGCAGACTGCTGCTGTCAGCAAGGCTATCTGTGCGTGCTTACTTCGCAACGCCTCGGTCGCTGGCTTGCCTCTGTTTTGCCATTCTCCACTGCGTGAAGCAACGCTTACTACATGTGGCCGCAACACAGAACAAAAATAACATGAACGAATCTCCACAATCATGGAACAGCAGAGCAAGCTGGAATTCAAAAACCAATCACCGGAGATGCAAATGCCCGTAACAGGAAAACGTAGTGCTGAAGTCATAAAACCTTGGACTGTGGATGAAATTCATATGGTAGGCTGAGCCTTTTTCACACTGTTTCCAACTTCTGGCCGAGTTTACGACTGAAGAATTTTGGTAAACATTTTTGGAAAGCAGTGATCAATTAATTGTTATATTTTGACTAAAGTTCAGTCTTGATCACTCATGTATGTTTTAATGATATAGGTAAACGGTTTCGGTTCTTTCTACAGAACTATCATCAGACCCATGGCTCCCTTAGGAGCTGCGTAGCAGCGAGGAGAGCTCCGCCTACCATCCTAAGGGAGCCATGGGTCTGATGATAGTTCTGTAGAAAGAACCGAAACCGGTTACCTATATCATTAAAACATACATGAGTGATCAAGACTGAACTTTAGTCAAAATACGACTGAAGAGTTAAACATGGTAGGTTTTTCGGTGATAATACGGGCTCGAGACATGCTTGATGTTCTCTATAGCTATGACTACAGCAATAAGAAATAGCTTACCACGCAATACGGTTGAAGAGGAATAGAAATCTCTAAAAAAAGGCAATCATAGAAGTTGGAAGGAAAAATGTAGGTACGAAGAAGGTAACTGTGAAGAAACAATGGGTTAGAGAAGAAATACTTCAGTTGATCGATTAAAGAAAAAAGTACAAAAATTGTAAGGTGGTACATTCGGTTTTTCTTATTCTATTACTGAAGATAACTGTGTAAATTTGAAAGACATGTTTAATGTCTCAATATTAGCATAGAAGTACACACACACACTTTTACACAGTTTACCATGTGACAATGTTAAAAAAGTCAGGATAACGCATCTCATCAACATCAAAAGTGAAATAAATAAGCCTAAGCACAACACTATTAAATATTAACTCTCGGAAAGTTAAATTATCCTAAACACGACAGAATTAAAGTTTAACTAGATGTTTTAAGATTTCGTTATGATGTTGGTCAGTACTACGATAAATCATCCGATTCCGGTTAAAAGTTTTGTACTATTTTTAGGATGACAATCAAGTCTACGGTGGATGGTTAGTTGTGTGACAAATTGAGCAAAAGATTACCCAAGGTCTCTCGAGTTTACAGTGGATGCAAGCTGGTGAACCAACAAGTTTACGCCTCTGCACGCAGTATTTACCTTAAGCTGCTATGAGCTGTCGTCTGCTAGGCCGCTCTCTCCTCTGAAATTCCTATAAAACTAATTAAAACCACTGCTGACTTTTTTCAGCATAAACTCTCCCTATATTTCTCGTTATGCGAGAAAACCTGTACTCATCCCTAGTCTTCGAATATAGCTACATACACGCGCATGGTTGGAGCAGCATGCATATTATAATGCCCTCTCAGTTCTCGCAAGAACAATCATCTAACTGGCTGGATCGTTTCTCCACAGTTGGAGCTAAACGATGCTACGGCTAATTTCTAGCTGGATGTCAACCACTATGAAAGCAATGTTCACGCAAATTACTCCTCTGTGTCATACAGAGTGTTACGCGCGCCGTTCTGAACTAGACTCCAGTTCAGAGAAGAGTCCCTTCAAAATTTCCGTCTTGTCTTTCTCACAGCCGAACAGTCTCCCCAAGTGGGTTCTTTCATTCTTCACATGACAGCTTTTTTCGACCAATAGCAGCGTTCCTGTTATTTTGTAGAAACACTATCAATCTCAAGGGCCCTACCATTAAACTGCATCGAAACTTCGGCTCTTTACACCTTCCTAGTGCGTTTCCGCCAATCGGGAGTTTTGTGCTCACTCTAAACGTCAAAATGTGTACATTGCCTCATGTGTGTACCACACGCTGGACACGTGATCGAAAATGCGTCACTGTCTTGTTAGTATCCATTTGGAATTCTGAAAATCAGTTTTCTAAAAGCTTTCTTTCCTGTCCTCCCTCAGATGGCCCATTAAGTCGCTCTCCCCTTCTGAGTCACATTGTCGGTCGTTGACCTGAATTGGGATGCCGCTTTAAGTGATTTCCATTGTATCTCCCATTGCGTGGCCTTGCCTCTGCTCTCACCCCTCTAAATTCCAAACTACTAAGACGCCTCTCACTACTTGTTGCACCTTCTGCTTACCTACATGCATTATATAGGCGTGATGTGTAAATCACTGTTAGTTGAGTGTCATCCCATTTTGCATTTCATACTGATAGGCAAATTTGCTCATAAGTGCCGAATTAAGTTAGCTGTCATATTCACCTTCCAGATGCGATGTATAAAGCTCTCACGTAAGGTGCAAATCTGAACTTCATTTATTCTGTCACCTTACATATCCTCGTCCTTCTGCGTTCAATTTTGTGCTGGTCAATCAATGGTTGAGAAATTGATTGAAGTCAGTGCAGAATTGGTTGTTACTGCTGACTGTAGCAATTGACATATTTACTGACCAACTTTCTATTTTAATATTTTTATAACTAAACAGTGGTTCGATTCAGTCTCATTACACTTCTAGTTTACATTGTACTCGATTTCCTGTTTATGGGTTAGACCTCTTTAGAGATTGTCTTTTTTTCATTTTGAACTGTAAGATTCTTATAATTTTCTGCTTTTTATACTATTTATCCTATACTATTTAACCAATCTAAGGTCTTTCTCCAAAATAGTTGTCCACATTTTAATTGTAATTTTAAATTCAAGCAATTTGAATAGATATATAAATTTCTATCTTCCCTATAGTTTTTCTATTTTGAGATTGATCTGTTTCTTCCTTGCTTAATTTATATTAAATGATGATGGATATGTATTGAAGTTGAGGAAACCTTCATTTGACCTTATTCTCCACTTTTACAATAATTTTTTCTCAGCTTCCATATCAATTATAGTTTAAGCAGTTTAATTACTTAGAATAAAGCTTTATCATCTATAACTCAACCATCCCCATAACTTTACATGTATAATCCTATACATGAAGATATTTATATTCCCAAAACTCTTAATTCTATGCATTATAACTTTACAAAATTTTTCAAATTTGACTTTCACAAACATATTAAATTTCTAATCCTGCTAATTACTTTACAAAATTTTAAATTGACATCATGGAATAGCTAAACCTCTTTATATTTATCTATCCTATATATTTTAATCAACACATTACAATAGAATCTTAACCCTCCAAAAATGTTAACATTAGGTTTTCCTAACTGAAACATCTTGAAAAATAAAAAATTCAAGGAAATCCTATTGATATATCAAGGTAAAAAACATAGTTAATAAGTGCTAACACACAAAATGTTTCTAATTCAAATTATTTTTAAACAAATAAATTTCAATTGTTTCCTTTTTGTTCGAATAGTAGTCTGTCACAGACACTTTTTTTTCCAACATCTTTAACATGGTTCGTTGCAATTGTCACTTTTTTCTTCATGTGTTTCGACGTGTCTCCGTCGCAAATGGAATGATGGTCGGCCGTGTGCCTCGTCGAGTCTCTGCTGAGCATGGAATGACCGTCGGCAGAGAGAAAGATTGTTGAAGGTCTGAGCGTGTCGTGAATGCGTGATAGCCTTTGTTCCATGATGTGTATGCCCTTGGTGACTTCTGGCAGCATAGAAGTTTTCTTCATCATTCGTCGTATTTTTGATGCTGGTTCATCGATGGTCAGTTCGTCTCTAGGTTTCCATACCAGTAGTTATATCCCATTTTTCTCTATGACATCTGAAGGTATTCCAGTTTGCCATAAAGAATATCGGATGTTTATATCGCTAGAACAGTTAAATTGGATTCTCGTTGGTATTTAAATGCAACAATGGTCTTGTATGGAATTTGAAAAGGTTTCTTGATCTCTTCTGGTCCAGGCTCTTCCTTCTTCCAAATCTTCTGCGTTGCATCTTCTGTTCTTGGTGCATCTTGCTGCCTTCTCATTTGTATCTTCGCTCTTCTCTGGGCCGGGAATTAGGATTGAAGACCTGTTTAGCCTCGTTCTTGTTTAGTCCGTTCTTATGGCTTCTTCTTTGCAATTGTTGTGTATTCTACAAATGGTTCAAATGGCTCTAAGCGCTATGGGACTTCACATCTGAGATCATCAGTCCCCTAGACTTAGAACTACTTAAACCTAACTAACCTAAAGATATCATACACATCCATGTCCGAGGCAGGATTCGAACCTGCGACCATAGCAGCAGTGCGGTTCGGAACTGAAGCGCCTACAACCGCTCGGCCACAGCGGCCGGCTTGTGTATTCTTCATTGTAATCGGTTATTCATCTAGATAAGTTGAACAGCCCACCATCGTTTTCTTGTTCCGTCCCATGAGCGTTCAGGGATTGTTTCGCAGTTGTCGAATTTCGTATGGTCTGATAACAGTTTCCGCTATTCTGCAAATTGAGTTACAGAAATGCGTTTCTTCTTCTTCCTGTGGCGACTCTAAGCTTCCGCTTGTCCTCACCGTAATATATCTGCCTCCGTTCTGGTTCGGTGGACATTCATTATCTCTTCATACGCTGCTTTGAATAGTTCGCGATAAAAGTGCCACATATCGAATACTTTCGCAGAACCATTGTTATAACGCTTGTGTGTGGCTTTCATATGAATAAAGCTCAGGTCATGGTATATATTGATTGTATCAACGATGCGTTGTAGCTTCCAAAGAGGAGTTATCCTCCAGGAACGTTGCTTCCACCAAGGCCTCTTCTTTCGTCATCTCGTTGCTGACGAACCAGGCAGTCACACTCAGTGTCCCTTCCTCTCACGCCTAACCGCTCTCCTCAGTCTTGTCGTCGATCTGGCCACAATGATGCTGCACCTTGTCTGCTGACTTCATATCTAATACAATGTTTCTCTCTTAAATAACGCTAAGACTTTACAGATATTAAACTACTTTTACGACTTTACGAAAAAAGTATTATTACTCTATCCGAAACAGTTTTTCTTATCCATATATACATATATATCATTTTTCCCCATTTTCTCTTCTTAATATAAAGACGCAGCATGTCATTCTCAATGGAGAGAAGTCTTCCGAAGTAAGAGTGATTTCAGGTGAGCCGCAGGGGAGTGTCGTAGGACCGTTGCTATTCACAATATACATCAATGACCTGGTGGATGACATCGGAAGTTCACTGAGGCTTTTTGCAGATGATGCTGTGGTGTATCGAGAGGTTGTAACAATGGAAAATTATACTGAAATGCAGGAGGATATGCAGCGAATTGACGCATGGTGCAGGGAATGGCAATTGAATATCAATGTAGACAAGTGTAATGTGCTGCGAATACATACTCGTAGAAAGATAGATCCCTTATCATTTAGCTACAAAATAGCAGGTCGGCAACTGGAAGCAGTTAATTCCATAAATTATCTGGGAGTACGCATTAGGAGTGATTTAAAATGGAATGATCATATAAAGTTGATCGTCGGTAAAGCAGATGCCAGACTGAGATTCATTGGAAGAATCCTAGGGAAATGCAATCCGAAAACAAAGGAAGTAGGTTACAGTACGCTTGTTCGTCCACTGCTTGAATACTGCTCAGCAGTGTGGGATCCGTACCAGATAGGGTTGATAGAAGAGATAGAGAAGATCCAACGGACAGCAGCGCGCTTCGTTACAGGATCATTTAGTAATCGCAAAAAGCGTTACGGAGATGACAGATAAACTCCAGTGGAAGACTCTGCAGGAGAGACGCACAGTAGCTCAGTACGGGCTTTTGTTAAAGTTTCGAGAACATACCTTCACCGAAGAGTCAAGCAGTATATTGCTCCCTCCTACGCATATCTCGCGAAGAGACCATGAGGATAAAATCAGAGAGATTAGAGCCCACACAGAAGCATACCGACAATCCTTCTTTCCACGATCAATACGAGACTGGAACAGAAGGGAGAACTGATAAAGGTACTCAGGGTACCCTCCGCCACACACCGTCAGGTGGCTTGCGGAGTATGGATGTAGATGTAGAGTAGATGTAGATCATGGTTTCCTCATCTTCATCACGATGTATAGTAAGAGTGAAATTGATGGTGATGAAGGTTAGTAAGTTAGTGACTTTCAAACTTTTCTGTCCGCAGCTCGTGGTCTCACGGTCGCGTTCTCGCTTCCCGAACCTGGGGTCCCGGGTTTGATTCCCGGCGGGTCGACGATATTCACCTGTCTCGAAGTGACTGGGTGTTTGTGTTGTTCTCATCATTTATTAATGTATCAAGTTTGGACTGGGAAAAGTTTGAGAATTTGTAGGGGCGCTGATAACAGCGCAGTTGAGCGCCCCACAAACCAAACATCATCATCAAATTCTACTTCTTTTTTAGTTTTCTAACTACATTATGCTATTTTCAAAACTTCGCACCTTGACTCCGACTCCAGCGTCTTTTTCTCTGCAGTCTCTTCTTTTTGGCCTTAGCTGTAACACGACTTCAAAATACACTTTATCTCTTATTGATATTTGCCCTTTCAAAATTTTCTCTATTGTTCTATTGCGTTGTTTTTAAAGCTTAAAATTTCTTTTTCTCAGTTGTGCTTATTCCTTTCTCCCTTTTTCTCGATAGTAAACTTTTATATTCCTTTCTTCATCATACTCTTCCTTATTGAAATATTTTCTGGGTTAGTTTTTCTTCCCACTATTTACCTCCTTCCACGAAATAACATGTTCCTTGCTTAGCTTAATATTTCACTTCTCTTTCCTAATTATTACCTCCTGATGACTTCTTATGTTTATTTCTCTCATATTTCTGTTTCAATATCAGATTGTGGTACCTTCCACAAATAATATATGGATCACATATTCCCCAAAAATATTTCTGTAGACCAGTATCGCACCAAGAACGCTGATTTAAACTGCTCATACGATTAACAATTTACAGCTACTCTTTGCATGGTTTCCGCTATTGTGCCGTCCATATGCCCACAAATGAAGTCAAGTTTATGGCTAAGTGGCCAATGCTCTGATAAACTGATCTGAAATCGATTTATAAATGTGCGTGGATGTAAGCCGTTCCCGCTTTCTTTGTAATGTTGGAATTTACTGACTGTCAAAAAATGGTTATTGTCAAACTTTTTCTTGCATCATAGGGAGTTTGTGTTTTCACAACATTACTCGTCCCCTTCAACTGTGTCATGTTTTCTTGTATTTGTTCTCCTACATTAGGGTCTTGAGTTGACATATTTATGTCCCATTTAGCGTCGTATTTACGCAGTGGTGTGCAGTTATCTACTCCGTACCGTTCCTCGTGTCTCGGACTGAAAGATTCGTTTACATTTCCCGTTAATGGCTCAGTGTTTTGCCTTTCTATTAGATTCATATTGTCTTGGGATCTATAACATGTTGTACTGTAATTTGGAAATTGCGCAATTGGTAGATGTGTCGCCGCAGCTTGCTTTGTTCTCACGTCACTCACGTACGTTCGGAGGGTCGGCTGCCTCTCTGTTGGAATGCGCGCTTTTACCGTTTCTCGCTCCCTTGTCTGTTGTGATCGCACGTTACTTGCTTCGCTCATCTGTGTTAGCTGTTCTTCTCCTACTTGCTTTTGTTTCGCTTTCGTAATTATGGACGCAGCCTCTTGGGGACATGTGACTGGAAGTTCCTAACGTTTTTGTGTTTCCGCTACTGCTACGGAAGATTGCACAACTTCCTTGTTTACTTCTGGATTTCTGTCCATCACTATATCGGATGATGCTACTGATTCCGTCATCTCGCTAATGTTTTCTGTAGGATTCTCGATACACTGTTCTAATTCTGAACGAAGGTCTTCATACTGTTTCTGATTTTTCGAGGAAAATGCGTGTGTCGAATCTTTTTAATGAGGCTCGCGTGACACATTTTCTGCCATTGAGCTCTTCCAAGATTTCTTGCGCCTTACCAGACATCTTATGTGATAACGTATCCATTCTTTGATTAAGGTTAGACACTGCATCCTGCACCTGGTCAAGGTCAGAACGAATCTTTTCCGGTCAGCCGCTAACGATTGTATAAGCTCGCGCAAGTCTCTCTCGCCTCTCTCCGGATTCCAGTAAACTGCACATTGACTTCTATTCGGAAGTTTTAGTTGATCTTCGCGGACTTTTTCGAACCCAGCGTGAGTTTCAAATTGGAGACTACTTAACACAGCATTCGTCTCTGTTTTTAAATTCGCCGTTTCGGCTTTTAAATTTTCTAACCTTGCATTCGTTCTTTCACTCGTTTGCTTTACGACCATAGTGAGTTGCTTCAGTAATGCGAACACACTATCTGCTCTCCGCCATCGTCACCTGTCACCATTTGATGAAAATTTTGGCGTTCGCGTCTTTCACGTGGCGTCTCACCGACTTCCGTGCACAGTGCGGACGCACTTACACACATTCTTTCTGTTGGAAACTGTCCCGTCTGGCTCTAAATTACTACTGTATATTCGTTCAACGTACCGAAGTTGCGCGTCCTCTTATTCTATTTATGACCCCTAGATCCGTCATTAATTCGTTTTTGTGCATTCTCAGACTGTGATACCAATCTTGAAACTGCTACCATTCCCTCTGCACTATCACTACGTTCCGTTCCGTTACTCGTACTTGACACTTTATGTTGTACATCAATCTCTATTTCGTCAAGATCTTCAGTTTGACCTATCTGCGATACTTTCCGTTCTTCCGCCATCTCCGATCGTCTAAAAAAACCTCTGTCTTTCTAGTACTACGCGAGCTTGCGCTCTCGTCAACATCAAATTATATGATCTTACCAGTTTCCACAATATCATAGAAAATTTGTTAGATTAGGTACACATAATTAGCAACGCCGTTCACTGTTTGTGGATTTTCAACCTAACTCAACAACACAGTGAATAACTTCGCGGGCTCCAGCAAGGTCATGCACAAGCTACTTTTACACAATCGCAAATGTTCTAATTCCTAATACAACTTTTCTACACTTTGGATCACACATTTACTGTATTCTTTCCACTATATATTTACATGCATTGGGTAACCTCGTCACAGTTTCTGAGAATGTACATCTGGAGCACAGCATTGTATGATAATGAAACATAAGACTATGAGTAAACCGGAACAGAACTGTAGCATTTGAGATGTGGTGCTACAGGCGAATGTTGAAAATTAGGTGGACTCACAAGGTAAGGAATGTGGAGGTTCCGCGAAGAATCGGAGAGGAAAGGAATATGTGGAAAACACTGACAAAGGCGAAGCGACAGGATGATAGGACATCTGTTAAGACATCAGGGAATGACTTCCATAGTACCAGAGGGAGCTGTAGAGTGCAAAACTTCTACCGGAAGACAGAGAATGGAATACATCCGGCAAATAATTGAGGACGTAGGTTGCATGTGCTACCCTGAGATGAAGAGGTTGGCACAGGAGAGGAGTCCCTGGCGGGTCGCATCAAACCAGTCAGAATACTGATGACCCAAAGAAAAAGGCAGCCATATTGTGGCGTTCCATGGGTCAGCCTGCATGGTCGCATTACTGCTGAGGATTATGTGACCGTTTTGGCTCATCAAAAGTTTGTTTCCCAATGATGAAGCTGTATCCCAAAACGACAGGATCTCTATTCACACTGCCCACATCGTCTTGGACAGATTTTGTAAGCACGAGGATGAATTGTCGCTTCTTCCTTGGGCACCACAGTCATCGGATATCTCTATTATTGCGCCTTTATGGTCTACTTTGAGGAGAATGTTGCGTTATTGCTAACCATCTCCATCATGGTTAGTTGAACGCGACACTACTTTGCATTAATAACGGTATAAATTAGACTTGAAAACCAAAGAGTTTTATCCATTCCCAGGCGACTGAAAGCTATTTTGAATGCCAACGGTTTTCCTACACCATATTAGGCATGGTAATATGGTTTGCTTTTGTTGTTATTATATTTTTGCCCTTTCACTATACTTCCTCCATATTTTTCCAACGAAGTTGGCTCCCAATCAACCGATATTCAATTAAAGATTGAAAACTGATCTTTTTGTATTATCTAGAACCGATTGAGAGGCTTCGTCCCACCATAGCCCTCAGTGGTTCACAACCCCACAACAGACCACTGCAGTCCATCCAACCCAATGCCGCCCCGCACCGAACCCTGGGTTATGGTGCGGTTCGGCCCCCAGTGGACACCCCCCCCCCCCCCTCTTTGGAACGTCTCATACCAGACAAGTACACCCCAAACCTTGGCATGGTAGAGTAATTATGGTGTACTAGCACGTGGAACAGTGTTTGCGCAGCAATCAAAAATGGTTCAAATGGCTCTAAGCACTATGGGACTTAACTTCTGAGGTCATCAGTCCCCTAGAACTTAGAACTACTTAAACCTAACTAACCTAAGGACATCACACACACCCATGCCCGAGGCACGATTCGAACCTGCGACCGTAGTGGTCTCGCGGTTCCAGACTGTAGCTCCTAGAGCCGCTCGGCCACCTCGGCCGGCGCGCAGCAACCGCCGACATAGTGTAACTGAGGCGGAATACGGGGAACCAGCCCTCATTCGCCGAGGCAGATGGAAAACCGCCTTGAAGACCATCCACAGGCTGGCCAGCAGGCCAGACCTCGACGCTAATCCGCAGGGCGGATTTGTGCCAGGGGCCGGCACGCCTTCCCACTTGGCAAGCAGCGCATTAGACAGCACGGCTAGCCGGGCGGGCTAAACTGATCTTTACTTCAAGTTTCATGTGTTCTGCCGCTTTTATTGCAATCCACCACGTAGTTTCCAACAAGTGTTGAAGCGATGAACGCTGTCCCTCCAAACTGTATTTTTCCTAATCCTTCAGGGTCAGTCAGTCGCTGTCTCATCACCTGCCAACATTATCTTTGGTTTTCTTCTCCGACTTTAACCTGCAGTTTCCGCGAGCATTATAACTTTCTGTAGTGGGTCTTCTGCACACACACAACACGCGAACAATACCTTCGATTCATCTGCAATATTTTAACTTATTGAACTGGGCCTCAGTTTTAATTTTTAACGCATCTCTGATTCAATGGAGAAGAAAGGAAAGAAAAAGTCACGTTCCTAACATGTATGGGATTGGATATACGTTCTGATCTTGCTCTCCCCCATCCCCCAACTGACTCTGACCGTCTCTTCCTCCCACTCTGTTTGTCCTCCTCCTTCCCCCTCTGTCTGTTCATCACGTCCTCCCCTCTCTTCTTCCATCTTCACCTCCTCCCTCTCTCTCCTTCTCTCCCCTCTCTCTGTCCACCACCTCCTTACCGCTCACTATACCCATTTCCTCCCATCCCTCTGTCCATTCTTTCTTCCTAAACCCCTCTCTGACCTTGAGCCTAGTGAGATGTCAGGTCACAGGGGTGTTCTGTACGCAATTTCGACACAAAGCAGCTCAATAGGCTGTGGAGTGGAAGGGATAGGCTAGCAATAGAACAGTGCATCACCATTGACTAGACACTCATTTTTTCTTCTTCTGTAGTGGTCGATCCAAGGATTGGTTTGCAACAGCTACAATGGCAGCTTGTCTCAATTCTGTGCGTCTTTCAGCTTTTCTCTTCATTTCTTTACAGGTGTTACATCCCACATCTTTCACGATTGGATCCATGTACTTCAGTCGTGGTCTTCCTCTTGGCCTTTTTCCCTCGATATATCCCTCTATGATTGTGTTCAGGAGTCCTTTATGTCTTAATAGATGGCCTGTAAATTGCACTCTTCTTTTAACAATGAAACTCCAGAAGCTTCTCTTCTCACCTGCTCTTTCCAGAACCACTTCGTTTGTGACCTTGTCGATACATTTTATTTTGAGCATGCGTCTAGCACCACATTTCAAAAGAATTTAGCTTCTGGCCTTCCTCTGTCCCGAGAGTCCATGTTTCACACCCATAGCATGCCACACTCCACACATATGATTTCAAAAATCTTTTCCTGATTTCAAGGCTGATGCTCTTAGATGTTAATATGTTTTTCTTCTTGTTAAAAGCAGCCTTTGCTTGAGCTATTCTACTTCTCACTTCTGCCTTGCTCCTTCCATCCCTGGTAATATTACTGCCCAGATAAGTAAATTTATCAACTTGTTCAAGCAGTTCATTGTCTACATGAACTTGGACTTTCACTTAATCTTCTTTGTCGCATACCATTACTTTTGTTTTTGCTTTATTAATTGTCATATTATATTCTTCACCCATAACTTTATCCATTCGATTCAGTAGGACTACAAGATCTTCTCCACTTTCAGCCAGGACAGCTATATAATCGGCATATCTTATCATATCTATTCGTTGGCCATTTATTGAACACATAAGTCAGGTATTACCCAAAAGTAACAATCAGTACAAATTACAAAATAATATTCTTTTCCTTTAAGTCACTCAAACTTTTAAACAGGCAAACAGCAATCATTTAACTGAAAGCCTTTTAAGAAAGCAAGACTAGAAAATTTGAATGATGAGTTAAAATCATATTGAAATAGGCTCTGACCGAGCACATATTTTAAAACGAAACACTTCCTTTAAGGAACCAGCGATCAAAATTACATCATCCTCAGCAACCATATTACATCCAAGACATTTAAGATTAAACAGTAATATATAACATCAGAGAGCTGCAGTCCCAAGTTTTAAGCAGCACGTTTCAGATGGACTGCAATGCAACAGTACAATACAAGTCCCTCAGAGGATCGCGCCGGCCGGTGTGGCCGTGCGGTTTAGACGCTTCAGTCTAGAACCGCGTGACCGCTACGGTCGCAGGTTCGAATCCTGCCTCGGGCATGGATGTGTGTGATGTCCTTAGGTTAGTTAGGTTTAATTAGTTCTAAGTTCTAGGCGACTGATAACCTCAGAAGTTAAGTCGCATAGTGCTCGGAACCTCAGAGGATCGCCCCACACAGGAAGTTATTGCCGAAATCGACAAAATATCAACATCATTCCATGTACAGACCTAAAACAAACTAAAAGCTCTCTTAAGTTTGGTACAGTTAATTCCCTTTCAACATAACATACAAGTCTAGCCCTAGGACGGCACCGACACCCCGCAATTTAGCACGCGAAAAACTACAGCGATGCCCTCATCACGTATTCTTACACAATCCAAGAACAGAGCCGGCTCCCCAATAGCGGAACATATAACCACGCGCAGCGTGCGGGTTTTCGGGATGCTGATCACGCCCTTAAGCGAGTTCAAATACTAGTCAGCCTACAATCTTGAACCACCATACACATTCCTTCAGTTACTGCATAGAAAGCCAACGTGATAGGCAAACAGACTAGCATATGATAAAAGCATAAGCAATTTCCTTACTAGACAACCCTTATGAATAGTAGCCGTAATTATGTTTTTTAATCGTGAGCACACCCACAATCAAAAGACAAACAACGTCAATCATAAGGGCAGTAGCACATAAGCAAGTAGCAATGGTAACTTCTGCTTAGATTGGCTACAAATCAGCGCGTGATTTAACACATCAGAGAACAATCTTTACAACATAACCATCAATACAATAGCAATCTACTCACGTGTACTCCCCCACGATTTCGATTCGCAAGGCCATAGACAAACCGTGGAGAACGTATCACTTAGACCAACATAATGGTGCTCCCTCAGTTTCCCCAAATAACTGACTCCCTTAGTTGCACAGCAAAGAACCAGACCTAATGAAACCACCACAGTTTTCGCCTCTCAACTGTCACAGTACAAGTGAGTCTCAATCACAAATGTAATTTTACATCAGTTCCCGTATAGTCAATACAAGCGCCTGATTTTCATCCGTTTATAACGGCAGGCAGCAACATCGTACGGAAAAGAGCGTTGACACAAGCTCTTACCAATTCTCTTCTCCGAAAGCAGCCTCCGCAACTCTCGGAAACCACTAGGACATCCAATGCAAAAATTGTTAATCCTTCACACAAATTACAGGAGGCCCGTTTCCCGCTGCTTGCTACGGCGCCTTCCGTTCAGAGCCAACTTGTATGTCTCCATGCGATAGGTCCGGATCCCACACTCGCTGTGTCAACCCGACCACCGTCTTCCACGACGTCCCGGAGCACACACCCCCAGGACCTCGCCTCGTTACTCCTCGCGTAGACTCCAGAGGGCGCTGCTTACCGCCCTGACCGTGGCAGGAAAGATAAACCACCAGAGTGTCACTATCGATATGAGCCGCCACTGAGTAAAAACGCTGCAGTTGTTGTAAATCCATTTCTAAAAGCACGATCGGTTTCGTAATTTAAATTAAATCATCAGGTGCAAACCTGAAAAAATGAAGAAAGAGACGGTAAACAGTATTTATATTAAAAAACTAATAACCCGCCTCGATTGCGAAAAAAGCACCTGGTGTTAAGTGTTAACCCAGGTTTCGGCGTAGATAACTACACCTTCTTCAGAACAACAATAAAACCCACTAGTGCCTAAGAAGACCTTTGTCAATGATTAAATTTTATTGTTGTTCTGAAGAAGGTGTAGTTGTCTACGCCGAAACCTGGGTTAACACTTAACACTAGGTGCTTTTTTCGCAATCGAGGCGGGTGATTAGTTTTTTAATATATTAAGCAACGATTGCTCGCGCGCTGCGATGTTCAAGGTTCGTAAACAGTATTATGCAAATACCATATCACAGTGATAAAAAGTGCCCACAAGACTGAATACTTACATTACAGTGGGTCAAGCCACTTTTACAGTCCGATCCCAACATTATCTATAAAATTTGGGAAATTTCGCAAAAAGCGATAGTCATGGATCAGAGCGCGGCAATGAAATTGAAAGTTATGAAAAAGTCGTTAAAACTTATCAGATGTAATTTACGCTTCCGCTCATGCGTCGCTTCCCTAGGCGTCTATGTTTTGGTATCCTTTCGTTTCGATATGGCAGCTTTCCGTCCCCGAGCGGCTACAGCCGAAGTAGTGTATACTCTACACGCTGTCTTTCTCATCCCTCTTTCTGATGCTTTTTATAACCATTTCTCTCTCCCCATTTCTCCAAAGGTTCCAGTTTCATTGCTGCGTTTTAATCCATGGCTATCGTTTTCGCGGATTTTCCTTAATTTTAAAGAAAAGGTTGGAATCGAACTGTAAAAGTGGCTCGCCACTGTAATTTGATCCGTACGGGCTGGGCGTCCTATCGCTTTCGCCCCTCATCGACGATCTTTGCCTGGGTAACTTTGGAGGTACGCCGGTGGCGCCATCGGAGGGGACAAACGACGCGAAGCAGGAAGATTTTGGGCAGTGAGTGAGTGGTGTGCTGGGCGAGTCGGCCAAGGGCACGAGAGGTTTGGAGTTGTGGATGGCATACGACAGAACGAATCTGCACCTGCGAAGGGGCCAAGCCTAGTTTTGGTTATCGCCTGATCTGCGAAGCGGTTTCCATGAATGGACATGATAGTTTGGGGAACACACCAGCGACTTGGAAGTCGTTTGCTTAAAATTTGATCAGTGAATATTGGCTAAATGTAGCTGCTTTTTCAGTGACTGTCAGTTGTTTTAATATTCTGTATCTTTGCTGTCTGCTGGGTGGTGGTGGGTTCATAATTAATGGCAGTTTTGAAGGTCATCTAGTTAGAAAAACTGCTCAGTGAATTTTGCTAACTGCAGTTAACTGTTCTTAAGCTACTGTACTTTTGGTGTATACGTGATGGCTGGTGGCCCATAATTAGTGATAACTGTTTAAAAGTCATTTCCGTAAGGTCTGCTCAGTAAATTTTACTGTTAAAATGAATTTTATCCATAGTGGATGCTGTCGAACTCCGTGACTGTTCCTGGTCACAGTTTGTGACTGGTAGCAGACATTTTTCTACAGCCTATGATTTTACTGTTGATTGTTATTAAAATCCGTTTGATTGCAATAAAGGCAAATTTTGTATGAAGGATAATAGACGCTGAAGCATTTATACGGGGATCCTAGTCCTTCCCTTAGGGTGACACGATCCCAAATCTTCCCACCCGAATTCCTTGTTATAAATAAGTATTCAGTCTTGCGGACACAGTTTATCACTATGATGTGGTCACTGTCTAATATTGTTTACGGTCTCTGTCCTCTTCTTATTCAGATCTGTACATGATGATACAATTTAAATTACGAAACTGATCGTGCTTTTAATAAAGGATGAACAACAGCTGCAGCGGTTTTTATGCAAGATACAAAAGTTCAGCTGTGGGTGCCTGTCCAATTAACCGTTCTCCGGGTAGTTACGTTATTTAAGGAAACAGGAAGTGTTCCGCCACATGTGAAACGTCAACCACGGCCTGCAACAAATGATGATGCCCAAGTAGGTGTTTTAACCGCTGTCGAGGCTAAACCGCATATCAGTAGCAGACAAATAGCGCGAGAATCGGGAATCTCAAAAACGTCGGTATTGAGAACGCTACATCAACATCGATTGCACCCGTACCATATTTCTATGCACCAGGAATTGCATGGCGCCGACTTTGAACGTCGTGTACAGTTCTGCCACTGCCCAGAAAAGAAATTACGGTACGATGACAGACTCCTCCCAATATAAACACACGCAACTATCTGAATACAACGTTGTGTCACATTTTAAAGTCAACTGAACGATTACTTTTCGAGTTTTGTCACCACGAACATACACAAGCTGAATATTTATATACCGTGTAGATAGTCTGCTACCTTTTTTCGTATTATTTTTGCCCTTCACTCAACTTGCGAGTTCTCTTTTTAAATTCGATGCTACTTATACTATTACTTTTATTTAATACATCAGATCCATTCATATTTCACTTGGGAATGAATGTACGAATTAAGATGGTATCTACTCATATTGACAAGAAATCTGTCTACAGTTAATATAATTGCCACTGATTTCCTGTAATCGTTCGTTAGATGAACTATAGAAGCTACTACTGAGAATCCAACGATAACATTACCCATCGAATAACGTTTTACAACTTACTGTAGAAACTACATTAAGGAGCTATCGAATAAAGTTTCACAACGAAATACGTTGAACGCTTTTAAAGCAAAGGCCGCGATTTTCACACCGCACGCAAGCAGGGTGCCAAGTATCTGCAAATCACCCATCCAGCGAACCGCAAGCGGGGATGCAGGTGCTCTGCGTAATGTCAGAGGTGACAAATTCAACGCAGCCCAAACGGCGGCAGGATGGAAATAAGGTTTACACAAAAAGGCAGTCTGTAAGGTCCGCAATATTTCCGGCAAACACAGGGTCGTTTCTCGGAAGAACCTCTTGTGGAAAGCCAATGCTCGAACTTACCCTTCAGCTTGCCCCCCAGCTTCTGCAGCCATATTTGTGTATGTGCGTGTGTGTGTGTGTGTGTGTGTGTGTGTGTGTGTGTGTGTTTGTATGTGTGTGTAGGCGGTGGGGTAGCTGGGGGGAGGGGGCTGGGGACTCACGTGCAATCACTGCCTGTGACAGCAGGCGTGGTTGACAGAGATGGAGAAGCCGAGCACAGAAAGGAACGTAGGAAAAGAGATTGTCTTCGGAGAGAGAGAACGGCTTACACAAAGGCAGTGCACCCCCGTGCGGAATAATTTCGCAGTTTACGAGTCGGAAATGATCTCAGCTCCGTAGAACGCAACTGCCTGAAACATATCAAAAGCTTCTGCGTCGACGAGCGCACCTTGCCGCTGCCGATTCGAGTGATTGAGAGCAACAGAAGCGCCTCACTTTTTTCGTCATCCTCCAACCCGAGTGCCGCTCCCCCCACCCCACTCATCCCATTCCTCTCCTAAAAGCTTTGGCGTCCGCTGACTTGTGTGTCCCCGATATTGTGACTTGGCTTTGATATGGGCGATTTTCCATCTCTCCGAACTGAAATACGAGACGAAATAAGCAATTAATCACGCTCCTGTTACCCAGTTTATACATGTAAAAGTAAGGGTTTGTAACGGAATTTTCCTAGTGTGGTTTTTTTTCATCTTTTTCTTTAATATTACCTACGTTAACTGAATTATGTAAATTTGTATGTATGTAAATGAATCACTCGTAAACGTATATTTTCTGCTGCAGGGGTGCTGTGCTCACAGAGATTAATGTCTATGTAAAATCACATGAACAGACAGTTGAACGAGATTGAGTAGAGAGAGAGCAATAGTGTGAGGTTTTCGGATCGAATGTACGCTAATGAAGATTTCAACGCCTCAAGGACTAATATTTAATAAAAAACGTGCATAAAGGTGAACAAAAAACGACTTATTCCAAGTGATAAAAAGTCTCTGCAAGCGATTTATGGGAGCAGAGACACTGATGTGTGGGCTGTAACTGAAGGAACACTGCACATCCTTGTACTGAATTACGGTGAAAGATAATAACGATTTTGTGAAGACGCAGCACGTCTGATTTGTATGTAGTTTTCCTAAGAAATAATTAAATGTAATAATGAGAAGTCATTAGAAATTTTGGGTCATTACAGCTATCGAAGTCTCTTCATGCCAAAAAAGGATGTGCACAACTCAGCGAGAACACGTAATGATCCAGAAACACTTCCATATTATAAACAGTACTGTAAAATACCTGAAAAGTTTTAAAAATGTTCAGGAGTATGCACGTCTTGCCTCAAAGCAATCACATCCCAAAATTACTTCCAATTTGAAAAGGGATTTTACTTACAAGAAGATGGGCTTCCAATGAGATCCCCAATTTCAGAAACACTAGCAAACGCATTCATCAACCACATAGAAAACATAGTCTCTGATACAGTCATCACAAAGAAAGGATACGAAATTGTTTACTGGTGTGGACGACATAATGTGCATGGTAGATGAACCAACAGAGGAAATTGATAAATTTCGTACAAATATAAACAACATACATAAAAATATTCAGTTCACAATGGAAAAAGAAATGCAAAAGCAAATACATTTCTTGGATATAACAATAAAGAGAGACAACAATAAACACATATTTGACATCTTCAGAAAGCGAACATTCACAGACATAATTACACATCCTTCATCCATCCACCTACAAGATCAAAAATTAGCGGCCCTACGACACATGTTACACAGACTAAATAACATACCTCTCAGCAAAGAAAACTATGAAAAAGAATTACAAACAGTACAACCCATAGCCACAAACAATGGTTACAGCAGCCATATAGGACAAAAACTCAACCAAAAAATTAAAACACAACTAAAGAATAACCAAAACAAGCAGAGAACACAAACACCAAAGAACCCTACAGACACTACAGCACACACGGAAACACAAAACAATAACACTCATGACGTGAATAACAGAGAGAAATGGTACACTCTTACATAAAAACACAATGCAACATAAAAGATGGCAAATATACTAAAGAAACAGGGACTACACATACCTTACAGAACAAGAAACACTCTCCAATCACATTTACAAACAAGAGACTAACCAAGCAGGTATATACCAGCTAGAGTGCCAAGAATGTAAATCAGTATATCTGGCGCTGACAAGGATGAACATTATAACTAGATGTAGAGAACATACAAGAAGCTGGAAATATGAAAATAGCCATGATAAGTGTCCCTTCACGTTTCCACTTCACTATCACAGCGGGGTGTTTAGGAGTGTGGGAATCTCGCGTACAGACATATGACACAAGAGACACCCAATCACCTCACCACATTCGAAGTCCGTGAGTTCCACGCACCATTCTGCTCTCTCATGACGTCTAATGACTACTGATGTCACTGATATGGAGTATCCGGCAGTAAGTGGCAGCACATTGTACCTAATACGAAAAATGTATGTTTTTGGGAGTGTTCGGATACTTTTTACCACATAATGTAAGCGCAAAACAACCTACAACGGACTAGATTAAATACTTGGCAAAGTAAGAAAATAATACCATGTATGAAACAGACTAGCTCCTGTTGGCTCTAGTAACTGTTATTTTATCGAATTATGTTCTCAAAGGAGAACAGTTACTTAATTTTAGTCAACGACTGTGCATGGCAGTGACACAGAATAATATTTTATTACGTGTGAGTTACTGTTTTATCATAGACATTAGTTCTTAACGCCATGAAGGGTTTATGTTTGTAGAGAGTAATGTACACTCTCGCACTGAAGTGGTCCTTAATTCAAACGCAAATTGGTTGCCAACATTACATGAAGAAGTTAAACACACATAAGGTGTCAAATATTATTTTATTAATTTTTTAGCTGTGGCCATAAGTAATTATACCTTGTATTAAACAAAATAATTCATACTATTTCTAGGAAGTATTACTTTATCCTGTCACGGTCACACAAGTGAACAGTTACCTAATTTTAATCCATGAATATACAGAGTGGTCAGAAATAGTCTGAAAAGCTTGTAAGGTTTTTTTGTGCGGAGGAATAATTTTTAAGAAAAAACCTCTATTTGTTGCGCCATTTAAGAGTTATTTAGCATTCACGTTAACCAATCACGTCGTTTCGCATGCAACTTCAATCGCTTTTACGCGCTAAAATGTAGTAATGCACAGACATTTGTGGGTCTCTGACTTACCACTTGTTGAATTGCTCATTACCAGTTTTTTCGGAAGTTATAAATTTAAACTAGCTGAGCGGAAGCTATGTTTGTTCGGTTTGAGGAAACCAAACGAAGCACACGTTTGGAGGCACCACCCCTGGCAGGCTGCTCGAATTTGCATCCATGACTACCTGATTGGCTAACTTCAATGCTAATTAACTCGGAAACAGAGCGGCGTATCGATATTTTTTTTAACAATTATTTCTCAGTACAACCTCCCCTGCAACACCCTAGCAAGCTTTTCAGACTGTTTTCCGACAATCCTTTATAACTGATGGAACATGGGATAGCATTTTATTATGTCTTGGTGTCGGTTTTATCGTAGGGGTTTTTTCTTGACGCCATAAATGGTTGATGCCAGTTGAGAGCAATATACGCACTCTCTCTCTAAGTGGTTCTAAATTCAAATGTAAATTGATTGCCATTTATAATGGTATTTGACACACTTAGCGCATAACATATTAATATTTTTTTCTATGATAATTAATAACTGTAATTGCGCGTATAGTCTGGATTAAGCCTGAGAACTTAAGTCTGATCTTGTAAGGAAGTTTAATCTGATCTCATGACCAGTAGAGGCTTGACGACTCTTAACATACAGTAATGCTGTTATAACGCACATGTACTGATGTAATGTAATTTTGGAATATTTTGCAGGAGGCTGTTAGTACCGAAATCGATTATATAATAAGTCATTAGTGGTTCTCAAATAAACCTCCATAAATACAGAAATGGCTCTGTGCACCATGGGACTTAACATCTGAGGTCATCAGTCCCCTAGAACTTCGAACTACTTAAACCTAATTAACCTAAGGACATCACACACACCCATGCCCGAGGCAGGATACGAACCCGCGATCGTAGCAGTCGCGCGGTTCCAGATTGTAGCGCCTAGAACCGCTCGGCCACCCCGGCCGGCTCCATAAATACACATTCAATCAAATGAAACTATATGGTTCCAGAGATCTTTTGAAGTATCAAACATGTATGACGTACATATACAGACTGAAGTGACGAATGAAAATTTGTACCAAGGGTGGGATTCGAATCTATGTCTCCTACACTCCTGGAAATGGAAAAAAGAACACATTGACACCGGTGTGTCAGACCCACCATACTTGCTCCGGACACTGCGAGAGGGCTGTACAAGCAATGATCACACACACGGCACAGCGGACACACCAGGAACCGCGGTGTTGGCCGTCAAATGGCGCTAGCTGCGCAGCATTTGTGCACCGCCGCCGTCAGTGTCAGCCAGTTTGCCGTGGCATACGGAGCTCCATCGCAGTCTTTAACACTGGTAGCATGCCGCGACAGCGTGGACGTGAACCGTATGTGCAGTTGACGGACTTTGAGTGACGGCGTATAGTGGGCATGCGGGAGGACGGGTGGACGTACCGCCGAATTGCTCAACACGTGGGGCGTGAGGTCTCCACAGTACATCGATGTTGTCGCCAGTGGTCGGTGGAAGATGCACGTGCCCGTCGACCTGGGACCGGACCGCAGCGACGCACGGATGCACGCCAAGACCGTAGGATCCTACGCAGTGCCGTAGGGGACCGCACCGCCACTTCCCAGCAAATTAGGGACACTGTTGCTCCTGGGGTATCGGCGAGGACCATTCGCAACCGTCTCCATGAAGCTGGGCTACGGTCCCGCACACCGTTAGGCCGTCTTCCGCTCACGCCCCAACATCGTGTAGCCCGCCTCCAGTGGCGTCGCGACAGGCGTGAATGGAGGGACGAATGGAGACGTGTCGTCTTCAGCGATGAGAGTCGCTTCTGCCTTGGTGCCAATGATGGTCGTATGCGTGTTTGGCGCCGTGCACGTGAGCGCCACAATCAGGACTGCATACGACCGAGGCACACAGGGCCAACACCCGGCATCATGGTGTGGGGAGCGATCTCCTACACTGGCCGTACACCACTGGTGATCGTCGAGGGGACACTGAATAGTGCACGGTACATCCAAACCGTCATCGAACCCATCGTTCTACCATTCCTAGACCGGCAAGGGAACTTGCTGTTCCAACAGGACAATGCACGTCCGCATGTATCCCGTGCCACCCAACGTGCTCTAGAAGGTGTAAGTCAACTACCCTGGCCAGCAAGATCTCCGGATCTGTCCCCCATTGAGCATGTTTGGGACTGGATGAAGCGTCGTCTCACGCGGTCTGCACGTCCAGCACGAACGCTGGTCCAACTGAGGCGCCAGGTGGAAACGGCATGGCAAGCCGTTCCACAGGACTACATCCAGCATCTCTACGATCGTCTCCATGGGAGAATAGCAGCCTGCATTGCTGCGAAAGGTGGATATACACTGTACTAGTGCCGACATTGTGCATGCTCTGTTGCCTGTGTCTATGTGCCTGTGGTTCTGTCAGTGTGATCATGTGATGTATCTGACCCCAGGAATGTGTCAATAAAGTTTCCCTTTCCTGGGACAATGAATTCACGGTGTTCTTATTTCAATTTCCAGGAGTGTACTTACTAGGCAGATGCCTAACGACAGCGCCACTCAGCTTTGCACAACGGCACAAATTATCCTAGCACGCTTCGCTCCTCAATCGAAATCCTCATTCGTGAATCAGGTTTGAAGACACAGGCGTGTAGGGATAGTCGCTACAGTCGTTGAAAATCACTGTGCCAAGTGGGTGTAGTGGTTACTGCGCAGAAGAACCGCGTTTAAATCCTGGCTTTGGTAAAAATTTTCGTTTGTCGCTTCAGTCTGAAGCCGAAGGCTCAAGTAGTACTGTATATTTTAGGAATGTATCTGGGGTAAGCAACATATCAGGTTCGATACGTCTTTGGGGGTTCTTCAGCAGTACTTTTTTTTTTTGGTCATCAGTCTACTGACTGGTTTGATGCGGCCCGCCACGAATTCCTTTCCTGTGCTAACCTCTTCATCTCAGAGTAGCACTTGCAACTTACGTCCTCAATTATTTGCTTGACGTATTCCAATTCTGTCTTCCTCTACAGTTTTTGCCCTCTACAGTTCCCTCTAGTACCATGGAAGTCATTCCCTCATGCCTTAGCAGATGTCCTATCATCCTGTCCCTTCTCCTTATCAGTGTTTTCCTCATATTCCTTTCCTCTCCGATTCCGCGTAGAACCTCCTCATTCCTTACCTTATCACTCCACCTAATTTTCAACATTCGTCTATAGCACCACATCTCAAATGCTTCGATTCTCTTCTGTTCCGGTTTTCCCACAGTCCACGTTTCACTACCATACAATGTTGTACTCCAGAAGTACATCCTCAGAAATTTCTTCCTCAAATTAAGGCCGGTATTTGATATTAGTAGACTTCTCTTGGCCAGAAATGCCTTTTTTGCCATAGCGAGTCTGCTTTTGATGTCCTCCTTGCTCCTTCCGTCATTGGTTATTTTACTGCCTAGGTAGCAGAATTCCTTAACTTCATTGACTTCGTGACCATCAATCCTGATGTTAAGTTTCTCGCTGTACTCATTTCTACTACTTCTCATTACCTTCGTCTTTCTCCGATTTACTCTCAAACCATACTGTGTACTCATTAGACTGTTCATTCCGTTCAGCAGATCATTTAATTCTTCTTCACTTTCACTCAGGATAGCAATGTCATCAGCGAATCGTATCATTGATATCCTTTCAGCTTGTATTTTAATTCCACTCCTGAACCTTTCTTTTATTTCCATCATTGCTTCCTCGATGTACAGGTTGAAGAATAGGGGCGAAAGGCTACAGCCTTGTCTTACACCCTTCTTAATACGAGCACTTCGTTCTTGCAGTACTAGCAGCAAGAAAAACAGAATCGTCATAACGTTCCACTTTAGATCGTTTCGGACAGCTACTCCCAGATATTTAACGGCTGTGACTGTTTCCAGTTATTTGTCGTAAATCAGCTTTTCCATCTATCTGTGAGCACTCCATTACATATATTTACCTTTACTGAAAAGTGCCACCCAGAATTATGTATAGTAAACAGATTTAATTTCTCGGAGCTGATCTCATGGATTCAGCTTACCACATTGCGATGTCAACACAGTTACAGCTACAGACCGAATCAGTATTAAATCATGGTTTCATAGTTTTCATTTGATACTATAATTTTAAAAGCATACTTTTTCAAATTCCAGTTCGTAGACGAGCCACTGTCCTCTTCCCTATTGCAGATCCATTCGAGATTAACTACATCCCTCATAGATGACATGCTCTGGCCAGCATGGATGAGGTATTGATTGGCTGCTCATCCCAGGAGGTTTTCTCCTGCCTGCAACTGCAGAATGGTCTTCCTCGACACGAGGTACTGCGGTGGCTTAACTGGGCTATAACGTGGGCGAACCAACTTTCTCATTAATTATCTTGCCTTCCAGTCCTCTGTTTTTCTCTCGACTGTTTACATCCACAGCTTATACGATCGTCGTCAAAGTTTCTTATCCCTTCGGGTGGCTATCCCAGACACCTGTCTTTATCCTGTTACGGCAGTTAATTAATCCATTTTGACCATACTGTACCTTCAGGGCACTGTTCGATGAAACTTTCCTTACTTTTGCTTAAGACGTAAAACACTTCGAAAGATAAACTAAGCTGGTTAACATAAATAATATATAAGTTAGGCAGCTGTTGCAGAAACTTCCAGTTGATCAGGGCGTTCTGCGAAATTATCCCACCTGCTCGCTAGAAGTTCTGCTCGTTAATTAGCGTTGTCTCTCTTTTCAAAAACCTTCCGTTTCATCAATAGGAATAAAAGCATGTGAGTTTTGCAAACGCGAAATAATATTGATGAAAACAGTCGTTGGACTAACAAGAAGATGGTGGTTTTACTTGGTAGAATGCTTCAACCATACGCCGTTATTGTGACTGAGAAAAACAAAGAGGACCAGAATACCCACAACATTAGCAATATATTGACGTCAACGTTGCCATATCCAAGTCGTATACCTTTCCTATACGCCATAAAAACAACTACTACGGAAAAAGCAAATGTCTATAAAATTGTCTGTTTGTTCGTCAATGAAGAGACGTGTGTTGAACAGCGGGAGATGGGAGAAATAACTGGCTACATTTTTGTGTACTAAGTTACTCGTGTCGGTATTTCAGATTCCTAACTCTAAAATTGACAGTTTTTAGTACTATGATAGGAGAACAGTTCAAAATCACCGTTGATGATTACTAAATAAAGAGAGAATTATAGACATTATGTACGTTGGTAAGAATAAGCCATTTTTTTTAGTATTGTCAGCATGTTTAAAATCTTCGTCTGACACTTAAGTCAGTCACCAAAGAATGTAAGTGAATTTATATACAAGCGCTACGAGGCAGTTTCGCATCCTGCGACTGTGTATTGACTTCAGCTGCTTGCGACACATGGGAACTTGTGCCGGACAGGCACTCGACCTCTGACTTCCCCACTTATCGTCTTAAGCGCTTCGGCTGCCCTAACGCGCCTCCGGTCTCAATCAGGCACAAATTTTAATGTGCCCAAACAAATAAAGTCAATACATACTCACAGAATCCGAAACTATTCCGAAATTTTTACCACTGCTGTAACCGTAAGTGACATCTGTTTCTGCATGCGTGCCTGAACAATATTGTACTTTGAAGATAAAGACAATGTGCAGACACATTGACTGTAAGTATCAAGATGTACAGTCGTGGACAAAACGAGCGAGACCCCTCGCCTTTTCGTTATGCTGATCCGCACAGCTTTAAAGTCTGCAACACAGCATAACAGGCAAGGCTACGAAGTGCTACCAACATACTATGCACAGGCGTGAAATTGAAAAACTTTCCGAACTTCGTCAGACTGTTTTCAATCATGTGTAAGACTATATTAATGCTGATTAGTGTGTTAAACACAACACGTAAATATAAGATATAAATGAAAGAAGAAACGCTAATTAGTGTGAACTGTCCTAATAAAACTGAATTTCAGCTTATCGAGACTTATCGAGATAACACAACTGTTCTAGTAAGACAAAGTACCCCACATCGTTACGAATTAGCAAAATATTATGCGCATTCGGCCGCGAAACGGTTTGTGTCAACTTTCAGACCAGTCATACTGGATTACCGCTGCTGACCTACCATGAAAGTGTGCAAATTTAGCAATGCGTGAAGATTCATAACGAAATTCGGTTAAAAATCATTCAGTGTCACACGTAAGTCAATTCAATTATTGACAGAAGCGGAAAAAGGAAGGCAGTAACAAGTATGAAATTCTACAAGAGTTTCATATTGACATCCACAGGGCGCCAGTACAGAATAAATGTAGCAATAAAACGTATTGTGGCGGGGGAGGGGGGGGGGGAGGGGGCGAGAATTTCTTAAAATTGCTTTACTGACATTCTATCTGTTTCCATCGAGATTAGAACCGAAAACAAACCAGACCTCCATTGCAGTAGCAAACACCTTTCACTACGCTAGCAGACAACCCAGGCAAACAGCCCTCTATTATTACCCCAGACATGAATAAGCCGGCAATTTCGCAATGAAAATGGCAAAATGATCTGCAGTTTCTGTTGCATAGAGCTTTCTGGACTCTAAAACATGAATTTTCTGCATTCATGTCACCGTTCATGGCCGAGAGGTTCTAGGCGCTTCAGTCTGGAACCGCGCGACCGCTACGGTCGCAGGTTCGAATCCTGCCTCGGGCATGGATGTGTGTGATGTCCCTAGGTTAGTTAGGTTTAAGTAGTTCTAAGTTCTAGGGGACTGATGACCTCAGATGTTAACTCCCATAGTGCTCAGAGCCATTCACCGCTTATGTGACAATCATTCGGGATGTTTATCGAAATAACAAAATATTGTTATTAGAGAGTAACGGCAACGGGTTCTACACAACTCTGGTGGCTACTTTGAAGGACAGTAACAGGTGCAAACATGTAACTCTTTTGTATAGATTGTGAATAAATAGTTGCCACTATTTAAGTTCCAACCCACGTATAGTCTTACATATGATTGAAAACAGTCTGACAAAGTTTGGATAGTTCGTCACTTTCACGCCTGTGCATAGTATGTTGGTAGCACTTCGTCGCCTTGCCTGTTATACTGTGTAGCAGACTTTAAAGCTGTGCGGATCAGCATAACGAAAAGGCGAGGGGTCTCGCTCGTTTTGTCCCCGACTGTACATACAAGGAGACCGAGATGCTATGATCAAAGGGATATTAGCAGAAACAGCCAAACTACATTGCAAGGTATTTAGGTTGACTTTACTAAAAATATATTTCATGAATTTCTCTAACTTCAAATCATGAACAGTAACACAGTGAGCACGTTTTTGCGTTCTTCTTATTTCACTCTAATCATCGGGTTTGGCACGTCTATATTTCTGAAAGTAACAAACATATACAATGATTTTTGTATTCTGATAAACGAGAAACTCAAGAAGTTTTTTCCATACCTTTTCATAGGTGTTCAATATGCCCTCTCGAGATGCACAGCATATGTCAATGCAGTTTTCAAATTGTTCCCACACTACGGCGAGCATGTCTTAATGTAGCTTCCACAGCTGCCGTTATGCGATCTCTCAGTTCATTCATTGCTGTTGGTAACGGAAGCACATAAGCAGTCTTTCATAAACCCCCGCAAGAAATAAACACATACTGTCTGGTCCGTTGATGTTGGAAGCCAGTAACGCTGAATCATCCGGTTCAGTGCAACCGATCCATCGTTTAGTAATCCTTTGATTTAAAATTCCCGCACTTCCAGATGCCAGATGTGGCGGTGACCCATCCTCTTCGTAAATCAAGTTCTTCGAATCAGTGTCTAGTTGTGGGAGAAGAAAGTTCTCAAGAATATCGAGATAGTGCTTCCTGTAACAATGTTTCGCCAAAGAAAAACGGACCACACACCTTTCCCCATGGAACTGCTCTAAGCACATCAAATATTTGAGAGTCCTTCTCATGTTGTACAACTTCATGTGGTTGTTCCGTACCCCATATTCTGACATTATGGCGGTTCACTTTTCCATTCAAATGGAATGTTGCGTAGTTACTAAACACTAAGCGTGGAAGAAAACTGTCATTCTCCATCTTGCCAAGAACGAAATTCCAGAACTCCACACGTTGTTCTTTGTCACCTTCACGAAGAGTTCGCAGTAGCTGAATTTTGTACGGTTTCATGTGTAAATGTCGATGCAAGACACACGAAACGAACACCGGAGGCATGTTGAGCTGTCAAGCTGCGCGGCGAACTAATATCTGCAGACTCCTTGTGAAACTATGGCGGATGCTTCCGACGTCTGTGTAAGACACTCAGGAACGGCCCATCGATTTGCCTTTACACAAACAACCTGTTTCTCGGCATTGTTCATGCCGTCGTCTAATGCTCTGTGCTGTAGGAGGATCCATACCATACCTAGCACGAAAGTCACGCTGAACAGTTACACAACTGGCCATTAAAATTGCTACATCACGAAGATGACGTGCTACAGACGCGAAATTTAACCGACAGGAAGAAGATGCTGTGATATGGAAATGATTGGCTTTCCAGAGCATTTACACAAGGCTGGCGACGGTGGCGACACCTACAACGTGCTGACATGAGGAAAGTTTCCAACCGATTTCTTATAGACAAACAGCAGTTGACCGGCGTTGCCTGGTGAAACGTTGTTGTGATGCCTCGTGTAAGGCGGAGAAATGCGTACCATCACGTTTCCGACTTTGATAAAGGTCGGATTGTAGCCTATCGCGATTGCGGTTTATCGTATCGCGACATTGCTGCTCGCGTTGGTCGGGATCCAATGACTGTTAGCAGAATATGGAATCGGTGGGTTCAGAAGGGTAATACGGAACGCCGTGCTGGATCCCAACGGCCTCGTATCACTAGCAGTCGAGATGAAAGGCATCTTATCCCCATGGCTGTAACGGATCGTGCAGCCACTTCTCGATCCCTGAGTCAACAGATGGGGCCGTTTGCAAGACAACCGTCTGCACGAACAGTTCGACGACTTTTGCAGCAGCACGAACTATCAGCTCGCAGACCATGGCTGCGGTTACCTTTGACGCTGCATGAGAGACAGGAGCGCCTGCGATGGTGTACTCAACGACGAACCTGGGTGCACGAATGGCAAAACGTCATTTTTTCGGATGAATCCAGGTTCTGTTTACAGCATCATGATGGTCGCATTCGTGTTTGGCGACATCGCGGGGAACGCACATTGAAAGCGTGTATTCGTCATCGCCACACTGGTGTATCACCCGACGTGATGGTACGGGGTACCATTGGTTACACGTCTCCGTCACCTCTTGTTCGCATTGACGGCACTTGGAACAGTGGACGTTACATTTTAGATGTGTTACGACCTGTGGCTCTACTCATCATTCGATCCCTGCGAAACCCTACATTTCAACAGGATAATGCACGACCGCATTTTGCAGGTCCTGTATGGGTCTTTCTGGAGACAGAAAATGTTCGACTGCAGCTCTGGCCAGCACATTCTCCAGATCTCTCACCAATTGAAAACGTCTAGTCAATGGTGGCAAAGAAACTGGCTCGTCACAATACGCCAGTCACTACTCGTGATGAACTGTGGTATCGTGTCGAAGCTGCATGGGCAGATGCACCTGTAGACGCCATCCAAGTTCTGTTTGACTCAATGTCCAGGCGTATCAAGGCCGTTATATTGGCCAGAGATGGTTGTTCTGGGTACTGATTTCTCAGGATCTATGCACCCAAACTGCGTGAAAATGTAATCACATGTCAATTCTAGTATAATATATTTGTCCAATGAATACTTGTTTATCATCTACATTTCTTCTTGGTGTAGCAATTTTAATGGCCAGTAGTGTATTACTCTGTTGTCCCGCATCATTTTAGTAGAACTGAAGCGAGCACACTCTGCTGCTACCTACCGGGAACCATGTGAAACTCGAAAATTTGGTCTTTCCAACAATACGTGGTTCACGTACATATCTCAAACAATATAATGTGATTTTTTAAATCGGATGATTCTTTTTGATACACCCTCTAGTAAACACTTTGGAATGTTACGATGGTATTGCTCCAGTCTCGATGCGTTCTGCAGCGTCCAGCACTCACTAGGCTTCTTGCCATCTGTTTAAACACATGCTGCACCCGTAAAACGACGTCATCAACATTTGCTCGCAGAAGTTCCGGAGGAATCTGAGCTACTTGTTCCTGCATACTGTCCTTCAAATCAGGTAGAGACCGCACGTGTTCTTGGTAAACGCGTTCTTTTAGATATCCCAGGAGTTCACAGTCTGGTCTAGAGGTTCTAGGCGCTCAATCCGGAACCGCGCGACTGCTACGGTCGCAGGTTCGAATCCTGCCTCGGGCATGGATGTGTGTGATGTCCTTAGGTTAGTTAGGTTTAAGTAGTTCCAAGTTCTAGGGGACTGATGACCACAGATGTTAAGTCCCATAGCGCTCAGAGCCAGTTCACAGTCAGATGGATGTATGTCAGGATTCCCGCAGGCCATGCATCTGGAAAACATCTGGAGAGAATACGTTAGTGGAAGGTTGCATTAAGCAAATTTTTCACTGGTCAACCGACATGAAGTGTTGTCCCATCTTGCATGAAAGCAGTGGTTTCCACACAGTTGAACTCTTCCAATGCAGGGATCACACGCTGTGGAAGGAGGTCTCGATGACGTGCAGACATTACGGTACAACTTATAGGTCCTCTTGGCGCATTCTCTTCAGAGAAGATGGGACGGAGAATAAATGTGTTGTGAATCCACACCACACATTCACATACGGGGCGAGTGCTGTGCCTACTGGTACACAACGAGCGGTTTAACAGTACTTCAAATGGAGAAGTTCAGTGTACTCACTGCATCCTGTAGTGTAAAATGATCCTCGTCGCTCCCTAGAATATTGCCCGGCCACATGACACCAACATCGATCCGTGCCAGAAACCGACGAGTAAATTCGGAACTTGGCTGCGGATCATGAGGTTTCAATTGCTGCACCGTCTGGATCTTGTACGGATACAAGCGTAAAATAGAACGCAAAACTTTCCGTACTGTTGACCATGGGAAGGACAATTTTCGTGACACTGCACGAGCAACAACACTATCCGCTGCACGTGCTCTGAGCACTATGGGACTTAACATCTGAGGTCATCAGTCCCCTAGACTTACCACTCGGCCACAGCGCCCAGCCGTGGTCAGTTACGCTAACGGTACCGTCGTGCGTGAATATCTTCCACCTGGACAGGAAACATTCCTTTTCCACGTGCCACACCAAGCTCACTCGTGTTTTCTAATTTCATTATCATCTTCTTTAAACCATTTAATGACATCGGGCCTCTGCTCAGACTTTTCAGTCGGCGATACTCTGTCAATACAGCACTGTAATTGCTACCGAAAACATAAAACAGTTTCACTAACATGCATAGCCTCTCTTTTCGATGTCCATACTGTTCACTCACGCTATGGTTTCTCGAATGACAACGTGAATGTTATACCGCCATACAGACAGTGATACAGCGCCTTATTTTCATGTGTTGGCCAAAACTACAACTAATTTTTTCCAGCGTGAATCGCTTCCACGTTAATTCATTAGCATACCTACAAAGTTTCGCTGCTATACGATCATCACAGCTCACAGTGGACCTTCATGACTAGCAGCACTTTAATTAAAACCACCCGGTACATATTTTGAGGCGTGACAATATTAGTGGTATGAACAAAAAACTTCTTATGAACATACGCTCCATTGCGAATGGTTTCCAAGGTAGAAATGTAACGCAAATTGTTATTTATTTTCTGTATTATTCAAAAATTATCATTGTTTACAACTTTCCACAATAGTTTAGAGGAAGTTGAGACGAACAATTTGATACAGTGCAGTGGTGATCTATGAAATCGTGTAGCAACCTGGAACTGACCTACAAAATGTACCTATGGTGCAGCGCATGCGCGTCGCGCGAGATTTTTATTATTGTCGCACTCTTTTCGCACAAACTATTAGTCCTAGACAAAAAAACCAATAGGAACTTTTTGAGGTAAGTTGCTGTAGCTTACTTTTGTATTGCGGTACGTTATCACTGGAGGGTGCAGTTTTCGAGTTACTTAGGAGAAGCGAACAAAAATGTTACTAAATATGTTATCTCTCGGAAACCATTCGGAATAGGGCAGATGTCCATATGAAATTCAGATTCACTATTGCCCCTCCAACCATGTACTTTTTCTCTTTTCAGAAATGTGGCTCAGCTGATGTCCCACAAAATTGGCTCTGAGCACTATGGGACTTAATATCTGAGGTCATCAGTCACCTAGAACTTCAAACTACTTAAACGTAACTAACCTAAGGACATCACACACATCGATGCCCGAAGGAGGATTCGAACCTGCGACCGTAGCGGTATCGCGGTTCCAGACTGAAGCGCCTAGAGCCGCTCCGCCACACTGGCAGGCCACAAAATTGCGCCACAACTCGTCACTAGTTACAGCCGAAAAGTTTAGCGCCGGGAAGGTTAGCAAACAACGAAATTTTACTCATTGTATGTTTAAAATACAGCAGTAACAGTAAACAATTAAATTTGTAGGTAATGAAGAAGAAGAATGCAAAAATTAATACACAAAGCTATCATTTCTCGATAAACAGTGGCTCTAATCTAGTCCAGTTGAGTATGAATGACAGATACAAGTAGTGATTTCATGAAGTGTAAACTCTATACTACAATTCAACAGTAGTAGTATCCGGCAAGTGCTTGAGTGCCAGTATCGCAGCAGCCAATGACCGGATGATTTCAAGCCGTGAGGCGGTTGTGAAACGTGCTGTCAGGTGAGTGATCGACCACTCTGCACATAGATGTAGTACCGGTTAGGTCAACAGTCGAACACTCTCTGAATAGAGATCGTTCAAGATAGCAACGCGAACGTACTGTCTTGAGTTATCTTGTTGAAAGTTAACGTCACAGGGCACAGTGACCGTCCTTAACATGTCACATTCGGCTCAGATTTGGCAGGTCGCTTGTGTGCAACCTAAAACGAGAGGCTCTAAGATATTTTGGCTCAACATCCTCCCGTTTTTGAGAAAATCACCCCTAGAGGTTATGACGAGCAATCGACCCAAAATTTGCGGGATCGATAGATAATTGTAAATAGAGCACTTTTCATCCATAGGTATCGGGTCCACAAATGCACACTATTCCAGAAATTGACGAAAGAAACTTTTACCACTGCCACTTCTGTATCCACGTGGTAAATGCTTTTCGGGAAGAGCGCCAATAGAGCAACGGCCGAGGTAACTAACTGGGAAGCGGAGAACCCGTGTTCGAAACTCGAGGAAACCGGATGTAATTTTTCTCGTTCGTATTTTTCCAGTTTCAGTTGATAAGGATAGGAGGGTTAATAAGGTAAGTAAATCGATAAGGAATGATAAAAAGGTAGGCAAATAAATTTCTCATAGCTATTGGGATAGTAAACAACTAAAATGTTACTCCTGGTCACTTTACAATGGCTCTTCCAGTCACTGTTACGTTCCTCACTTTTCTTCGAACAGCTAGACGGATAGTACTTGTCATATAAACATCCGAATCAAATATACTCGTGGCACCAAGAACATCTAATGAATGCGGTATTTCGACAACTACACTGTTCCTTCCGAAGAGTCGGCCGGAAACAAACTTGGTTTACGTTTAAAACTATGTCTTTTTCGGGGATTAATTTTGATGCGTATCACGCATACCATATCATCCTCTGAAAAATTGGTGGTGAAAGTTGCTAATGAATTATGTTGTGAATAGTTGGCTGGCTCTGAGCACTATGGGACTTAACATCTATGGTCAGCAGTCCCCTAGAACTTGAAAACTACTAACACCTAACTAACCTAAGGACAGCACACAACACCAAGAGAGGCAGAGAAAATCCCTGACCCCACCGGGAATCGAACCTGGGAACCCGGGCGTGGGAAGCAAGAACGCTACCGCACGACCACGAGCTGCGGACTGTGAATAGTTATTGCATCCGTGCGGTTGTGCAATTCCCGCGGGGGTTACAGAAGCACACTGCAATTCTGAAGCCTCTAAATAAAGTTTTTAACCTGGTGATAGAAATAAACGTCACAAGGCTGGCATACAGGTGTGCATTTTGGCGGTATTACTTTTACCGTGCACGTCGGTTGACCCTCGTCATCTATAATCGTGGGGTCAAACATTAGTCTGTCCACCCCAGGAATCCAATATTGGACAAAACGATATCAGCAACGTATGGTTTTAAAACATTTTCAAGAAATGTTCTGTAAATCGCATTTGTCAATTTCCCGGATTTGGAGCAAGTAATGCAAACATTTTTCAACGAGTAGATTAAGCGACTGACCTCTTCTATAACCCGAAGACCAAATGTAATATTCTTTTCTTGTAAACACAGGGAAACCTTAGGCAACATTTTTCCAGAGACTGTAATGGAGACTGTAATGGCATATTGCGCCTTGTACGAATGTGTTACTTTTTTTTCTTTTTTTTTACTTCTAACTGCGATAATGGTTCGTTTTTTCCCGTTATGCGATACCGTGCGTGGAATGTCGAAACGATACTCGCATCTGAAACGCTTGCGTAAATCCGCAGGACAGAACAGGTACTTGGAACTGTGGAAAGGGGACAAAAATCAGCGGTTGTCAGTTACATTGGAACACATATAACTTTATTTAGTTGCCCAAACATTACAGCGCAAATTTCCGAGCTTAACTATCGACTGAATATGTCACACAATCGTATGGCTTAAGAGCACAACCTCTTTAATTCTTAAAATGGCTGAAGGCCCGTGATTCAAAACAAAACTACAATAAATTTTTACAAGTCAGAAAGCCGAAGGCTTTATCCAAAAAATATTTTAATTGAGGCTGAAGGCCCAAACAATGCAAGACTTGACAAGTAAGGAACTTTCAATTTTAAAACGGGTGAAGGCCCAGTATTTAAAATCCAACTAAAAGCATACAAATTCAAATCATCGGCTATGAGCCATTAAAATACACACTCAAACACCAATAAGAATAGGCAGCACAGCCAGCGGCGCTCATAAGTTTCCGGGGGTCGGTCTGCACTTAAAATATTAACGTTCGCTTAGGGGAGACAGGAAGTCGGCCCAGCTATATCCGATCCGCCGGCAACCCAAACAAGAGACAGTCAACGGACCCACCAACAACACGACTTGCTTTCTACCCGACCAGTACACAAGGAACTCCAAGGCCAAAACGTAAAAGGCGTAGCCACCCACAACCAAGTATGCATAAGCTGTCAAAACTACACACACATGTTGGACCGCGACAACACCGTGAGGAAAGGGCAGTGCCTCAATTTTACGTCAGCGGCCAAGGCAGGTAACCGGAACGCTAACGGCCACAAGGCAGAAAGTTCCGCGAGAACCAGTGGCACAATGTGAACAGACTGGCTTCGGTAATTAAATCACCACTCAACTTTGATGTCCTAGTTCGGTGAGCCACGAACCTCGTAGCAATCGTAACAGCTCCCACACACTCCGGAACTGCGTAAAGACAGCCAGCGGGCCCGGCCCACTGCGCCGCGCGGAGATTTCCTGGCTGATCCACACCAACCGACCGACTCCGCACACCGGCTAGCCGGAAACTATAAGCCACTATAAGCCTCAACAGAGGAAAGTCCATTGGACCTGACGGAATATCAATTCGATTCTACACAGAGTACGCGAAAGAACTTGCCCCCCTTCTAACAGCCGTGTACCGCAAGTCTCTAGAGGAACTGAAGGTTCCAAATGATTGGAAAAGAGCACAGGTAGTCCTAGTCTTCAAGAAGGGTCGTCGAGCAGATGCGCAAAACTATAGACCTATATCTCTGACGTCGATCTCTTGTAGAATTTTAGAACATGTTTTTTGCTCGAGTATCATGTCGTTTTTGGAAACCCAGAATCTACTCTGTAGGAATCAACATGGATTCCGGAAACAGCGATCGCTTTATTTGTTCATGAGACCCAGAAAATATTAGATACAGGCTCCCAGGTAGATGCTATTTTTCTTGACTTCCAGAAGGCGTTCGATACAGTTCCGCACTGTCGCCTGATAAACAAAGTAAGAGCCTACGGAATATCAGACTAGCTGTGTGGTTGAATTGAAGAGTTTTTAGCAAACAGAACACAGCATATTATTCTCAATGGAGCTACGTCTACAGACATTAAAGTAACCTCTGGCGTGCCACAGGGGAGTGTTATGGAACCATTGCTTTTCACAATATAGATAAATGACCTAGTAGATAGTGTCGGAAGTTCCATGCGGCTTTTCGCGGATGATGCTGTAGTATCTACATCTACATCTACAGAGAAGTTGCAGCATTAGAAAATTGCAGCCAAATGCAGGAAGATCTGCAGTGGATAGGCACTTGGTGCATGGAGTGGCAACTGACCCTTAACATAGACAGATGTGTATGGAGTCGTTGTCGACAGAAATCGAGGATTACAGAGATGTCCTGCTAGGATCTTAACACACTGGTGTAGCCCATACGAAAGTGTAACAGCAATCCTCGTGGAAGTTAGATAGGATTCATTGATAATACATTTTTACACCTGTCATTATCACTATTATATTTTTTACTACGAATAGGCCATCTGAGGACCACGTTCCAATTTCAGTTCTTCGTTCTTTGTTCTTTTCGTTTCTTCCATTATGCTTTCATCTGTTGACTATGTTTCTTCTTTCCGTCTTCAGACCATTTTGAACCAGTCTTTTTAGATACCTTGCCTTGGAATCTTTTTTTTTTTGCATACTTTTCCCCGGAAGACTTCTGTGTTGTTTATAATTTTTGTTTTTATATTCTTTCTTTCTAAATCCTTTTTTACTTCACTTCGTTGACCCAGCTTGTTGCGGATTTCTTAGACCACAAATATTTGAAAATCATATTAGTTAAGCTACGTTCTTGCACTCCAAATAAATGTCCAAAAAACATGAGTCTTCTTCTTCTCATTAAGTTTGAAATTTTGATATATTTCAGCATCAATTCATAACTTCCAACCTTCTGCTGTGTTTTGTGGTTCTGATATTTTCCCTATATCCGCCTTTCTAGTAAATCTAATTTATCTAAATTATAGTTCAATACCAGACATTCGCATGTATATAGGCATTCTGGATTCACTATTGTGCTCTAATGCCTCATTTCTGCCTTTTTGGATAGGCACTTTTTTTTTAGAGGTCTTTGGTGATAACTTATGCTCTGCCAATTTTAAGCAGCCTTTCCTCTATTGCAGATTATTCCAAAACATTTTCCGGGATTATCTCCCGTAGATATTTTAATTTTTTTACCCTCTTTATTTGACCAATATTAGTTTCTAGTAATTTTGAAGCACCCTTAACGTTTGTTACAAATTTCGTTTTCTCTACAGAAATTCTTAAGCCAGTTCTGCTTGCTATTTCTTCCACGAGATTTGTTTGTATGATAGCAGATGCCACATTTCCGAAAAGTATACCAAAATCATCTACAAATCCAAGACAGTTGATTTCGATCATTTTGCTTCCTCTTCCTAACCTTATACCCGAGATGCTGAGTTCAACACGTTTTTCGTTCCAAATTCTCACTGTTTTCTCTAACACACTACTAAAAAGAATTAGGGATAGGCCATCACCTGGTCGGCCACCTGTTTTTATTTTGAAATTTCTTCCATAAATTTTACTTTGCCGACTGCATCTGTTTTTCATGGATTTCGTTTTCCAGTTTAGACTTTACGCTAAATTCTCCAATTATTTTATCTGTTGTTTCTCCATCAACAGCACCAAAAACCTTTTTGAAATCCACAAACGTAACTACAGTGTCCCTTGAATTAAGTAATCTGTGGCGAATTATTAACTAGAGATTAAATATTTGTTCTGCGTATGACTATCCTTTCCCAAAACCACATTTCCCAAATGGCTGTCTAGTGTTGTTTCTATTCTGCTTAATAAAATATTGGAAAATACGTTATTCACTACTGGCAGTAAAGAGATTCCTCTGTAGTTGTTTACGTCCTGTTTATTACCTTTTTCGCGGCGTGAATGTATCAATGCAACTTCCCATTCCTCTGGGACTTTTTGTGTTTTCCAAAGAGTAATATTAGCTCCTATGCTCTATTTTGCAGGGGACCACTTCAGAAGTTCAGCTGTGATAGGAACTTCTCCACTAGCTTTGTTGTTTTAATGGTTTTAATTACTTCTTCAATTTTTTCTACAGTTGGTGGTAAATCTCTTTCCAGATTTTCATCAATATCTGAGAATTCCAATTTATGACTTGGTTCAGGACCGTTCAGAAGCCGATGAAAATGTCTTGCTAGTATTTCACAATTTTTAATATTGCTTAAACCTATTTTTCCGTTTTCATTTTTAAAACAGAGTTTGTTATCCCTTTAATTTGTTCTGAAAAGTTTGATAGAAGTGAGAAATATTATTGTTTACAAAATTTCTTAAAGTTTCTCCTTTTCAGAGGCTCGTTTGGTCTTTCTGATTAGCCTGGCTGTTTCCTTCCTTTGTTGTTTAAATTGATCATAATCTTCAATTTCCTTTGAGCATGTCTGTTTTTCCATTTTTTTAACCCTCTCTGCTAAGGCTTCTTAGCGTATTTCATTCCACCATATTCTTTTTTATTTGTTACTGGCCCAAATGTTTTCTGTGCAGCATTATCGCTTTGGGTATTTCTTGCCAGTTACCATGTTTAGCCACTTTAATTTCGTCTTGATAGGTTTTAATTGGTTCTCTTGTTATGGTAAGCCAACAACCCTGCCCCAGTGGGAACACCGGTTCCCGTCAGATCACCGAAAAGCGCTGTCGGGCTGGGCTAGCGCGGTCTGCCGAGCGCTGTCGGCAAGCGGGGTGCACTCAGCCTTTGTGAGGCAAACTGAGGAGCTACTTGACTGAGAAGTAGCGGCTCCGGTCTCGTAAACTGACATACGGCTGGGAGAGCAGTGTGCTGACAACATGCCCTACCATATCCGCATCCTGTGACGCCTGTGGTCTGAAGATGACACGGCGGCCGGTCGGTGCCGTTGGACCATCCGAGGAATGTCCTGACGGAGTTACAGATCTTGTTATAATAAGTCTGTCTATTTTATATGTTATTAAACTTTGTGACTTTCTTTCTTCTTTGGGTAGGAGCTTGACTTTAATTTAAAACAGGTAATGATCAGAATAAAATTCACCATTCCTTACTAGTTTCACCTTCATAATTTCCATTGTGATGTAACTGAAATTCTCCTAATACTGGGTTGGGAGATATCCAAGTTTTAGCTTTTCTTGGGAGTTTCCTAAAGAAGGTCGACAGTAATTTCAGGTGAGAGCTTCGACACAAACGGATTAGCCTCACCATTTGCGTTGGTTCTTCTATGAGCTGCATATTGTCCTACTACATTTATAAATTTCTTCTCTGTGCCTATTTGTGCATTTAAGTCGCCTAATAATACTATGGTGTTCATCTTTGGGATTTTAGATATTTCAGTTTCTAAAAGATCCCAGAATTCCTTTGTTTTTGTAGATTTTTCCAGTTGTCTTCATTTATTGGTGCATGGCCATTAACAAGTGTGCATATCTTGTTTTTGAATCTAATGGATAGGAAAGATGTTCTCTCTGAGATAGATATAAATTATGTCATATTTCCTACTATACCTTTATGAACATAGAAAGCTGTACCCAATAATGGCATCTGACTCATAATTCTGGTTGTTGATTTGCTTTTCATTATTTTTTAGTTACAAGTATCTACTACATTTTCATCTAGAAACCAAGTTACTTGAACTGCTAAAATTTGAATTTTGTTGTTCTCGAAAAGCATTTCAAATTCTTTTTGTTTACCAGCCTTGGTTAGAGGATTTACACTGAAAGCGCCTAGAAGGAATTTCTTTTTGAATTATATTTTAGAAAAATTCCAAGATTGCTCTGTTTCAACCTACAAATTGCAGTTGTTAGTATTCCTTAGAACCCTTGGTCCCAATGCACTGCGTGACGCAATGGTGAACTTCTCTCTCGAGTTACCACCTGGGGTAGTGCATTCATTTTCCGTACTTTCCATACTGCAACTGAAATTGTATTACATTCAAAGTACGGAATTGACTTCCAAAATAAGGTCAGATTGTTAGTCCGAAATTTGACTTTTTATTCGTGGTTCACTACGCTAGACTCTTCCGTTCTCTCCAGGTCTCCTCTTCCGCCTACGAGACCATTGTCCCGGTTTCGTCTGTAACCCTAGGCAGGGGCTTTCACAGGGTCGTACCATCCAGAGCCAGACGGACCCAGGATTTTAACGAGGTTGTTACTCCTCCCCCTCTACCTTCCCTGTCACTCGCTAGGCTGGGCCTGGGTTTGGGACCGGTAATAGCGGAATTACCACTATTATTATTATTATTGTTATTATTAATGTATAAGAAGCGGCTGTAGCAGCAACAGTAGCACAAGTAGTAGTAGTAGTACTGCATTAAATCCATTAGTTCTTAGTCAGTACCGTTTATTCACTTTGTATGTACAAAAGGGCTTGGACAAATCTATGCAATCACAAAAAACATGACACATTACGACACCTATTACGCTGTAGGAAAAGCGTTGACATTCAGAACAGTTTCCATTCGCCTTGAATGGTTTTGTACGGTTTTTAAGTTAATTTTTTATCGCTCTTCCGGCAAAATAGTGGCAAACTGTTGTAAATGAGATGGACGTGCATAGCGATCACCCACACTTCTCTAAAAAGTAGGCCACAAAGGCTCAATAATATTGAGATCTTGTTACTGTAGTGGCAGGAGAGATGCGACAATTCATCCTCGTGATCACAAAACACAGCCTCGACGATGCGCGCTGTGAGAAGGGGACCCTTGTCGTCTCCGGACACATTACCATAATTGAGAAACGGACTTTGAACCATGGGAGCGACCTGATCAAGCAAAATGGTCACATAATCCTTGGCAATAGTGCGGCGTTACACAGTGACCAAAGGGGCCCATGGGATACCACACTATGGCTGTCCATACCATCACCGATAGAGCACCGCGCTTCACTCGTGGGACGTAAGCTCAGTCAGGGGTTGGAAACAGTTTGAAACAAAATTCATCCGTAGAAAAATTCTTCTGTTGGTCCACAGTCCAGCTTTTAAGGCTTCGGCAGCACATTTTCCTGTTAAGACCAGTTAATAAGTGGTTCTGAAATTCCAGGTCGCTCATGGAGCTCTCTTTGTGTTGTCTTAGAGCTGAAAGAGTTCGCAAGTGCGACATTCAATTCTGCAGCGACTATTTCAGGTGTCGCCCGCTTATTTTTCGTCACAATCCTCTTCAATGACCATCCGTCACGATGGCCTGACACACACATTCGTGTGCGTTGTGACTTCGCGTATGCTTTTCCGCTTTCTCTGCATGTGGTATAAATCTTCGATCAGTGTCTCTTCAAACACCAAACACTTCGCCTGCTTTGGTTACGGAAGCACCCACCGTACGAGTACCAATAATTTATTTGTGATCGAAGGCTTTCCCGGCGTATGTGTTGTTTGCAGGGCTCTCGGGTGTCGAGCCAAGTGCGATCGCTGAAGTTCCATGATACGAGGTGCATTCAAGTTCTAAGGCCTCCGATTTTTTTTCTCCGGTCTGGAAAGAGAAAGAAACATGCGCATTGTTTTAAAATGAGGCCGCATTCATTGTCAATACGTCCCAGAGATGGCAGCACCGTACGGCAAATGGAATTTTACCGCCAGCGGCGAGAATGAGAACTGTTTTAAATACTTAAAATGGCGACGTTTTCCTTACTTGAACCGCGTGCAATCATTCGTTTTCTGAATTTGCGTGGTGTGAAACCAATTGAAATTCATCGACAGTTGAAGGAGGCATGTGGTGATGGAGTTATGGATGTGTCGAAAGTGCGTTCGTGGGTGCGACAGTTTAATGAAGCCAGAACATCGTGTGACAACAAACCGAAACAACCTTGGGCTCGCACAAGCCGGTCTGACGACATAATCGAGAAAGTGGAGAGAATTGTTTTGGGGGATCGCCGAATGACTGTTGAACAGATCGCCTCCAGAGTCGGCATTTCTGTGGGTTCTGTGCACACAATCCTGCATGACGACCTGAAAATGCGAAAAGTGTCATCCAGGTGGGTGCCACGAATGCTGACGGACGACCACATGGCTGCCCGTGTGGAATGTTGCCAAGCAATGTTGACACGCAACGACAGCATGAATGGGTCTTTCTTTTCGTCGGTTGTGACAATAGATGAGACGTGGATGCCATTTTTCAATCCAGAAACAAAGTGCCAGTCAGCTCAATGGAAGCACACAGATTCACCGCCACCAAAAATATTTCGGGTAACCGCCAGTGCTGAAAAAATGATGGTGTCCATGTTCTGGGACAGCGAGGGCGTAATCCTTACCCATTGCGTTCCAAAGGGCACTACGGTAGCAGATGCATCCTACGAAAATGTTTTGAAGAACAAATTCCTTCCTGCACTGCAACAAAAACGTCCGGGAAGGGCTGCGTGTGTGCTGTTTCACCGAGACAACGCTCCCGCACATCGAGCTAACGTTACGGAACAGTTTCTTCGTGATAACAACTTTGAAGTGATTCCTCATGCTCACTACTCACCTGACCTGGCTGCTAGTGACTTTTGGCTTTTTCCAACAATGAAAGACACTCCCTATGGCCGCACATTCACCAGCCGTGCTGCTATTGCCTCAGCGATTTTCCAGTGGTTAAAACAGACACCTAAAGAAGCCTTCGCCGCTGCCATGGAATCATGGCGTCAGCGTTGTGAAAAATGTGTACGTCTGCAGGGCGATTACGTCAGTTTCACCGATTTCGGGTGAGTAGTTAATTAGAAACAAAATCGGAGGCCTTAGAACTTGAATGCACCTCGTATTTCGGTGAATAACCTTTCCCCCATAATCAGGTGGTTCTGATGGATGGTCGGCGGTCACAATCGGGGCCTCGGAGCAGGGAATCTAAGCCCGACTGACGGACATAAATAACACTAACAATGTTCAGACAGGGCTTACGCCAGTCGAAATTCTGGGAGAACCTATCCCATGGAGTGGGACGGCGAAATACCTAGCGGTCACCCTAGACCGCAGGCTTACCTGGAAGTATCACATCCGTGACGTGACAGGGAGAGTAATAGGACGCCTTCGCGCCCTGTATCCGCTGCTAAGCCCGCAATTGTCATTGCCACCGCAACACGGCATCACGTTGTACCTAACATTGGTCCGCCCACTGTTAGAGTATGCGGCCGTGGTCTGGGGGAAAGCCGCATCTACATCTACATCTACATGATTACTCTGCAATTCACATTTAAGTGCTTCGCAGAGGGTTCATCGAATCACAATCATACTATCTCCCTACCATTCCACTCCCGAAGAGCTCGCGGGAGAAACGAACACCTAAACCTTTCCGTTCGAGCTCTGATTTCTCTTATTTTATTTTGATGATCATTCCTACCTATGTAGGTTGGGCTCAACAAAATATTTTCGCATTCGGAAGAGAAAGTTGGTGAGTGAAATTTCGTAAGTAGATCTCGCCGCGACGAAAAACGTCTTTGCTTTAATGACTTCCATCCCAACTCGCGTATCATATCTGCCACACTCTCTCCCCTATTACGTGATAATACAAAGCGAGCTGCCCTTTTTTGCACTCTTTCGATGTCCTCCGTCAATGCCACCTGGTAAGGATGCCACACCGTGCAGCAATATTCTAACAGAGAACGAACGAGTGTAGTGTAAGCTGTCTATTTAGTGGGTTTGTTGCATCTTCTAAGTGTCCTGCCAATGAAACGCAACCTTTGGCTCGCCTTCCCCACAATATTATCTATGTGGTCTTTCCAACAAGTTATTAGTAATTTTAACACCCAGGTACTTAGTTGAATTGACAGCCTTGAGAATTGTACTATTTATCGAGTAATCGAATTCCAACGAATTTCTTTTGGAACTCATGTGGATCACCTCACACTTTTCGTTATTTAGCGTCAACTGCCACCTGCCACACCATACAGCAATCTTTTCTAAATCGCTTTGCAACTGATACTGGTCTTCGGATGACCTTACTAGACGGTAAATTACAGCATCATCTGCGAACAAACTAAGAGAACTGCTCAGATTATCACTCAGGTCATTTATATAGATCAGGAACAGCAGAGGTCCCAGGACGCTTCCCTGAGGAACACCTGATATCACTTCAGTTTTACTCGACGATTTGCCGTCTATTACTACGAACTGCGACCTTCCTGACAGGAAATCACGAATCCAGTCGCACAACTGAGACGATAACCCATAGGCCCGCAGCTTGATTAGAAGTCGCTTGTGAAGAACGGTGTCAAAAGCTTTCCGGAAATCTAGAAATACGGAATCAGCTTGAGATCCCCTGTCGATAGCGGCCATTACTTCGTGCGAATAAAGAGCTAGCTGCGTTGCACAAGAACGATGCTTTCTAAAACCATGCTGATTACGTATCAATAGATCTTTCCCTTCGAGGTGATTCATAATGTTTGAATACAGTACATGCTCCAAAACCCTACTGCAAACCGACGTCAATGATATTGGTCTGTAGTTCGATGGATTACTCCTACTACCCTTCTTAAACACTGGTGCGACCTGGGCAATTTTCCAATCTGCAGGTACAGATCTATCGCTGAGCGAGCATATTGTGACTCTGCAGCGGATACAGAACCGCGCCCTGAATACAGCCATGCATCTTCCGAGGCGCTTCTCGATGCGCCAACTCCACGAGGACACCGGGATCCTGCCTCTCCGAGACAGGTTCCGCGCCATCGCCAAGAAGTTCAACGAGAAAGCCGGACACTCTCGCAACCGGCTGATTCGTGGACTGGGCCAACAACCTCGTCACAGGCCAACCACGCGTTGGCCTGACCTGCTGAGGGATTAAGTTTTACTAATCCCCCATCAGAGTGTGTCTTTCTCTTTTTCAGGCTCCATCAGCAACGAAAAATCAACAAGAATGGTAAGATCTATTCTTTCCCCCTAGGAACCGCAGGAATGAAATTTTTGTCCAAACTGCATCATTTCGAGCCAAGGATAGACTCGTCTTTTCAGCTTCAGCGTCGGCGTCAGTGTCAGACAGACCTATCAGAACCACCTGATGATGGCGGAAAGGTTATTCGCCGAAATATTGTGGGACTTCAACGATCGCATCCGGCTGGACACCCGAGAGCCGTGGAAACACCAATAATCTGTCCACGTTAGAAATCAGTCAGTTCCAAAATAATGAGGTCGCACCCACACGGAACACTCTTCTACATCTACATCTACATCTACGTCCATACTCCGCAAGCCACCCGACGGTGCGTGGCGGAGGGCACCTTGAGTACCTCTATCGGTTCTCCCTTCTATTCCAGTCTCGTATTGTTCGTGGAAAGAAGGATTGTCGGTATGCTTCTGTGAGGGCTCTAATCTCTCTGATTTTATCCTCATGGTCTCTTCGCGAGATATACGTAGGAGGGAGCAATATACTGCTTGACTCTTCGGTGAAGGTATTTTCTCGAAACTTCAACAAAAGCCCGTACCGAGCTACTGAGCGTCTCTCCTGCAGAGTCTTCGACTGGAGTTTATCTATCATCTCCGTAACGCTTTCGCGATTACTAAATGATCCTGCAACGAAGCGCGCCGCTCCCCGCCGGATCCTCTCTATCTCTTCTATCATCCTATCTGGTACGGATCCCACACTGGTGAGCGGTATTCAAGCAGTGGGCGAACAAGTGTACTGTAACCTACTTCCTTTGTTTTCGGATTGCATTTCCTTAGGATTCTTCCAATGAATCTCAGTCTGGCATCTGCTTTACCAACGATCAACTTTATATGATCATTCCATTTTAAATCACTCCTAATGCGTAGTCCCAGATAATTTATGGAATTAACTTCATCCAGTTGCTGACCTGCTATTTGCGGTAGCTAAATGATAAGGGATCTATCTTTCTATGTATTCGCAGCACATTACACTTGCCTACATTGAGATTCAATTGCCATTCCCTGCACCATGCGTCAATTCGCTGCAGATCCTCCTGCGTTTCAGTACACTTTTCCATTGTTACAATCTCACGATATACCACAGCATCATCCGGAAAAAGTCGCAGTGAACTTCCGATGTCATCCACTAGGTCATTTATGTATATTGTGAATAGCAACGGTCCTACGGCACTCCCCTGCGGCACACCTGAAATCACTCTTACTTCGGAAGACTTCTCTCCATTGAGAATGACATGCTGCGTTCTGCTATCTAGGACCACGACTGGAACTTCCAACGTATCGACTACAGTGCACAGGTGCCGTTCGCGGTCAAATAGAACATCGCAATCAGTATACTTCGCTAGCATCTGCATTTCTCGCCCTGTTTCCATATTTTTGTCCAACTTTCGCAGAGTGCACAAGCGCCACGCAGTAAGCTCCCTCCGTCCCTCCGCCGCAGCTACTGACAACAGCAGGCGGCGGCACTCAGACAGCGCGCTACCCCCCCCCCCCCCCCCACGGCAACCTGTCGCCCGGTGCCGTTGCCGGTGCCGGTACTGCTGGTGCTCCTTCTCCGTTAGCCAGATGGCTCAGAAAATTGGCGAGCCGTGGCAGCCGAGATTGCGGGCGACGCGCCGGTCGGCAGTTGGGCTAAGCCTGCCACGGGATGCCCCGGGCGTAATGGCGCGTGGCGCCGCCGCTGCCGCCTGCAGAGCTTCTGGTAACGGCGAGTGGTGGGCGCACCGCGGGGCAACGGTCCCAGTTCTCCCTCCTCGGTCGCTTACACCCGCTAGTGTTAGCTGCACAGAGTTCCCGCAGACCTACCATCGCGGACTGACTGCGTCTCGGTTACAATTAGCTTTGCGGTAAAATTAATAGAGATTACGTTATTACGAGGGTCACTCCAAAATGCACACTCTTTTTTTAAAAATCCATCTTTTATTCTACACGTTTGAAAGTTTTACAGTGTGTAGATACATCCTTTAGGAGCAATTATTATTATTTATCTTATGGCCTTCATTGGACCACTCCAGTCAAAAATACAAAGTTGTAAACAAGTTGTTACACAGGGATACAGTTTGGTTCAACAATAACTTAATATGATATTTAGGTAATATAATTATTAGAGTCTATTCTTGTATGAAAGGTGTTTTGCTCTTCTGTCTGCCCAATATTTCTTCATTCTTTCAGATATTTTCTTTCTTTCTTCATCTGAGACCATTCTTCCTGTACTCCTTTTATTGATTTTCATTTGTAGTCTGGTATGCGGGTTTTGCAGTATTCTGGTTTTCTCTGACTTGTTTTTTAGGTCATCTACTGTAATTTGAAGTTCTTTTATATCTTCTTTAATTTCTGTGATCCATTTGATGTCGCTCTTGCTATTCCACAATTTTTGTATTATTTTTTTACTAATTCTGTTTTCTGGAGTTCTCATCAGATGTCCAAAGAATGAGATGAGTTTGTTGCTGATTGTGCTCATGACTGGTTCTATTTTCTTATATACTGTTTCATTTGATGCTATTCTCCAATGTCCATTTATTTTATACTGTTTATTTACACATGTCCTAATTATTCTTCTTTCTATTTTACTATTCTGTCAATTTCTGCTGTATTAGTTGTTTTGAAGATAGTTTCAGCTGCATAAGTTATTTCTGGTTGTGTAACTGTTTTATAGTGTTTTAATTTTGCATCTATAGATAGGCTTTTTTGTTGTATGTAGTTTTGGTAATGTAATTTGGGTAGTTCAGTTGTTTTATTCTGTTCTGCCATGATGGCTTCTCATTTAGATTGTATGTTATTATTTCACCTAAATATTTAAATTTATCAACAATTTTGATTTCCTGTTCTCCTATTGTAATTTTGTTTGCAAGTTGTGGATCAGTTAGCAAAATCTCCGTTTTTTCAAATGATATTCTAAGGCCTACTTTCTCTGCTATTTCTTGTAGTGATTTCACTTGTTGCCTGGCTTCTTGAACGGTGTTGGCTAGGAGAGCAAGATCATCAGCGAATCCCAAGCAGTTTAAGCTAATATCATCTTTTGAACTTCCAAATCTTATCATCTTTGGATTATCCTTGTACCATTCTCTCATTATGTATTCCAGTGCACATTTGAACAGTAATGGTGATAGGCAGACACCTAGTCTTAAGCCTTTTTTTTATGAGGAATGGTTCCGAAATTTCTCCTCTAAACTTCACTTTTGATTTGGTGTTGGTTAGAGTGAGTTGTATTATTTTAATTAATTAGGAACAATATTTTCATTTCTCCACATAATTTCCATCCCTCTCAACTGCCTTATGCCGTCTTGGAACCAGCGCCTGTATACCCGCACGGTAAAATTCTGGACCAACTTGTTGGAGCCACTGTTCGGCAGCGTGCACAAGGGGGTCATCATCTTCAAACCTTGTTCCACGAAGAGAGTCTTTCAGTTTCACAAAGAGATGATAGTCACATGGAGCCAGGTCAGGACTGTAAGGCGGGTGTTTCAGTGTTGTCCATCCGAGTTTTGTGATCGCTTCCATGGTTTTTTGACTGACATGTGACCGTGCATTGTCGTGCAACAGCAAAACGTCCTGCTTTTGCCGATGTGGTCGAACACGACTCAGTCGAGCTTGAAGATTCTTCAGCGTCGTCACATATGCATCAGAATTTATGGTGGTTCCACTTGGCATGATATCCACCAGCAAGAGTCCTTCGGAATCGAAAAGCACCGTAGCCATAACTTTTCCAGCAGAAGGTGTGGTTTTGAATTTTTTTTTTTCTTGGATGAATTTGCATTGATTGCCTCTTCGTCTCTGGTGAAAAATGATGAAGCCATTGAACCGTGATTTATTTTCAAGGAATTTTCTTGAGAATTTATTCTACTTACTAGCGATTCGTCAAGAACATTAACACATTTAATCACACTATGTGAGCGTGGAAGTAGTTACCAGGGAGTAATTTATGAGATCATAAGCAAATTCCTTTTTAAGAAATGCTTAAAGCATTTCTTAATAGAAACAGATTTAAAATTATAATCAGAAAGCGCCCTCTAAATATCAAGTTACTATTTATTCAGAGGCGGAAAGAAACAAATTTTTGACTGTATGGGCATTCAGGCGGAGAATCTTGCCGCTCCCTTTTGACACGGCTGTAGTTACGACCGCTCACAACAACCTCTGAAAGACTACACTGGTGCAAATCTGCAACACACCAGATTACTTTAAACCAAAAGTTTTAACAATTCACAAAGCACACAAACTATGCACCCCATAGGAGGGATGGAAATAGTACAAAACACTAAACTTAAAATATTAACTTTGCCACCAAAGGTGCAACTTGATTTTAACTTCTAAGAAAAGTCTTACGGTGGAAGGGTGGCAACTTAATATACTAAAATGACCATTTAAATAAAAGCTCATGAAACGCAATCTTATATAAAACTATACAACGTTGGTCAAACAAGTTAACATGCTCTCAAGATGATAGGCAAGATCAAAACATATTTCAGGAATTAGGCCGTTAAACTCCAAGCAATAAATTCGTTAACACATCGAATACGACAAACATGACAGAGGCAGCTACTAACGTACGGCAGATTGATAGGGAGATTACCGAACAACCCGAACCGCAGGTTGCTCTAACCCGCCCCTACTCCACAAGGGGAAAACGGACCACCCAATTCATAAACAACCACCTCCCCGCGGGTGGGCAAACGGAGAAGAATGGTGGGACGACCCCATAACAAAGCGGCTGGAGACCTCACCAAGAAAACAAGTAGAAATTAACAAGTAAATGAAACAACATACCAGTATAACCAATCACTTAACTTCTAATAAACTGCGATTACTGGAGAAAACCTGGCGCGGCACCCCCAAATCGCTCTCCCGAACCGTCCGCTGCCAGCCGCTTCAACGGACACAGGAAGGCGTGCCAATCTCGCGTCTCACGGCGTCGCAGCTCGCACCGGCCAGACCGACGTCGTGGGTTGACTCCTGTTGCTCTCGTGCCGACCGCCAAGCCACTACCTCTCGCTATACGGCGCGGCCCACTGGACTCATGTGGCGACCTCACATGCGCCGACGCTCAAGGCGGACAAGTCATCTTGTGTCTCAGCGCGCGACCGACCAACCGATCGATCTAACCGCCGATGACCATTGCCTGAGCAACTCGAGCGGACTGACGGCGTAACCCGCAGATTCATATGCAGGAACTAAGCCCCGACTGGGCGACCACTCACTGAGTTCTCTTACTGGCGGAGTGGAAAGACTCTCATTCTGCCGGCTTTAAAGATTGATCCGAACGAAAGACATACTAGCACTGCCGACGACCGACAGACACTAACTGCCTCACAAATGCAGACGAGAGACTGACCCAGACTGACTGACTGGCGAGCTCATAGTGCCCCTTAAATGCACGTGAACAGCAACCTTTCCCCTTTCCCACCAGAGGGAGACACCAAAGCTGCGATTGCCACAACGGCTCCACCGCCAGAAACGGAGGGCGACTGCTTCACAATACGCGCTACGGCGTGCTCTTCAAAACAGCAGTTTTTACCACGGCTCAAGCATATTTCACCACCTGTCACAATTCTTCCAAGAAATTCATCTCCACCATTCTCGTGCTGTTCCAAAAGTTTGCTGCATACCGTTTTTCTTGTTTCTTTGTGAGCCACTGTCAACATCCTGGGAATCCACCTGGCGCAAACCTTTTTTAACGCCAACACTTTCAGTATTCTGCACACACTTCCTTCCTCTATCCGAGCGTAGCGTGACAGTTCGTTCACTGTGATGCGTCTGTCAGCAGTGACCAATTCGTTAACTCTCTGCGCATTGACTCGAGTGTTTGCAGTACGAGGCCTGCCGCTGCGAGGACAATCTTCAATATTGCCGTGCCAGCTTTCATCACGTAACCTGCCTGCGACTAACTGTACTGCGATCGACAGCAGTATCTCCATACACCTTTTTCAACCTCTTGTGGATGTTTCCCACTGTCTCGTTTTCACAGCACATTGCTTCTGACGAACGTAGAGTGTAGCAGCCATCCTGACGACATACTGTGACGGCGTCACTCACGGGAACAGGTTGAATTAAGTTTGAAAACGAGCTGGAAGGATGCATCTACACACTGTAAAACTTTCACACATGTACCATGAAAACTGTATTTTTACAAAAATAGTGTGCCTTTCTTTTGGAGCGACCCTCGTACTAAGAATACATTTTTATTTTCTTGCGTCTGCAATCACAAAAGCATTTCATCATGCAGTAACCTGTATCGACGAACCACTGGCCGTCTCAACTCATTCATTCAGTCGTAATGTCTCATACATCGCACCGAAAAGAAGAACCTTCAGAAATGTCGATCAAGTCAAGTTATGCATTAACAAAACGCAAGAAAATGTTAGAAATTAAGTTTTAACCTTCAAGCAGTAACCACATTTGTACATAAAATTTGCTGGATTTCAGGGAAGTCAATTAAGCAAACAACTGTTCTTTACATGAGGGGCAATTAAAAAGTTTGCTTTACAAGGCCGTATAGTCCGAAGTCGGTATCCCAATCAGACTAAACTCCCGTCAGCACTGAGGTAACCATCGAGACCACACACCAGACCGAAGATACCCATTTGGTAAAACGCCGTGTCCTGCTTCGTGAAGAAGTCAGTAACTGCATGCTGCACTTTCTCGTCAGATCCAAGGGACCGAAGGCTTGATAATCACATGAGGAGCGATCAGGACCATAAAGTGGGTGCTCTAGTGTCTCCCACTTGTCCGTAATGTGCGATGCTGGTCTTCCAGATGGACGGGTGTCGTGTGTCGAACCGTGACCACTACGGAAATCGTCACATCAACCTACAACGGTGGTTTTGCACGGACATTGTAACGATCATTAAAAGTAATTCTTTGATTACTTTGAAGGAATTCCTGAACTTAGGACTGGGTAAAAAACGGGAGTTATCGTGTAACGTGTTGTAACTGCAAGTGGTGCACTTACTCTGTGTGATTGTTAGGAAAACTTGATACGAACAGACTGGGCAATGCAACTCCCACTATCAATAAATAAATACAGTCACTGCAAAATACATTCAGCCTCTTAGGCACTGAATCCTCTGGCCCTGATCAAAACTGATAACTTTGGTCCTTGTGCACATAACAAATAAATTAAATAGTCTTACCTCTAAAGCAGCAACTGTGGAACGCGATATATTCTGGTCTCTTATAATATACATATATACAGGGCGGTCCATTGATCGTGACCGGGCCAAATATATCACGAAATAAGCGTCAAACGAAAAAACTACAAAGAACGAAACTTGTCTAGCTTGAAGGAGGAAACCAGATGGCGCTATCGTTGGCCCGCTAGATGGCGCTGCCATAGGTCAAAAAAATGGTTCAAATGGCTCTGAGCACTATGGGACTCAACATCTTAGGTCATAAGTCCCCTAGAACTTAGAACTACTTAAACATAACTAACCTAAGGACATCACACACACCCATGCCCGAGGCAGGATTCGAACCTGCGACCGTAGCAGTCCCGCGGTTCCGGACTGCAGCGCCAGAACCGCTAGACCACCGCGGCCGGCCTGCCATAGGTCAAACGGATTTTTAAATAGGAACCCCTATTTTTATTACATATTCTTGTAGTACGTAAAGAAATGAATGTTTTAGTTGGACCACTTTTTTAGCGTTGTGATAGACGGCGCTGTAATAGTCACAAACATGTGGCCCACAAGTTTGGACGAACAGTTGGTAACAGGTAGGTTTTTTAAATTAAAATACAGAACGTAGGTTCGTTTGAACATTTTATTTCGGTTGTTCCAATGTGATACATGTACCTTTGTGAATTTATCGCTTCTGAGAACGCATGCTGGTACAGCGTGATTACCTGTAAATACCACATTAATGCAATAAATGTTCAAAATGATGTCGGTCAACCTCAATGCATTTGGCAATACGTGTAACAACATTCGTCTCAACAGCGAGTAGTTCGCCTTCCGTAATGTTCACATATGCATTGACAATGCGCTGACGCACGTTGTCAGGCGTTGTTGGTGGATCACGATGGCAAATCAAATTTCCCCACAGAAAGAAATCCGGGGACGTCAGATCCGCTGAACGTGCGGGCCATGGTGTGGTGCCTCGACGACCAATCCACCTGTCATGAAATATGCTATTCAATACCGCTTCGACCGCACACGAGGTATGTGCCGGACATCCATCATGTTAGAAGTACATCGCCATTCTGTCATGCAGTGAAACATCTTGTAGTAACATCGGTAGAACATTACGTAGGAAATCAGCATACATTGCACCATTTAGATTGCCATCGATAAAATGGGGGCCAATTATCCTTCTTCCCATAATACCGCACCGTACATTAACCCGCCAATGTCGCTGATGTTCCACTTGTCGCAGCCATCGTGGATTTTCCGTTGCCCAATAGTGCATATTATATTTGATCACAATACCCATACATCAACACGATATCGACCTTTTCCGCAATTGGTAAACGGTCCATTTTAACACGGGTAATATATCACGAAGCAAATACCGTCCGCACTGGAGGAATGTTACGTGATACCACGTACTTATACATTTGTGACTATTACAACGCCATCTACCACAAAGCGAAAAAAGTGGTCCAACTAAAACATTCATATTTCTTTACGTACTACACGAATATGTAATAAAAAGTTCTGTGTAGTTTTTTTTGTTTTGATGCTTATTTCGTGAGCTATTTGGCCCAGTCACTATCAATGGACGACACTATATATATGGTAGCTACAGGCTCAGTGGTGTGCAATGCTGTGTGTAATACCTTGAAATCCATATGAAATTCTTTTCTAATAAATAATAACATTTAAGAAATATCCAAAGTCTTTGAAAAACTTATGACCTTGATAGGGAGGTGGTACTAATTGTGGTGAACGACTAACACTGACTTTTTTTCTGAAATTATATTCCAAGTTAAGTTTGGCTTTTCAAAACATCTGACAATTGAAATTAAATTACTCAAAAAAATTACATCCTTTTTACTGATTGACAGAGATTTATACAGCAAGCATTCTCTAACCTCACTAAAAATTACATGTACCTGTGTTAACAAATCTCAGAAACATAACTTTTACATCAAATCACTTTACCAACATTCTGGGGTTACTCAACAATTAAAAATTATGAGCCAACTCTTCTACACTAAAGCGCTGGCAAAGCGAGAGTCATGAATAATTAACATCGTTACCTTGCTTGCGAGAAGACTTCTGCTTACATATTCTCGTAGTTCCTACATTAATCTAACACTCGGTGGCTTCACAGAGCTCACCACAAAAACTGCCTACTCCATCCTCTTTCACTCACAGACAGCTCTGAGCCGTGGTAAAATTTGCCGTTTTGAAGAGCGCGCCGCAGCCGTAGTGTGAAGCAGTCGCCCTCCGTTTCCGGCGGTGGCGCCGCTGTGGCAGTCACAGCTTTGGTGTCTCTCTCTGGTGGGATGGGGGAAAGGTAGCCTGCTCACGTGCATTTAAGGGGTGCTATGAGCTCGCTCGGCTCCCCCCCTTCCATCCTCTTTCTTCCCCACCTCTCCTCCCTTTGCCCCGTTCTCTCCCCCGAGACCTTTTACATTTCCCTCCTCTGCCTCCTCTCATTCTCCCTCGCGTCTGCCCTTTTCCCCCTTTATTAGTCCTCTCCCAACTTGGTCCCCCCCCCCTTTTTTCGTTTTTTTCCTTCTTCCCTCCTTGTTCTTCCCCCTTCTCCAGGTCCCCCCCCCCCCCCATCTGCCTTTGGCTCGGGAGTGTCATCTTTGTGCCGCCACTTTCGTGCAGTGTTCTACATTGAGTGTCCTACAGTGAGTGTTTTACAGTGAGTGTTCCGTGTTGTTTTTTTTGGGAAATGTTGCGAACGGCCATCATACTGTCGCTGGGTGTGCCTTTTATCTCTTGCAAACAGAAACCAGACTGTCGCCGTGTTTTTTAACTGTGTGTGTACTATGTTACTTGTCTGATTCCTGTGTCTTTTATTAACGTTGCCAAGCCCTTTTGCTTTCTGTTTTAACTTTCCGCCATTTTACACTTGACGTCACCATTTTATCGCCTGTTGTTCTTGTTTCTTTTCTTCTTCCGTTTTTTTTTAAATAAAAGTCTGTAGGCTGTAGAGCAGCGTACTAAGCTGCTACCAGCCCGCCCCCTTCGGGGGGAATTGAAAATCAATAAAGAAAAAAAAAAGAACTCGCTCAGCGCGAGTCTGGTCAGTTGGTCAGCCTTGTCAGTGTGCGGCAGTCAGTGTTTGTCTGTCGTCCGGAGTGTTAGTATGTGTTAGGCCGCCAGTCTGCTCGAGTTTGCTCAGGCGATGGGCATTGACAATTGGATCGATCGGTTGGTCGGTCGCGCACTGGGATACAAGATGACTTGTCCGTCTTGAGCGTCGGCGCATGTGAGGTCGCCACGTCAGTTCAGTGGGCCGCGAGTATAGCAATGGGTAGTGGCTTCGCGGCCGACACGAGAGCAACAGGAGCCAACCTACGACATCGGTCTGGCCGGTGCGAGCTGCGACGCCGTGAGACGGGAGATCGGCGCGCCTTCCTGCGTCCGTTGAAGCGGCTTTTTCAAGGAAGTCCTCGACAGAATAGAAATTTCGATTTGAGAGCAAGCGGGTTACTGTTAAGATGTTTTAATTCAAGTGCAGGGCTTCACAACATACGTGCTCGCGGAGCAAGCTGTAGGCAGCAAGGCGCGAGCACGGAGCAGTGCGAGCACGCTACCCCCACTACCGGACCAGAGCAGAGAGTGGGGAGAGTCACGTGGGGCACACAACAGCTGCCGCCAGTCAATGTAAATCCGCAGCCACCTGAAGGGATATCACTCACGAATTATTATTGCGACAAATGAAACAAATAAAATAGAATGTACAGGTGCCACATAATTTTATTAGCTTAGTGTATGCCTCTACATTCGTATTAATTTGTGAACTGTTACACAATAAAAGGTGTCACTGAAGAATGGGATTCTCGGTTATCTTGTACTTTTTGCCCTTTACAATTGCGTCGGGTATGTTCGGTGTAATTGTTCTTGTGCATTGTAGGCCCAGCGTGCAGTTTAAATTTCGATCAGACAATGCGTTTCTCAGGCGCGTCTTGTTACATTTCATTGCAGAGAACAGTTGTTCACAAACATACATGGAACCGAACATTCATATTATTGTAGCCGCCAGTTTGTGCAAATGAGGAAATCTATCCTGAGGGAAGTGTCTGTAGAATTCCAAAATGTTTTTCTTGTTCTGAAAATTGTATTCTCTGTCACACTGCAGGTCAATAATTTCTAGTTACAGCTCAGGACGAATCTCTTCAATATTCGCTGAATATGGAGAGGAGAACAGATCAAAATCACTGTCTAGTGCTGTCATATCTTGAAAGCGTTGATCAAATTCTTCCTTAAGGGCAACTAAACGATGTGAATAACGTTCACAGTCTTTGTGAACATCTTGCATCGATGATAATTTAAGAAAATGAGCTAGATTTCCTGTTTCCAGCTGACCCACACAAAGTGTCAGTTTCATTTTAAAAGCTCGTATTCGATCTATGAAATGAGTAATTAGCAGATCTTTACCTTGTAGTGAAATGTTCAGAGCATTCAGATGGCTAGTTAAATCTGCTAAGAACGCGAGATCACATTTCCATGAAGGCTCTTTCAATTCAGGAACACACATGTTATTTATTTCCATGAACATATTTATCTCATCTAATAGGCAAAAAAATCGATTTAATAATTCGCCACGACTAAGCCAGCGGACCTCGCTGTAATAATGGAGGCTACCATACTGTCTTTCTACGTCCTCAAGAAAGCTTTTAAATTGCCTGTGTTGTAGCCCATGCTTCCTTATATAACTGGTTGTACGAACAACAACACTCATCACATTTTTTAGAGTGATACTCTTTGCACATAAGTTTTCCTGGTGGATCACACAGTGAACGCCCCTTATTTCATTCGGCACAGTTACTTTTTGCATTTTCTCCTTCAACAGTGCAACGAAATATGGTTTTTCCCCTGTCATCGCTGGTGCACCGTCTGTAGACACTGAAACTAAAGAATTCCACGACAATCCTATATTTTCAACACTCTCTTCAACACTACTTAAAATATCACCTCCTGTTGTAGTGTTCTTCATGGCTACTACATCGAGGAGCTCGTCCCTCACCTGAAGATCTCTATTAACACCTCTAATAAATATGGCAAGCTGAGCTGTTCCGGTGATATCAACACTTTCGTCCAGAGCTAGAGAATACGCCATAAAATCTTTAAAGATATTTGCAAACTGGCTCTGGACGTCGTTTGCCATGTCCTGTATGCGACGCATAATGGTCATGTTAGATAATGGCACAATCCGAAACTGTTCAACTTGAGATGGACACAAATGTTCCGCTGCAACTACCAAACATTCTTTTATTAAATCGCCATTAGTGAAGGAGCGCAGGGATTTCGCTAAAAGCAAAGCAATTTTGTAACTCACTCTGAGAGCTGCATCAGTTGATTTTTCTTCGTCGTCCGGATCTTCTTCGGATAGCTTCCTTTTAAGTTTAATAACTTCCTGTGCACGATCTGGTCCATGACATTTTCCACCTCCGTAGTCTTTCGCGTGGTACGACATATAATGTCGCTGCAAATTAAATTTCCTAAAAGAATTAATCGTTTTGTGACATACTAAACATTTTGCAACACCATCTTTTTCTGTAAACAGATACAATTCCTCCCAATGGGGGTTGAACTGCGAAAGCATGATTGGGGTTACACAACGGCGACTTGACATGATTCTTAACCAGCGAAGTGACACTTGGAGCTGATCGTAGTACTTTAAACGTTACACAGTCGGCGCGAATTCAATAGGCACGCTACGGCCCTATTCAAACGTGCGCGCGCATTTCCTCTCCCTCCCCTCCCTCCCTACTCCGCGATCTTGCACCTGCTCGCGAGCACGTGCCTGAGCAGACGCGAGTACTCGCGCTCAAAACCGGCCAGTTGTTAAGCCCTGTTCTAGTGGTAGCTTATTGAAAATGGATCCGGCAGTGTACTGAACACCTTTCTGCACAAGAGTTAAGAAAGTCCGATTCAAATGCAGGGTTGATTTCTACGGAGTATTAACTGAGTGAAAGAATCTTATTCTTGGGCGTAAGCTAATATTGTTAGCAAGAAATGACAGTAAGGAATTTACAGGATGAGTCATAAATGCGGATAAATATGTTGAGGACCGCATGCTGCTATGCTTAACACGTGGCGCACCGTTGTTGATTTCGTTCTCCTCTGTGTACTGTGTACGTAAAACAAAAACACCTGTGAAACATTGAACGAGATACCGACGAGCCTCACGATCACAACATGTCATTCACCCATAGATACAACACATGACACACCAATGAGCTGAAGTGTATCTGCCAGCGTTTGAAAGATACGAGAAAGAACAAATCCCATCGTAATGTATGTGAAATTGTAACAGAACTTGTGAATCACACGTTGCCGGTGGTAACGGAGAGTACAGTCCTATGCTAGGGAATGTGTGTCCTGTAAGCGGAAAGAGTGGTTAACGGTGGAAATAAAACCGCGGCGTGCATGACATGTTTACAACACCTCTGCGCTGCTCACTCTACCCGATACTCGCCGTGTCGACAGCTGCTAAAGGCCTCGTCGCAGTGTTACTACACTACCATGGCATGTTTTACAAACGAGGAATACGCCGACATCCATCTAACCTACGGGCTTGCAGATGGAAGAGCTGACGTTGCAAGGCAACTGTATCACGAGAGGTTTCCTAGTCGGTACCTTCAATCAGCAAAAACGTTTTCCTCTGTAGACAGGTCTCTGAGGGAGTATGGTGCAGGTGTAGCACCTCCAGGATTTAGTGGTCGGGGCCGACTGTCGTACAGTCCGAAGACGAAGAAGAAGTGTTACAAACTGTTGCGGAGAACCGAACAATAGGCACCAGGTCTCTCGCCACTGCGGTCGGAATGTCACAATCTACTGTTATGCGAGTACTCCGTAAAAACCATTACCATCCCTTTCGCATGCAGAAGGTACATGCATTATTACCGGAAGACTATCAGAGGCCGGCCGAAGTGGCCGTGCGGTTAAAGGCGCTGCATTCTGTAACCGCAGGACCGCTACGGTCGCAGGTTCGAATCCTGCCTCGGGCATGGATGTTTGTGATGTCCTTAGGTTAGTTAGGTTTAACTAGTTCTAAGTTCTAGGGGACTAATGACCTCAGCAGTTGAGTCCCATAGTGCTCAGAGCCATTTGAACCATTTGAACTATCAGAGGAGGCTCGACTTCTGCAACTCCTACGGCGTCAGACCCACGACCAGCATTTTTCACGAACAATACTGTTCACCGACGAAGCCTATTTCACGAAGGAGGGTATAGTGATTCGCATAATTGGCACGAGCGGGCGGAATAAACCCCCACAGCACAGTGATACGAAAGAGACAACAACGATGCGGTGCCAATATCTGGTGTGGTATTATTCATCATGATCTCATAGGGCCACATGTGATACCACAAAGGCTTACAGGAGAGCCGTATCTGCGTTTCCTGGCTGCTTTATTAGCGGAATTGTTGGAAGACGTTAGTTTGGCCTCTCGTATGAACCTGTGGTTCATGCATGATGGTACCCCCGCTCACTTCAGCGGCACAGTGCGACACCACCTGGACAATGCCTTACCTTCGAAATGGATCGGTCGTGGAGGCCCTGTAGCATGGCCAGCAAGATTGCCAGACCTGACTCCACTGGATTTCTTTCTGTAGGGCCATCTGAAATCTGTGATTTATGAAGGAGAGGTTGTTGATGTCAACACCTTTCAACACAGAATACAACATGACTGTGATAATACGAAAAAGGGATACAGACATGTTGGATCGTGTTCAGCAATCAAATGGTTCAAATGGCTCTGAACACTATGGGACTTGACATCTGAGGTCACCAGTCCCCTAGAACTTAGAACTACTTCAACCTAACTGACCTAAGGACATCACGCACATCCATGCCCGAGGCAGGATTCGAACCTGCGATGGTAGCGGTCGCGCGGTTCCAGACTGAAGCGCCTACAATCGCTCAGTCACAACGACCGGCTCTGTTCAGCAATCCTTCCTTCGACGAGTTCAACTTTGCCACACATCGTGGCCGTCATTTCGAACAGTACTTATAAACCGCCACTGCACCTTCTGGTCATGTGTTTCTACGTTTGTTTCGATTTGTACAGCTGTATCGTGTTCGTTTGTATTAACTGCCACATACCTGTGTAGTTGTATTTTGTATTCTGCATCTATGTACTCGCTTCTTAGAACTAAGTGTAGGACAGAAAAACCAAAATATAAAACATGCATGTACGGTAGTGCAGCCCCTCCTCACGTTCCTTTCCCTGTACCAACCATCCACGATCCATAATACCGAGCAGCGTAACCGGTACGAGATAGGTGTGGGCGCTCTCATTGCTCGCAGTTTCACGCAGACCGTCGCTTGACGCCGCATGCATCGCCTTCTCGTGAAAGGCTAGACTATCTACAGCACTCGCATGTTGTGCAGCGTTGCCGATCTGTCCCCTTGGCCAATGTCTGAACACAGTAACACTCTAACGTCCACTTCATATTTCCAGATTTTTACCATTCAATTGCATTGTCATTTCTTGACATCGGGAAATGCGGAAAACGAATTTATATTTGTAGCTCAGTGTGTGACAATTGGCACGACATATTTTTCCTCATTTATGACTCACACTGTATATATAAGCTGTAAATTTTAAGTTGACAAACCAGAATAACTCGAAAAATAAGCTTCACGCGAAAACATATGTAGATTCCAGAGTTGATTATTTTCGCGGGGGACATCTGCTGGTGCTAAAATTAGCCCACCACTCCATCCCTCTGGGGGGTGGGGTGGGAGGCAACTTAACAATTTCAAATGGGAACCCCCATTTTTTATTGCAGAATCAGATTCTACATAAAAAACTACATACATTTTCTATTAAACATTTCTTTTGAGGATTGGTAGTTGTTACTGTAATTCAAGAAAATCCATGTTCTCATTTTTGCGTGGAATTTTTTTTTTTTTTTTTTGGTCATCAGTCTACTGACTGGTTTGATGCGGCCCGCCACGAATTCCTTTCCTGTGCTAACCTCTTCATCTCAGAGTAGCACTTGCAACCTACGTCCTCAATTATTTGCTTGACGTATTCCAATCTCTGTCTTCCTCTACAGTTTTTGCCCTCTACAGCTCCCTCTAGTACCATGGAAGTCATTCCCTCTGTCTTAGAAGATGTCCAATCATCCTGTCCCTTCTCCTTATCAGTGTTTTCCACATATTCCTTTCCTCTCCGATTCTGCGTAGAACCTCCTCATTCCTTACCGTATCAGTCCACCTAATTTTCAACATTCGTCTATAGCACCACATGTCAAATGCTTCGATTCTCTTCTGTTCCGGTTTTCCCACAGTCCATGTTTCACTACCATACCATGCTGTACTCCAGACGTACATCCTCAGAAATTTCTTCCTCAAATTAAGTCCGGTATTTGATATTAGTAGACTTCTATTGGCCAGAAATGCCTTTTTTGCCATAGCGAGTCTGCTTTTGATGTCCTGCTTGCTCCGTCCGTCATTGGTTATTTTACTGCCTAGGTTGCAGAATTCCTTAACTTCATTGACTTCGTGACCATCAATACTGATGTTAAGTTTCTCGCTGTTCTAATTTCTACTACTCCTCATTACCTTCGTCATTCTCCGATTTACTCTCAAACCATACTGTGTACTCATTAGACTGTTCATTCCGTTCAGCAGATCATTTAATTCTTCTTCACTTTCACTCAGGATAACAATGTCATTTGCCGGTCGGAGTGGCCGAGCGGTTAAAGGCGCTACAGTCTGGAACCGCATGACCGCTACGGTCGCAGGTTCGAATCCTGCCTCGGGCATGGATGTGTGTGATGTCCTTAGGTTAGTTATGTTTAAGTAGTTCTAAGTTCTAGGGGACTTATGACCACAGCAGTTGAGTCCCATAGTGCTCAGAGCCATTTGAACCATTTTTTTTTTTTTGAACAATGTCATCAGCGAATCGTATCATTGATATCCTTTCACCTTGTATTTTAATTCCACTCCTGAACCTTTCTTTTATTTCCATCATTGTTTCCTCGATGTACAGATTGAAGAGTAGGGGCGAAAGGCTACAGCCTTGTCTTACACCCTTCTTAATACGAGCACTTCGTTCTTGATCGTCCACTCTTATTATTTCCTCTTGGTTGTTGTACATATTGTATATGACCCGTCTCTCCCTATAGCTTACCCCTACTTTTTTCAGAATCTCGAACAGTTTGCACCATTTTATATTGTCGAACGCTTTTTCCAGGTCGTCAAATCCTATGAAAGTGTCTTCATTTTTCTGTAGCCTTGCTTCCATTATTAGCCGCAACGTCAGAATTGCCTCTCTCGTCCCTTTCCTTTTCCTAAAGCCAAACTGATCGTCACCTAGCGCATTCTCAATTTTCTTTTCCATTCTTCTGTATATTATTCTTGTAAGCAGCTTCGATGCATGAGCTGTTAAGCAGATTGTGCGATAATTCTCGCACTTGTCAGCTCTTGCCGTCTTCGGAATTGTGTGGATGATGCTTTTCCGAAAGTCAGATGGTATATCGCCAGACTCATATATTCTACACACCAACGTGAATAGTCGTTTTGTTGCCACTTCCCCCAATGATTTTAGAAATTCTGATGGAATGTTATCTATCCCTTCTGCCTTATTTGACCGTAAGTCCTCCAAACCTCTTTTAAATTCCGATTCTAATACTGTACCCCCTATCTCTTCTAAATCGACTCCTGTTTCTTCTTCTATAACATCACACAAATCTTCACCCTCATAGAGGCTTTCAATTTATTCTTTCCACCTATCTGCTCTCTCCTCTGCATTTAACAGTGGAATTCCCGTTGCACTCTTAATGTTACCACTGTTGCTTTTAATGTCACCAAAGGTTGTTTTGACTTTCCTGTATGCTGAGTCTGTCCTTCCGACAATCATATCTTTTTCAATGTCTTCACATTTTTCCTGCAGCCATTTCGTCTTAGCTTCCCTGCACTTCCTATTTATTTCATTCCTCAGCGACTTGTATTTCTGTATTCCTGATTTTCCCGGAACATGTTTGTACTTCCTCCTTTCATCAATCAACTGAAGTATTTCTTCTGTTACTCATGGTTTCTTCGCAGCGACCTTCTTTGTACCTATGTTTTCCCTCCCAACTTCTGTGATGGCCCTTTTTAGAGATGTCCATTCCTCTTCAACTGTACTGCCTACTGTGCTATTCCTTATTGCTGTATCTATAGCGTTAGAGAACTTCAAACGTATCTCGTCATTCCTTAGTACTTCCGTATCCCACTTCTTTGCGTATTGATTCTTCCTGACTAATGCCTTGAACTTCAGCCTACTCTTCATCACTACTATATTGTGATCCGAGTCTATATCTGCTCCTGGGTACGCCTTACAATCCAGTATCTGATTTCGGAATCTCTGTCTGACCATGATGTAATCTAATTGAAATCTTCCCGTATCTCCCGGCCTTTTCCAAGTATACCTCCTCCTCTTGTGATTCTTGAACAGGGTATTCGCTATTACTAGCTGAAACTTGTTACAGAACTCAATTAGTCTTTCTCCTCTTTCATTCCTTGTCCCAAGCCCATATTCTCCTGTAACCTTTTCTTCTACTCTTTCCCCTACGACTGCATTCCAGTCGCCCATGACTATTAGATTTTCGCCCCCCTTTACATACTGCATTACCCTTTCAATATCCTTATACACTTTCTCTATCTGTTCATCCTCAGCTTGTGACGTCGGCATGTATACCTGAACTATCGTTGTTGGTGTTGGTCTGCTGTCGATTCTGATTAGAACAACCCGGTCACTGAACTGCTCACAGTAACACACCCTCTGCCCTACCTTCCTATTCATAACGAATCCTACACCTGTTATACCATTTTCTGGTGCTGTTGATATTACCCGATACTCGTCTGACCAGAAATCCTTGTCTTCCTTCCACTTCACTTCACTGACCCCTACTATATCTAGATTGAGCCTTTGCATTTCCATTTTCAGATTTTCTAGTTTCCCTACCACGTTCAAGCTTCTGACATTCCACGCCCCGACTCGTAGAACGTTATCCTTTCGTTGATTATTCAATCTTTTTCTCATGTTAACCTACCCCTTGGCAGTCCCCTCCCGGAGATCCGAATGGGGGACTATTCCGGAATCTTTTGCCAATGGAGAGATCATCATGACACTTCTTCAAATACAGGCCACATGTCCTGTGGATACACGTTACGTGTCTTTAATGCAGTGGTTTCCATTGCCTTCTGCATCCTCATGTCGTTGATCATTGCTGATTCTTCCACCTTTAGGGGCAATTTCCCACCCCTAGGACAAGAGAGTGCCCTGAACCTCTATCCGCTCCTCCGCCCTCTTTGACAAGGCCGTTGGCAGAATGAGGCTGACTTCTTATGCCGGAAGTCTTCGGCCGCCAATGCTGACTATTTATTAAAATTTAGGCAGTGGCGGGGATCGAACCCGGGACCGAAGACGTTTTGATTATGAATCAAAAACGCTACCACTAGACCACGGCTATGCCTGTGGAAAATGATTATAGATAAGTAAAAAATTCTTATCTACTTCGTAAATTTTCAATCGCTAAGGCTAAAACTCCCCCTCTGTCCCCATAGGGTGGGGTTTGAGAGAGAGAGGAATCAGAGTTTTACAAGTGTTGACCCATTAATATTTGGGTCAACATTTGTAAAACTCTGATTCCTCTCTTTCTCAAACCCCACCCTATGGGGAGAGAGGGAGAGTTTAGCTTTAGCGAATAAAAATTTAGAAGGTAAATAAGTATTTTTTATTTATCCGTAACGATTTTCCACGCAAAAATGAGAACATGGATTTTCTTGAATGACAGCACCAACTCCCAAGAATCAAATGCTTAAGACAAAATGTACGTAGTTTTTGATGTAGAATCTGACTGCAATAAAAAATGGGGGTTCCCAATTGAAATTTTAAAGTTGCCTCCCACCCCACCCCCAAGGGGCTGGGGTGGTGGGCTAATTTTAGCACCAGCAGATGTCCCCCTCGAAAATAATCAGCTTTGGATTCTACACATTTTTTCGTGTGAAGCTTATTTTTCGAGTTATTCTGGTTTGTCAACTTAAAATTTACACCTTGTATATTGAGAGACCAGTGTCAGAATACTGAGACTCGCGAACAGGAGTCAGCAAGAGGTTCGTGAACTTACACCACTTGTTACCTGAACCACCCGTTTCTGAGCCACAAATACTCTTTTAGGATGGGAAGAGTTACCCCAAAATATAATACCATATGACATAAGCGAATGAAAATAAGCAAAGTAGACTAATTTTTCGTGTCGAACGATCACTTACTTCAGATACCGTTCGAATAGTAAAAATGTCAGAATTAAGTCTTTGAACAAGCCCGTGAACGTGGGCTTTCCACGACAGTTTACCATCTGAACAACTAGAAAATTGAACTGTTCGGTTTCACTCATCATATGCCCATTCTGTGAAATTAAAACCTCAGGTTTTCATAAATTGTATGTTAGAAACTGTAAACACAGAGTCACACTGTGATTTAGCGTTAGTTTATTTTCTATAAGTCATGAACTTAGGTCATGAACTGCACTATTTGAAACCGAGACAATGTTTTCACACAACATCCTTTACTACTAAGCTAATGCCATCAGCAAACATAAATATTTTAGTGTTACCCGTAATACTAGAGGGCCTATCATTTATATAAATAAGGAACAGGAATGACCCCAGCACTGATCCCTGGAACACCCCCCCCCCCATTTGGCCACTCACCACTCCGACCCCACATCACAGCCGTCCTCAACACAGTGAATACGACTTTCTGCTGTCTGTTGCTAGAGTAAGAGGTGAACTAATTGTGAGCTACTTCCCGTATTTCGTAATGGTCCAGCTTCTGGAGCAATATCTTGTGATCAACACAATCAAACGCCCTTGTTAAATCAAAAACTTTGCTTAGCGTTCAAAATCGTTTGTTTAACCCATCCAGTACCTCACAGAAAACCATTAACAAAATTTCTAAAATCACTGGGTGAAATGGAAATTAAATGACTGTTCACGTTGGTGTGTAGAATGTATGAGTCTGGCAACATACCGTCTTACCTTCGGAAAAATATCATCCACACAATTCCGAAGACTGCAAGAGCTGACAAGAGCGAGAATTATCGCACAATCAGCTTAACGGCTCATGCAGTCCTGTTGCTGACAAGAATAATATACAGAAGAATGGAAACAAAAACTGAGGATTTGCTAGATGACGAGCAGTTTGGCTTTAGAAGAGGTAAAGGTAGGAGGAGGCAATTCTGACGTTGCGGTTGATAATGGAAGCAAGACTAAAGAAAAATCATGACTCATTCATAGCATTTATCGACCTGAAAAAAGCGTTCGGCAAAGTCAAAGCTTCAAGATGTTCGAAATTCTGAGAAAAATAGAAGTTATAGGGAAAGACGGGTAATATACAATACGTACAACAGCCAAGAGGGAATAATAAGAGTGGAAGACCAAGAACGAAGTGTAGTCTTTCACCCCTACCGTTCAATATGTTAAGACGCAATGATCGATATAAAAGAAAGCTTCAAAAGTGGAATTAAAATTCAAGGTGGAAGGATATAAACAATACGATTCGCTGATGACATTGCTATTCCAAGTGAAACTGAAGAAAAATTGCATTATCTGCTAAATGGAAAGAACATTCCAATGAGTACAGAATATGGACTGAGAGTAAATCGAAGAAAGACGAAAGTAATGAAAAGCAGCAGAAATGAGAACAGAGTGAAACTTGAAATCGGAATTGATGGTCACGAAGTAGATGACGTTAAGAAAATTTGCTACCTAGGCAGTAAAATAAGCAATGACTGACGGAGCAAGGAGGACATAAAAAGCAGACTAGCAATAGCAAAAAGGATATATCTGGGCAGGAGAAGTGTCAAATATAGGCCTTAATTTGAGGAATAAATTTCTAAGAATGTACGTTTGGAGTACAGCACTGAATGGTAGTGAAACATGGACTGTTGGAAAACCTGAACAGAAAAGAATCGAAGGATTTGATATGTGGTGCTACAGACGAATGTTGAAAATTAGGTAGGAATGAGGTTCTGCACATAAACGGAGAGGAAAGGAATATGTGGTTGGTGTCCACTATACACGGGAGGCGGCTACATGGGTAGCAGGGCCTGTGTGGCGTCGACTGGGCGGTTTTTTAGGTTAGAGGCTCTCGGGAAAACACAAGAAGGGCTTCAGTCACAAAGGGCGCAGGCTGAACACAGGAAAAACATAGATACAGGAACCATTGGTATAACAGTTGTAAATTGTCGTGGCTGTGTTGGGGAAAGTACCAGAGCTCAAAGCGAAGCGCTAATAGAAAGAACTGATGCTCAAATCGTTATAGGCACTGAAAGCTGGCTAAAGCCGGATATAAGCTCAGCCGAAATTTTTGCGAAGAACGGTGTTCCGAAAAGATAGGCTAAGCACGGTTGGCGGTGTGTTTGTTCCTGTCAGAAGTAATTTAACTTGTCACGAAATTGAAGTAGATACTTCCTGTGAGTTAGTATGGGCAGAGGTCATTGTTGGCAACCGGAATAAAATAATAATTGGATTCTTTTACCGACCTCCCAGTTCAGATGATACAGTTGCTGAAAGGTTCAAAGAAAACTTGAGGTTGATCTCAAACACGTACCCGACTCATACGATAATAGTTGGTGGTGACTTTAATTCACCCTCGATATGTTGGCGAAAATACATGTTTTATTTCGGAGGTACGCATAAAATATCATCCGAAATTGTGCTAAACGCATTCTCTGAGAATTATTTCGAGCAGTTAGTTCATGAGCCCACGCGAATAGTAAACGGTTGTGAAAACACTCTTGACCTCTTAGCATCAAATAATCCTGAGTTAATAACGAGCATCAAAATCGATATAGGGAGTAGTGAACACAGGGTTGTCGTAGCGAGATTAAATATTATAATCCCCAAATCCTCGAAAAATAAGCTAAAAATATACCTATTCAAAAAAGCAGATAAAAATTCACTTGACGCCTTCCTGAGAGACAATCTCCACTCATTAATTAATAATATAGGTGTAGACCAGATGTGGCTTAAATTCAAAGAAATAATATCGGCAGTAGTTGAGAGATTTATACCAAATAAACTAACAAACGACGGAGCTGGTCCTCCTTGGTACACAAAACAGATTAGAACACTGTTGCAGAAACAACGAAACAAACATGCCAAATTTAAACAGACACAAAATCCCCAAGATTGGCGATCTTTTACAAAAGCTCGAATTTTTGCGCAGAGTTCAATGCGAAATTCCTGTAACAGTTTCCACAACGAAAGTCACGAAACCTGGCAGAAAATCCAAAGAGATTCTGGTCGTATGTGAAGTATGTTAGCGGCAAGAAACAATCAATGCCTTCTATGCACGATAGCAATGAAGATACTGTCGAAGACAGTGCTGCCAAAGAAGAGTTACTAAACACAGCCTTCCGAAATGCTTTCACAAAAGAAGACGAATTAAACATTCCATAATTCAAATTGAGAACAGCTGCCAACATGAGTAACGTAGAAGTAAAGCAACTCAAATCACTTAAAAAAAGCAAGTCTTCTGATCCAGACTGTATAACATCAGGTTCCTTTCCGAGTATGCTGATGCATTAGCTCCATACTTAACAGTCATATACAACCGTTCGCTCGACGAAAGATCCGTACCCAAAGACTGGGAAGTTGCACAGGTCACACCAATATTCAAAAAAGGTAGTAGGAGTAATCCACTAAATTACAGGCCCATATCGTTAACGTCGATATGCAGCAGGATTTTAGAATATATATTATGTTCGAACATTATAAATTACCTCGAAGGAAAAGGTCTATTGACACACAGTCAACATGGGTCTAGAAAACATCGTTCCTCTGAAACACCACTAGCTCTTTATTCACATGAAGTGCTGAGTGCTATTGACAAGGGATTTCAGATCGATTCCGTATTTCTGGATTTCCGGAAGGCTTTTGACACTGTAGCACAAAAGCGGTTCTTAGTGAAATTGCGTACTTATGGAATATCGTCTCATTTATGTGACTGGATTTGCGATTCCCTGTCAGAGAGGTCACTGTTCATAGTAATTAACGGAAAGTCATCGAGTAAAACAGAAGTGATTTCAGGTGTTCCCCAAGGTAGTGTTATAGATCCTTTGCTGTTCCTTATCTATACAAACGATTTGGGAGACAATCTGAGTAACCGTCTTAGGTTGTTTGCAGATGACGCTGTCGTTTATCGGCTAAAAATTCATCCGAAGATCAAAACAAATACAAAAACGATTTAGAAAAGATATCTGAATGGTGACAAAAGTGGCAGTTGTCCCTAAATAACGAAAAGTGTGAGGTCATCCACATGAGTGCTAAAAGGAACTCGTTAAACTTCGGTTACACGATAAATCAGTCTAATCTAAAAAAAATTGAACTAAATACCTAGGTATTACAATCGCGAACAACTTAAATTGGAAAGAACACACAGAAAATGTTGTAGGGAATGCTAACCAAAGGCTGCGTTTTATTGGCAGGACACTTAGAAAACGTAACAGACCTACTAAGGAGACTGCCTACACTGCTTGTCCGTCCTCGTTTAGAATACTGCTGCGCGGTGTGGGATCCTTACCAGATAGGACTGACGGAGTACATCGAAGAAGTTCAAAGAAAGGCAGCACGTTTTGTATTATCGCGAAATATGGGAAAGAGTCTCACAGAAATGATGCAGGATTTGGGCTGGAAATCATTAAAAGAAAGGCGTTTTTCGTTGCGGCGGAATCACCAACTTTCTCCTCCGAATGCGAAAATATTTTGTTGACACCGACCTGCGTAGGGAGGAACGATCACCACGATAAAATAGGGGAATTCAGAGCTCGTACGGAAAGATGTAGGTGTTCATTCTTTCCCCGCGTTATACGAAATGGTTCAAATGGCTCTGAGCACTATGGGACTCAACTTCTGAGGTCATTAGTTCCCTAGAACTTAGAACTAGTTAAACCTAACTAACCTAATGACATCACACACATCCATGCCCGAGGCAGGATTCGAACCTGCGACAGTAGCGGTCGCGCGGTTCCAGACTGTAGCGCCTAGAACCGCTCAGCCACACCGGCCGGCCGCGTTATACGAGATTGGAATAATAGAGAATTGTGAAGGTGGTTCGATGAAACCTCTGTCAAGCATTTAAATGTGATTTGCAGAGTATCCATGCAGATGCAGCGGAAAACACTGATAAGGAGAAGGGCAGGATGATAGAACATTTGTTAAGACGTGAGGGAATGACTCCCATGGTACTAAAGGGAATTTTAGAGGGCAAAACCTGTAGAGAAAGACAGAGATTGGAATACATCCAGCAAATAATTGAGGACGTAGGTTGCAAGTGCTACTCGGAGATGAAGAGGTTGGCACAAGAGAGGAATTCGTGGCGGGCTGCATTAAACCAATACTGGACCAGGAACGGCCCTTTGCAATGTCCTCAATATGTTGCAAGTATCAGCCGTGGTGGGGACAGCGTTCTATGCACTTTTGAGTGAGTTATGTAGAAGATAACTGAATTCCAATGTGGGTTAATCGCTGGTGCTCATCTGGTGGTAGCTTACGTAACCTAGGTGGCCGAAGTATTTGGTGTTTGAAGAGGCACCGTATCGTAGATGTATATCACATAGAGAAAAACTGCAAAACTTCACTCGCTAAAACAAAATAGTGTGACGTGATCGTGACTGGCGGTCACTGAAGAGGAATGTAAAAATAGATAAGAGGACAACAGCTGAAAAAACCATTGCACAAATGAATGTTGCTCTCGCGAGCTACGTAGATGCACTGTTTGGCGAGCTGGAATTCCAAAACCCCTCATCAGTGGTGCAAATGCCTGTAACAGTGAATCGTGGCGTTGAAGCCATAAAGCGTGGACCATTAAGCAACGGAAGAAAGTCATTTGGTCGGATGTGTCCTGCTCCACACAGTTCCAACTCCTCGCCCAGTTTACTTCCCATGAATGAAACGTAGTGAGGGTTCGGTGATGATTTGGAAAGCCATTGGTGTGGCGACTGCACACTCTAACCTTGTATACGAGTAACACAACCAGTTTGTAGTTGCAACACTTCTTTATTGATTACACATACACATGAACTCATCAGCAGTAATAATCAATTAACAACATTTGCATATCGAGGCCCTATCCACAATTAGTATTTACAATATTAACCGACACACTTGTGACAACGGCCCCTTTACGTGCCAGTAACAACAACAAAAATAACAGATGAAATAGACAACCAAATGTTTACAATGTCGGCTATCGCCTTTCTCACTCAGTTTTACACTTACTGAAAAGGTAAACGGTTCTGGTGCTGCAGTCCGGAACCGCGGGACTGCTACGGTCGCAGGTTCGAATCCTTCCTCGGGCATGGGTGTGTGTGAGGTCCTTAGGTTAGTTAGGTTTAAGTAGTTCTAAGTTCTAGGGGACTTATGACCTAAGATGTTGAGTCCCATAGTGCTCAGAGCCATTTGAACCATTTTTTTGAAAAGGTAAAATTAATTTGACGCTATCTGACCTGAAGTTCTGTTTACACTTAGCATTCTACTACACTCAACGTCCGGAAGATTTTAGACTTTATGCAAGCTTAAGGCAAAACGTCAATTCGATGAACATGTGATGGACGCCAGCAAACGTTAATCTATTGCGATTTCACAAACACACGATCCAAAGAGTGAACTTATACTCAACTTTGGGCAGTACGAAATCTTCTGCCTAAAACAAACCTCTCGTTGAATGGAATAGAGAAATCCCGCGTTAACGGGGTCTGGACAACCCTGAGTTCAAATGCTGAGATTTCCGTCACAGTGCAAGCTCTCGGGGCGAGGTTAGCTCGCGTCGACCACTACACACGTTTCTGACAACAGGAAAACATGAGCCGCAGACTCAATGTAGTATTTACAAATCACACAAACGTTCAGTACCTAACGTGACAATCAACCTTCAGATAGGTATTTGAAATTGCAATAGAAAACTAATATCACTTCAATAGGTCGCTAATGCAATAAGCACGGCCCCTATGGCCACAGACCAAAATACACACGGCCTCTATCCTACCGTAAAACACAATGTGACCTATATTTATCATGGCCACTTGCCTTCCATACACACAAGAAATTATTAAGAAACAATAACTACCACTAATTCGTAAAACCAGAAAATTTTAAATATATAACTAAATTAAGAAATGACGTTCACGTGAACCAGCTACCTTCAGCGTGCACCAAATCCAAATGTGAGGCGCTATTTCTAACCACTTTAGTAACATAATGTCATGGTCGTTCCAGAACATAACTCGCCTCGCCACAAATGCAGTGAATGTTTTGCTGTCCACTAACACGAGCAACTGCAACAGTCAACAGTACTTCAATAATGTTCTCTATATATAGGAGGAGGAACCCAAGCTTAGCGATTAATTTTTTCTTCTTCTTGTGAAAATCACACGCCATCCATCCACGTAGCTCTCGAGGTATTAGCAAATCCTGGTCGCCACTGGCCAGCCGTGTCAATCCACCTTTAATACTTTCCGGCAGCGGCCCATGCTTCTTCGTTGCTCCAACTCAACTGGTCCTCACGGCCGTGCCACGTGACACCGTGCCGCCAACTCCCCACAACGACAACATCGAAAGCACGTCACGTCACAGACTGACTCGGCTGATGCGCGGACCCACTCTCCTCGACTTGCGCATGCGCGCCACCATAAATAGCCTGCCTCAAAGACGCCAACAGGGCGCACGCGAGGCTCAAACAGCTCTACCCAATGCTCAACAGGGAAAGCACACTGAATAAGAGGGTGTCGAGGTCCTTATACATGACACTGATTAGACCTCTGATGACGCACGCAGCTCCCGTCTGGGGATATGCAGCTCGTACACGACTGCGCCGCCTGCAGATCATACAGAACAAAGTGCTACGAATCATTAGCAATGCTCTACGCTACACACGCACCGTGGATCTTCACCATGAATACCGCCTTGATACCCTCAAGGAAGTGTTCAAAAAACACGCCACACGACTATACAGGAACTCGAGACACTCGAACAATCCTTTCATCCTCACTCTGGGAAACTGCGATCACAACCACAGGTGGAAGCACAAGCGGCCAAAAACGCTGTTTGCTAGGGCATAGCCACCTATGGCAAACTAACACACGCAAACAAGCGACAAACGTCGGCAAGCCCCTGCATATCAGCAACACTGACTGGTAACTACCACCTGCTATTAGAGCCGACCAACTGGCCACAGCAGGGACACCGACGAGCTCGCCCACAGACGCACAAACAATCCGCCAACATTCCCTCACACTGTGCTTCCGGTATATGACCTATCGGACACAAGATCGATAGTAAACTTAGCTGTTGCTGGTTGCTGACGCTGAACGAGGACTCTACACCAGCACCCAGCGTCAGCCTCCGAGCAACACAACCGCACAACGTCAAAGGTATCGATATGCATGATACCCACTAATAACAAAGCCTATCCTTGCACGACCTATCGCAGGCAGCAAGACAACCGCTACTGCTCTTACCACCCGACCTAACTATCGCAGAGCTTTTTTCCCTTGGCTCTTGCCTTAGCACTTTTTTTCCTCTGCCCTTCAAACCGCTACCCTTCGTTCCATTTCGACCCAATCTATCTCCAGATCGGCGCGTATTAATGGTTAACCTTAACCAGACGTACGTAAACATCGCAGTACCCATATCCTGCGACACCATTAGTGAATACTAACCCTTATGCAGAGATGGCAGTAGACCTATTGTGTTGGCCATCATGCCGGTGTGGGCGTGGAGGGGCTCCGCCTCATAAAAAAAAAAAAAAAAAAAAAGTAGCGCAAAGAGAACAAGGCACAGGGACAACGATCAAAGATGGAAATAAGAATCGAAATCGCCTGGCGCCAGAAACCCACCGGCTCAGCCATATGGTGATATTCCATGGAGCGCATGGTTACTCTGCAAGACCGCTTTACTGCCAAGATTATGTGACCAGTTTGGCCCATCAGCTCCATCCCATGGTATAGTGTTTCCTTCCCAGTGACGATGCTGTGTTCCAGTACGATAGCGCCACTGTTCAGAAAACTGGCGTCGACCACGACTGGTTTTTCGTTCACGAAGATGATTTGCCGCATGTCCCCCGGGGCACCACAGTCACCAGATCTCAGTGTTATTGAGCCTGTTTAGTATGTTTGGGAGAGCGAGGTGCATGATCATTATCCGCGTCCACCGCCGTTACCTGAATTTCCCACTCTTTTACACGAAGGATGATCCAGAATCTCGACATCTTGAACCGTTACGTGACTCACTCTGCATCTTACTGTCACCTGCGTTTGTGAATGGATCTTTGGTATCTTACTGAGAAATAGTGTACATGGAAATCTCATAATCTTGGTACTTAATTGTCCCGTGACACTACACAGGAGATTCTCCAATAATATCTTTCCCAAAAAAAAGTGGGAGTTTTGCGAATCAGTCTTTGGTTGCACATTCTTCCGACAGTTTTGAACGATGTTTTGCCCGTTGTTTCGGCGTATAACAGCGTTTTCTGCAGGAAATGTGCCTTTCCGCATGTTCTACATTCCGAGCCGAAACAAAAGAGTTAAAGAGTAATGTCTCATTACGGTGAGCGCGGCGCGCTGTCCGTCGAGATGTCGCGCCGGTGCGTCCTTTGTCAAGTGTAGCGTAACTTAATAACGCGCGGCTATTTCCATAACGAAGTTGTCCGCCACCCACGCAGACTGCCTTATGTACGGGTGAGTGTAAGTGTGTAGGTGTTGTTTCTGCGAAACCCGCCCCCGCACCCCTGCCCCTTCTGCGCCGAAAGTGGTTTCTGCGGCCTTTCATCCCGTGATGGATAAACAGGAGAAAGAGATGGAAACGGAAATAGACGTTGCGTTCGCTGTGGCCGCCACATTCCCCGGACAAAAGGACGCTGGAAGGGAAGGCTACACGGGCGCATTGTAACTCGGAGATGTTTCTCATTAAATTTTATCTTTGATGCCGAATGTCGTTTAATCTTGCGGGGGTCCGCGACGGATGAGCACCGGAAGAGAGAGGGAGCGCCCCCCCCCCCCCCTCCACGCCCATCCCCAGGCCGATTGATGAGTTGGTTGGATGGCTAGGGAGAAGGGGCGGCAGCGAGGCTAGTTGGTCGGGGGATTCCCCGGCGAGCCCCGCCCAGAGCATGCCCGCCTGATTGGCTGCCCCTGGGGCGGGCCAGCGGGCCGGTGTCGCGTCAGCGCCTCCTGCCACAGTCGGACGTCTCGGCCCGAGCGCAGTTATGCAGCCAACGCGGGTCGTTACAGATACTAGTCTCAGAACCTTCATACAAATTAACTGAGACTCCCGATTATGTAAGTCTGCAGGCTTTCGTGGCCGTTGTCACTAAAGTTAAAATCTTCTGGGTTATTAGGCCGCGTCATGTTTCTTCTAAAATGTTCGACGTTTCGACCCCTCTGCTGGGATCTTCTTCAGGATCTTTTGGTGTCCACTACTGCTCACAATTCTGTCTGTCGTACGGTTCTTATGTGTGACATCGTCTGTCGAGTCTAAAATACACTGTTCAAAAGAATTAGGGGAACGCGTGTATCAATGTCCGCATCTTCAATCTACAGGGTGTTTCAAAAATGACCGGTATATTTGAAACGGCAATAAAAACTAAACGAGCAGCGATAGAAATACACCGTTTGTTGCAATATGCTTGGGACAACAGTACATTTTCAGGCGGACAAACTTTCGAAATTACAGTAGTTACAATTTTCAACAACAGATGGCGCTGCAAGTGATGTGAACGATATAGAAGACAACGCAGTCTGTGGGTGCGCCATTCTGTACGTCGTCTTTCTGCTGTAAGCGTGTGCTGTTCACAACGTGCAAGTGTGCTGTAGACAACATGGTTTATTCCTTAGAACAGAGGATTTTTCTGGCGTTGGAATTCCACCGCCTAGAACACAGTGTTGTTGCAACAAGACGAAGTTTTCAACGGAGGTTTAATGTAACCAAAGGACCGAAAAGCGATACAATAAAGGATCTGTTTGAAAAATTTCAACGGACTGGGAATGTGACGGATGTACGTGCTGGAAAGGTAGGGCGACCGTGTACGGCAACCACAGAGGGCAATGCGCAGCTAGTGCAGCAGGTGATCCGACAGCGGCCTCGGGTTTCCGTTCGCCGTGTTGCAGCTGCAGTCCAAATGACGCCAACGTCCACGTATCGTCTCATGCGCCAGAGTTTACACCTCTATCCATACAAAATTCAAACGCGGCAACCCCTCAGCGCCGCTACCATTGCTGCACGAGAGACATTCGCTAACGATATAGTGCACAGGATTGATGACGGCGATATGCATGTGGGCAGCATTTGGTTTACTGACGAAACTGATTTTTACCTGGACGGCTTCGTCAATGAACAGAACTGGCGCATATCGGGAACCGAAAAGCCCCATGTTGCAGTCCCATCGTCCCTGCATCCTCAAAAAGTACTGGTCTAGGCCGCCATTTCTTCCAAAGGAATCATTGGCCCATTTTTCAGATCCGAAACGATTACTGCATCACGCTATCTGGACATTCTTCGTGAATTTGTGGCGGTACAAACTGCCTTAGACGACACTGCGAACACCTCGTGGTTTATGCAAGATGGTGCCCGGCCACATCGCACGGCCGACGTCTTTAATTTCCTGAATGAATATTTCGATGATAGTGTGATTGCTTTGGGCTATCCGAAACATACAGGAGGCGGCGTGGATTGGCCTCCCTATTCGCCAGACATGAACCCCTGTGACTTCTTTCTGTGGGGACACTTGAAAGACCAGGTGTACCGCCAGAATCCAGAAACAATTGAACACCTGAAGCAGTACATCTCATCTGCATGTGAAGCCATTCCGCCAGACACGTTGTCAAAGGTTTCGGGTAATTTCATTCAGAGACTACGCCATATTATTGCTACGCATGGTGGATATGTGGAAAATATCGTACTATAGAGTTTCCCAGACCGCAGCGCCATCTGTTGTTGAAAATTGTACCTACTGTAATTTCGAAAGTTTGTCTGCCTGAAAATGTACTGTTGTCCCAAGCATATTGCAACAAACGGTGTATTTCTATCGCTGCTTGTTTAGTTTTTATTGCCGTTTCAAATATACCGGTCATTTTTGAAACACCCTGTATTTTGATACAGGAGGTATCTGAGGTAGTACGGCATGTTTTGAGATCTTCGCTTTCAGTGTAGGCAACAACAAAAATCATTCGCCATATATTGGCTGTCTTACGAATTACTGTATCAGATGACCTCTTAGAGTAAGATGGACAATGTGTTCAACCTAGCACATGCAATGCGGCATCGTAATACAGTGCAAGTTGCAAGAGCGGTCTTTTTGATCCAAACAGGATGGAAGTTCGGTCGTGTTGCTGCAGATTCCTGCTGCTCCACGTTTTGCAGCTCCATGTGGACACCGATATCTGGCCATCTGTCCGTTGCGGCGTCGTACGGATACCGCCAGAGCACTGCAAGAAGATCTGAGAAGGGCCACTGGAGCCGCTGTGTCCAATCAGAGTGTAATGAATAGATTACAAGAAAGAATCTTACGACCTAACGTCCTGTTCGAGTATCTCACTTGACACGACTACATCTTGCAGCTCGCCTCTGTCCTACCTTTCCCATGTCAACCGCCAACTACGTTCAAATGGTTCAAATGGCTCTGAGCACTATGGGACTTAACATCTGAGGTCATCAGTCCCCTAGAACTACTTAAACCTAACTAACGACAGCACACACATCCATGCCGGAGGCAGGATTCGAACCTGCGACGGTAGCAGCAGCGCGGTTCTGGACTGAAGCGCCTAGAACCGCTCGGCCACAATGGCCAGAGCCAATTACGTCGCGAAACGTGTTATTCTCAGACGAGTCGAGGTATCCTCTCAGGCAGGATGACGGCCGAGTTAATGTGCGGATATCCACATCTAATTAGAAATGATGCAATGTATCGAACATTTTCTTAATTATTTCTCAGTAGGACATATCCTCACAAGCTCTTGAGACCACTCCATATAAAGTAGACCATATGTGTGTATGTCTGGGATCTTCTCTCAGATCCCTGGATCAATTTCAACCCAATTTGACACAGAAAGAGCACGGTCAACGAATATCACCACTGTGGAGTTTATAGATATCTAGCTCCAATAGGAATGGAGATACAGGCGAAAACGTGTTTTTTTTCAGCCCCAGGTGTATAGGCTGCCTTGTGCAGCAGGCATATTGTGTGGGAATAGTATTAGCCTACTCTGTCAAACTGCTTTCCATGGAAGCCCACATGTCAGCGGCATGAAACACTTTTACAGCCCTAAACATGCGTTTTGTGGGAGAGGTATCGGACTACTTCATTGACCTGTTGTGCAAGGGCTACACATGGGGATCAGCATGGATAGGAAAAGTCTGAGAACGGTAGGGAATGTTGGTGGAGAGAGATAGGGGATCAGGAGGGGATGAGAGAGGGGGTGGGAGGGGCTGCTTCCCGTATCTTTCTGCTTGAGTACGTTTTTAGCTGCATACATCGCTGTCACGATACAGTTCTTCAAATAACTCTGCTTCCCGCCCTTGTACTTCTTCTTGCCAGCCGCAGTGGTCTAGCGGTTCTGGCGCTGCAGTCCGGGACCGCGGGACTGCTACGGTCGCAGGTTCGAATCCAGCCTCGGGCTTGGGTGCGTGTGATGTCCTTAGGTTAGTTGGGTTTAAGTAGTTCTAAGTTCTAGGGGACTTATGACCTAAGATGTTGAGTCCCATAGTGCTCAGAGCCATTTGAACCATTTGAACTTCTTCTTCTTGTTTAGTGTACAACGTGCAGCATTCATAACTCGCTTGAAATTCATCACTCCTAAACCCAACTCAATTTTTCCTCGCATGGTTTAATCAACTGCAAATGCCGCGATGCATTTACCTATACCAATATCCTTTCTTCTCTATATCGTCTTCGCCTTACAGCTAAAATCCTATCTGCAATGTGACGTCTTGATAGATCTTTATTTGCAGCATATGCAATGTCCGATACACGTTTCGTCGAGCAGATTAACCCCCTTATCACCTCTTGCCTAGCGTTTCTGAAGCTTTGTCCTAGGTCCACAGTAGCTATACCCAGAGATGTGTAATTCCACTGGCAGTTTCTCTAGAATACCACCACTTCCTCTAATGCGTCTGCTAGCACGCATGTTATGCTACTGCGGTGGTTGTGGACTATGCACCCCCATTATATATCAAATCGTTGGCATCAATCCAACTGTTTTATGGAGCAGGAAAACCATGCCATTTGACTTGTGCTTTATTTCCATGACGTCTTATGACTCTCTCCACGAGAAAAACATCCGGTTTCTGCAACTCCTCGGTGTAAAAGCAGCCTGAAATTTCTTCATCTTTACTATCCTTCAATTTATAAGTTCTAGGATTCGTTCGTCGCATCTTTGAAACTGTGAATATCTCAGTTGGCCTGTTCGATAGGTATGATTTCTCAAATGCCGTCTTGTGTTTTGAGAGACACACCGAATCACCTACATTAAATTTCTGTTTGTGTGGATCCAGCATCTTAATGCGATAGTACACCGTATCCATGAGTCAATTATCATGAACATCGATTGGTCTCATTTTTATTGTGGTATGTTTGGTTCGATTATGCTGAGCAATTATTTCTGGGAGGATATCGGTCCATTTGTATGAGCCGTGAACGTTAAAACGCATCCACATTTGGCTTTTATTGTTCTGCTCAGACGCTCCACGATAATTGCCTTCAGGTGAGTGAAGGTTGAGTAGTGTTGTATACCGTACCGCTGCAATACAGTCTCGAAATATCTATTGTATAACTCCCCACCATGATCGGTTTGGAGGTTGTCTGGGCATCGATTCATCCCTGTCTTTTGTTTTGACATGTAATGCCCAGGGAAATTTGGAGTATGTATCAATAACTGTTAAAATATATTTGAATCCATTATTCCCTCATATCTACAAGATCAGCTTGCCACAAGTCATCCAGTCCTTTAATCATAATATGCCTACGAGGGTATGTTTTGCGTGCTGGTTTATGCAATTCTCGAACTGTTGTCTCCATACTTATTCAATGATGCCTCTCTCTCTAAGCTTAGAGATTATTGGTGCAACCTGATTCGAATAAGCTCTATTATCTGCAGCATGTCATGAGCGGCCGTAGTCAATCTATTAGCTCGTTGCGACCGTCGTAATATATACTGCAGGATTCGATTGTTCACTGCTTTATGTTCAATGTCAATACCATCACCGCTGCTGCTGCTGTCGTTGTTGTTGTCGCCATTTTTGCCTTCAAGTATTGGTTTTATATTTCTTGGTGCTCAGGCTTTTCACGATCTTGTGTACATCAGTCATGTGCAGTATTTCACGGTACGTTTCCCTATTATTAACAGAATATAAGTTTTTCGGTAGGTCTTAGGAAAATAAGATTCATTAATCCAGGTGTTTTCTCAAACCACCTATCACCAAACTGTATTGTGTTATCAGTTACAGTTATGGGATGCGTATCCCACATGTACAGTCTTCCCCTGCTAACGCCGAATGTTCTATCCATCTGACCAGGGTCGTGATGGATAATGAATTCGTCAATGGCAACACCATTGTTATCGTGTGTTTTTGATTTTACTGAGAGCTGTCAGAGAGATTCAGTAACCGGCTTAGAGGTTTCTCTTAGTAAATTATAATTAAACGAAACCCTCAGCTGCCGACCGGTGTTGTTGGTATACCTCAATGGGGACAGCTGAAAATGTGTGCCCCGACCGGGACTGGAAGCCAGGATCGCCTGCTTACGAGACAGATGCTCTATCCATCTGAGCCACTGAGGGGACAGATGAATAGCGCGACTGCAGGGATTTATCCCTTGCACGCTTCCCGTGAGACCCACATTCCTAAATGTCCACAGTCTACATATGTAATGTTCCTTATAGATATTTGCCTATCCACTCATTACTCGCACCAACTAAGGTGATGATTCCCGTAAGAGTTCAGGCAACCTGTACGCATTCGTACAGATGAATGTCCATGGCCGGGTAGCCTTTAACTATACCTCAAGATAGTAACTGTCTAGGCGCAAGGTATCTATGGAAAGGTCTGGGAGTAACATGATGAATTCTTGGTTCAAGCGTTCAAAGACAAGTTAAAGCAGACCACCCATCTCTGCGGTATGCTGTACCTCATCTGCAATTGTGGCATTAGGGCATCTCCAGACCAGCAGCTGTAGGACACCGAAAATTTCAACCAGATTTCTCTTCTATAGTACAGTGCTTCGAATTCTGTTTGCGTAATTGTTCTGGTTTTCCCATCTGTGCTTAGACAGTGCTAGCTTCCAAATAACAAGAATGATTTTATGATAAATGGTGTCTTCGAAAGCATGTATAGACATGCTGACGGCTTTTAGAGGTGAAACTGTTTACCATTTCGGAGACTTGTGTTGAAAGCAGGATATCACGATGCCTAGGAAGGGTAACATGTGATGGACGGGCTGTCCCATTAGGATTGCTATGATAAATGCATTAGGTTTTATCCTGGGCTATTTTCGTAAACAAGACCTGTTAGGACAAGAATTTCCATGCAAACAAGATGAGACATCACGAAAACTCCTACAACAACAACAAAAGAGACAGTTAACTACTTCTGCAACACTTTACAATTTTCGCGAAGGGACTGATATGTAATGGACAGGCTGTCCCATTAGGATCGCTAGGAAGAATGAATCCTGTGTTGTTCTGGGATATTTTCGCTTCTGAAAGCATTGCAAAAGATTTCTATAGCGGGTTCAGAAGGAGATGTGGCTGTTATTTACATAGACATGACACGTCAGTGTAACACTGATAATATTTTAGCTGGGCTTGTGGAGGCGATTCGCTAGGCAAACACCTCTCACTCCGCCAATTAGGCCTGTGCTGGACGGCCAGGTACAAAGACTATCCATCAGCCACGGCGGCTAGATAAACACATGTTTCAACAGGAATTTCTCAGGTATCAAGTATGAAAGGGATGCCGCCACCTCATGCTTGCAAGACATGATCAGACACCTGTGCGTGGCTCGGCAGCTGATGGCGGCATCGTCACTTTGCAGGCCCATCTGTGCACCCCATCTACTGGCAGGGTGTGTGGTGGTGGTATTCTGTGCAGTCGAATACACAGCTCATGCTTCACGATCGAAAGATTTTTACCAATGTAATTACGTGTGATTGGTCTTCCAAGACAGAAGTCCTTGTGTGTTCAGAATAAAAAAAACAATCGATTTAATTACTTCTGACAAGACCTGCACCTTTCCAAAGAGCAGAGAATGATGAGCAAGAGTAATCCAACCCCTGAAAACTGACTTTTTTTTTAAATAAACAATATACCATTGAATTTCCGGACATGAGATCCTTCCTCTTCACCACAGGCTGCCAATCTCGAGGTAGAGGAGCAGAGAGGGGAAGGTAGTGGGGTTGCGTTTACCAGCGTTTGAGTGGTTTATCAACTGATCAGTTTAATTGAGTAGTCAATCAAATTGATAAGAGTGAGAGGGGCAATTCGAATAATTGAGACCAGAAATTGTACCTGCACCAGCAAGGGGGAGGAAGGGGTTGTGGATCAGGATCGCTTTTCGAAAAATTCTTGAAATAAATAAATACATAAATTATGTTCCATACACTGCGTGGAGTACCATAAATTGTTTAAGTAAAAAATATTCTGCTCATCGTCTAAATTGTTTAACGAATATTCTATACACTGCAATCGAATTCCCTCAAAATGACTCATCAACTGAGTCTTTTCCCGCCAATTTCCGGGAGAGGATGGGCTGGGTGTTCCCAGAGGGCGGATTTAATTAATTGATCGATTTAATTAATTAGTCAATCAAACTCATATCAAAAGTTTGCTTGTGTTGGCGAGAGGAGGAGTGGGTGGGCTGGAAGTTTCTTGAGTGGTTGGGGATGAGGAGGAGGGGGAGGGATGGAGGAACAATAAATAGGTTAAGCACCTGTGATTCAAAAGGAATTATCGTTTTAGCAGAAAAATAGATTAATGACCTGTCGATGTGTTCATAATATTTTGGCTCAACAGTACATAGTCTGGAGGCAGCATAACTCATGGTGGGCAAAATATCCAAACTACATTCACCCAGTATTTGAGACTGAGAGCATGTAGTGACTTACAACAAGCTTTACACATAACTCAGTTAGTTATGTAGTCAGTCAGTTAGCACCTACCATTTTATAAACAGAAATTCGTCAGTGGAATGGGATTTGTGCAGGAGAAATTATTTTAAATTAGGTTCAAAACTTGCTCCGCTAAACGTCGTACAGTCAATGTTATTGGACAAAAATTTCTGTTGCTGCATGTTGATCTCCTTTATGAGCCACTGACAGCTTCAACAATGGACAATAAATGTTATTTTCTTTCTAGTGTAACAGGTATGGACATTCCTTTTCTTCTCATATTATGATGGTTTATTTATGAGTAATGAGATTAGCGAATACATGTATTGCGATTGTGCAATTAAAATGCCTATCTCCTTGAAGAGAAATCTATATTATGTCATTTAGTAAACAACACATATTGTTCTTACTGCTAACTATCGTGATGTCAATACTTTCTTTCTAAGTAATGAACTACCCTAGAAAATTATTCTATAAGACAAGTGGAAATATGCGAAACATGTCTGGATGTTCATACACTTTCTCCCAAGGTTAGTAAGTAAACGAAAAGCAAAGGCTGCTGAAATTCATTGTTTTAGAAGCGCAGTAATATGCTTCTTACCATTCATAATTTTCATCCATATCTACAATCAAAAATTTGGAGTATGCTACGCTATTTATTGAATCCTGCTTATGAGCTACATCAGTTGTTGTTATGTCTATTTTTTTGTACAGAACTGAAGTAATGCGTTTTTTTTCAAAATTTAGGCAGGGTCCATTTTCAGATGACCACTTAATAACTGTTTGGAAAACACCAGTTGCCAACTATTCCATTGCTTTCTCTCTGATGGTGTTCATTACAACAGTAATATCGTCTGCAACAGTACCAGTTCTGCTTGCTGAATGGTAAGTGTGAAATGTTCCCACTACCTTGGGAAGCATTCCAATTACTATCCATGTTAAAGATTGCATCGAATTGTAATATTGACACTTACCAAATTAAGCACACGGTTCTTTGTTGCTGGTTAAGGAATACTTAACCTAAATTGCTTTGGATGTAGGTCTCTCCGCTAGGAAACAGAATCTTGGTCTTACTGCAGCTGATCTTCCTATATGTGTATGTTGCAATAATAAACTGCAGAATTATTGAGTCATCGATGTTTATTCACGAAGAATACAAAACTTTTTCAGTGTCCAATCGTTCCATCCACACCCGCCACACCTGCAGTTCCAACTTCCCTCCAGTACACATATCCCCCAAAGAACAAACAATTTACAAAACATTAACATCTTTGGAAACGGAAGATTAATGATTTAACCACTAAAATTAATATCTATAATTCCAAAAAGTTAATAACTCTGTCACACTAGGAAATGCATAATTAAGATTTGATTAACAATTGGCATAAAACTGAAGGTAGACACTAAGATCTGCATATAGTAAAATAAGTAATCAAGATCTGCACATAATTTGCATGAAAACGAAAGTAGACACTGTGATCTGCACATAGTAATGGGAAGGATAGAAATGGGAAGGTGGTTCCATTTCAATACCAACCGAAGAGATTTTACTAACGTCAGTTAGTGGAAAACTCTCCTACAAGCAGCAGGTGGAGTGCGTGTGAAATTTGGAAAAGTAAGCAAAATTCCAGTACCAGTGGTAGATGAACAAGAGTCAGTGAGTTTAAAACCCTACATAAAAAAACTTTGAAAATTCAGATTGAACTGTGTGCAGCACATTGTCATATATAAATAATAAAAACAACATTAAAATGGTGTTAAGCAGTTATTAATGTAGAAATACAAAAAGTGTAAGCACAAAATCATACCTAAAACTTTTAAATGGTGTGACACACGAATAAAAATAATAAATGAAGTAGGTGAGAGTCATGTTGTGTGAAACACAATTACCAACATAAATTACGAAACTATATTAAATGGTGTTAAGCACCTGAACAAAAGAAACCGAAACGCAAAAATTATATGAAACTAGTAAAGTGCCATGAAAAAGTTCGTTCTACAATTCTGTAAGGAAATTGTCATAACACAATGCCATAAGGTTTTCCATACATTGGTGTGAGGCAATGAAACGTATTTTATCAAACAAGTTAAACAATGAAAATTTACTAGAATTAATGTAACAGAATATACTGAGTATAAACTACATTGTAAATTTCTTACAGAGGTTTTCTCTTTACATAAATTCAATTTTGTTCAAGAGCAGATCTTCTGCAGAGAGGTGTCTCCTCTTAAATTTGGCCCTTTATATAAGCTGGTCTTAGTATATTACTAGCTTTTCAGTTCCTGAAACTAGTTTTATCAGGTTCCATTCCATTTGAATATATTGCATGCACAATCATTTAAATCATTGTCCTTTTACCTAAACATTACATGTTACCTATTTATCATACATCATCCCTCACAGTACAATGAACTCTTCTTTTCTTTTTTTTTTTTTTTTTTTGCATACTGTCTTTGGTTTTGGTAAGAAATCAGTCAGACTAGCCAAATCCAAGTATACATACAAAATATAGAAAATATGCGAACCAAGTTATATAAAAATCGCACAAAATACAAATAAGAAAAATCACCATAGGATAGTTTTCATTCTGACGTGTCCTCCTCAGTAATTATGGAGGAATCAAATCCAAGTATGGTATCAAATAGCTAAGTCCAAATCAACACCTCAAATTTAAATAGCTTGCTCAACTCATCTCTACAAAATTTTGTGTAAACAGTACGGACAGTGTGGGTTTATTATAATCAATGTAGTTAGTGTGAGTGTGTATTTAGAACCAATAACCACAACATTGTTCCCATAATGGGTTAAACTTGTTCCTCTAAGGAAATCATCTCCTCCAACTCACAATATCTCTCGTATGTACTAAGCAAACTTAAAATCATCTAACCTAAACACGTGATAAATCCTTAAGTTAAAACTACCCCCCAGCCTGTTGATAAGGGTGGAACAAGATGCAATTTGTTGCCACGCCATGACAAACAAAATTTGAAAGACTACACACACCCAAACACACACAAATGAACCAGTCCTAACAAGTAAAACAAAACTCAAGTGATGTCAACCAATGTCATCTCAATCTCCCCAATCTGCTGCTGTCCCCTTGGATCGAGTAGCAATAATATTCACAAAACCAAGGCAGAAGTAAGATCATACTTTTATAATATCATCAAATAACTGTAGTATATGCCAAAATATGCATGGAACATGTAACAATCAACAACTCATCTTCACTATAAAGCAGTGTGTTCAACCAAGCATAGAATCATGAAGGTGTTGAAAATCATCATCTGAGTCAAAATTCCTGATAGGTTTGTCAAATATCATAAGCTGAGGTATAAATGTAAAACACATTCTTTATCAATCTACATTCTCAAATTTTCAATCTAATTTGTCTCAGTATGGAAAAGTACTTTTCAAATGTATCACTCACAGGTTTTGAAAAGAAAAAATTCACCACCTTCAAATGTATGCAAAACAACAACAACAAAAATCAGATGTGTCAATCTTTATATCAGTGATGTGGTACAGAAGTGTAAGTTTATGATACATATGGTTTAAGCTGCCCTATGTTTCTCAGCCCAAACACTTTCCTGCATCTAGGATATATGAATCCGTACCAATTGGATTGTGGTATTTCACAAATTTCAAAAGGAAATGCTGTCTTTATGGTTTAATTATCACGCAGTTAGCTGGTACGGCGCACATCACAGGTTAACCGTAGGGTTCTATAGATCCTAAATACGGCACATGGACCGATAGCTGGTTTCTTGTGAGAATAAATGACTATTACTTACAAGTTACTTGAATTTTAATGACAGTTACATCAGTTTCTATTATAGTTACTCAGTGCCAAAATGTCGTGGTTCTTAATCATCGATTGCTGCTTTTTATGTTCCTGCTCATCACTACAAAACAGATAATATTATTGTTACTTTGACCCAGTCCCACTATTCTATCAGTTACTGTTCTAGTATACATGAAATACGCTTCCGTCTTACAAAACACCTAGCCAGTTTTACATAGTATTCACTGTTACAGATATTTGTGAGCCATGCCGGCCTTCGTCCTATCGATTCTTCTCCAGGGCGCGTATCTTTTCGGCGCTCGTGATATTGTCGAGAGTTGGACGCACGGGAGAGGTGATAAACCGTGCGAATGTGTGGAGTGAGGAGCAGTTAGTAGCAGGGTGTAGTTGGTAGAGGGCACGAGGGGCAACCTCGGCGGCCAATACTGTCGTATTGAAAACGTCCAGTGGGATCGGCGCTGGCTGTATCGGTCGCGTTTTGTGATGGACTGTGTAGCGAATAAGTTTGGTGGTCGTTAGCCGATACTTGTTGTTAGGGGTCCCCACTCGTGGCCTACCTAGGCGATGCCGTTGGACACTGACTTCAACTGACGTAATTAGGTGGTATCATCGTATTTACGCCATTCGCTGGAGATACGTTTTTTGCCCTCCGTGTTGCAAGTGTCATGAACATCAGACAGATTACGGGCTGATTCTCACTCACAAAACTCTGTGTGCAATTTATCTTGTGGTTCGCCGCTACGGAACCCGTGGCTTTCTCACTGCAGAAATTCGTGTTGGCGTCTGATGACGTCGATATATTGGTTTACCATTAAACCTTGAGGCTTACTGGGTATTATTTATTAATCTTAGAGTTTAGTCTGTTTCAGAAAGCAGTGGGTATCATTGAACAGATCGACGCACCAACGTACGGTCATTCCGCCACATCTTTATCCGGAGTCTTGAATATTAGGGTTCATCAAGGGCCCGAAAGCGTAGGTCAAATCCACAACTCAGGCTCAGAGACACATAAATGTGAAAAATTATGATCCAACAAATCGCGCATTCCAAAACGACAACGAACACGCTACAGCTTAAACTCTTAATGAATCCAAGGCAGTGCACTTAGAACAATATTAGATAAAACAACATGAAATTAGAACCAACACATATTAAGCAAATTGTCACTGTCTGCAAGTAGTAACCGAATCACTCTGAAACTCCAGGTATTTCAAACAAGCAATTCAAATAACTCTAACATGATATTACCTCAAGGTAAGGCACGAAATAATAAATTGGCCTTACAATAATTACATGTTCATAAAGGAGCTCATACTTTCTTACATTTATTGTATCTCTGAGTCTGAGTTGCGGATTTGACCTACGTTTTTGGGCACTTGCGTGTCTTTCTTATTTAGTAGAAATACACGTACACACTGTAATAGTTGCCTGTGCTGAAATTAATTATGACTGAGGGAGTATATGTGAGACAAATTCGGTCTGAGACTTGTATTCCTCGCACTATTGGTCGGGGCGACAATCGGTGGTCAAGCGGGACAACTGGCCGTTGTCCACGTTGCCTGTTGCATTCGGCGTTCGTGTCTGCACCTGGTTGGCGCCTGGAGTTCAGATTATTTATAGGTGTGTATTGGTCCAAGGCTCACAAATTTAAAAGGAATTTCTTTACGTGTAAATTATTGCCTGTCCTTTTCAGGCGTTTGGCTAAGTTGTGTTTCAGATGAAAGACTTGCATGTTGTTTATTCTATCTGTTTCGTTATGAATGCATTTTCCAAGCGTATCATTTATTGTCTTTAATGGGGGTAGGACGTCAAACGGGCCGACTTGGAGCAGGAGAGGCACCACAGGATATTTTTATTTCCACTGTCTAGACTTTTATAAATAAATTCATAAAACTTTGTCAGTATGACCAGGAAGGATTCAAGATTGACTCTCATAGCAGTTGAAGTTCAGAAACACAACAAAATAATTTTTTTTCCACGTGAAATTTTATCATTTTTTCGCTTACTATTGGCTGCATTCGTTACTGCAGGTACACTTTTCTTCATAAGTAAGAGAGATTCTTCGATGAATTTTTCACAACATACAAAACATACTTACAGGTGTCTGAAACTCTAGAATATATTTAATTTATGAAAAAATGAATGAGGTGTTACATTTTAAACTTCACGTTTAGAAAGAACTCAAATTTTATAGTCAATTATCTCATTTTTTACCACAGTTTTTGATAGATCAGCAAAATTCTAGAGTTTCATACACCTGTTGGTATGGTTTGGATGCTGTGCAAAATTCATCGAAGAATATCTCTTACTTACGAAGAAGAGTGTACCTACACCAACAAATGCAGCCAGTAGTAAGTGAAAAAATGATTAAATTTCACGTGTAAAAAAAAATTATTTTGTTATGTTTTTGAACTTCCACTGCTATGAGAGTGAATCCTGAATCCTTCCTGGTCATGTCGACAAAGTTTTATGAACTTATTTGTAAAGGTAGAGACAGTGGAAATTAAAATGTCCTGTGGTGCCTCTCCTGCTCCAAGTCGGTCCATTTGACGTCCTACCCCCCCCCCCCCCCCCTTAAGTCAATTTCGTCGTCGTGGACTGTGCGGCTGGTCCTGGCGGAGGTTCGAGTCCTCCCTCAGCCATGGATGTGTGTGTTTGTCCTTAGGATAATTTAGGTTAAGTACTGTGTAAGCTTAGGGACTGATGACCTTAGCAGTTAAGTCCCATAAGATCTCACACACATTTGAACATTTTTTTCAATTTCGTCACTGTTCAGTTTATCTTAAGTCTACCCCCGAAATAGTTTACACTGAAAGCGTGTCATTGTAATCGCATTACTAAAATGCCATGAAATGTGCACTAACGCAAGTTGGCTTCTACCGTTTGATCTGTAACGATTGTTTAATGAACAAAGTAAGAGCATATGGACTATCAGACCAATTGTGTGATTGGATTGAGGAGTTCCTAGATTACAGAACGCAGCATGTCATTCTCAATGGAGAGAAGTCTTCCGAAGTAAGTGTGATTTCAGGTGTGCCACAGGGGAGTGTCATGGGACCGTTGCTGTTCACAATATGCATAAATGACCTGGTGGATGACATCGGAAGTTCACTGAGGCTTTTTGCAGATGATGCTGTGGTGTATCGAGAGGTTGTAACAATGGAAAATTGTACTGAAATGCAGGAGGATCTGCAGCGAATTGACGCATGGTGCAGGGAATGGCAATTGAATCTCAATGTAGATAAGTGTAATGTCCTGCGAGTACATCGAAAGATAGATCCCATATCATTTAGCTACAAAATAGCAGGTCAGCAACTGGAAGCAGTTAATTCCATAAATTATCTGGGAGTACGCATTAGGAGTGATTTAAAATGGAATGATCATATAAAGTTGATCGTTGGTAAAGCAGATGCCAGACTGAGATTCATTGGAAGAATCCTAAGGAAATGCAATCCGAAAACAAAGGAAGTAGGTTACAGTACACTCGTTCGCCCACTGCTTGAATACTGCTCAGCGGTGTGGGATCCGTACCAGATAGGGTTGATAGAAGAGATAGAGAAGATCCAACGGAGAGCAGCGCGCTTCGTTACAGGATCATTTAGTAATCGCGAAAGCGTTACGGCGATGATAGATAAACTCCAGTGGAAGACTCTACAGGAGAGACGCTCAGTAGCTCGGTACGGGCTTTTGTTAAAGTTTCGAGAAAATACCTTCACCGAAGAGTCCAGCAGTATATTGCTCCCTCCTACTTATATCTCGCGAAGAGACCATGAGGATAAAATCAGAGAGATTAGAGCCCACACAGAAGCATATAGACAATCCTTCTTTCCACGAACAATACGAGACTGGAATTGAAGGGAGAACCGATAGAGGCACTCAGGGTACCCTCCGCCACACACCGTCAGGTGCCTTGCGGAGTATGGATGTAGATGTAGACGTAGATGTAGATCCCTGTCATTCTACTGTTAATTATGGTACAATAATCCTATGAAAATAGCATTAGCGTAAATTGGCCGCTGCAGTCTGATGCGTAACCAGTAATGACTGTAACGACAATTTGTTCAGAGATTTGTTATTTAATCCTAGGTAGTTGCTTTTAGTTGATTGTATCTGTACCAGAATTATTGCCTCTAGGGCAAACTTGTGCCTGATTAGATATCAGGTAACCACTCACTTGGCAAAATTTTTCTTTGAAATTGCTATTTGAATTAATTTTTACGTGAATAAAACTTTGTGTGCAATAAAAGGTGAATGAGTTCTCTCTTCCCCGAGGTCCAGGTCCACTCGTTCCACTTAGTCCTTTATGCGCCGATTATGAGGCGCCGATTTATCCCCTTATCAGTGTCTATTCTATATTTTTCTCTATTCCTCCGTATTTTTTTAATCATCAGGACCACAAACAAAAACGAAAATTTCTTAAGATGTTTGTATGGAAATATAGACTGTAAAATGTATTATATCTCCACCGACGATTACTGTTCAGCATACATAATTACATCGTGATAATTTGTCGTCCTTATATTTTGTAATTTAACTGTATTTCATGTTCCTTTTATTATTTAAAAACATTTCACACTTTAATGTTGTAAATGTTTTATATGATGGTATTATAACAACTTAAGTCGGATAATTATTATTATTTGAATATGCTACCGCATTAAACATAAATTATTTTCATCTTACGAAAGAATAATTGATGTAATATCCAGCTCCAGCGTTAGTTTATCGAATTTTAGAGCAGCACGAGGTCGTGGAAATGTTGGTCAGATACCGACTGTTAAAGTATTCTGAACGTCCTTAACCTGTACCATAATGTATTTTGGCCGTTATCGCAACAGGCGAGACACTAGGGCTATTCCGAGTTATTTCATAGTTTACATTGGAAGGTAGAAATACATAAGTAGTTGTATCGTAAGATATTACGAATAGGACCAGTTCAGCATTATTTATTAATCATTGCAGCTGTACATTGCAGAAGTACATTCTCTGCATGCTTCAGTGACACTCTGTGGATAACGCATGTACACTTGATTAAAATTTTTCATGAGGCACTATGTACAACTACTGTAAGCACTTGATATGTAGATGTTCTTCGTTGGTGGCCTAAGAATTGTCAGATTGTTGCCCAAATCAGATCTCATAATAAAAATAAGAAAAGCTTGGTATTGCACGAAGCAGTTCGTAACCTATATCAGTATCTCTTGATGGAAAAAGAAGCCGTTCATTTCGATCATTCTATATGCAGTTCCCGCGTTAATTGTCCTACCGAGGCAACTCAGGCACTCTGACTGAAGTTGCACGAAAGTTCAGCCTCCAGAGAAATCCCTCCATGACCAACACTAGTGCTGTGTCAGTCTACTGGAAGGTTCACCTTTCCCACGGTGCAGAGGCCTCTGATTTCCTTTCCACAAACGGTTTTTAGTTTAACTGTATTTGTTCTTTGGAATCCTTTTTGACAGATAATAGTCCATTTATCTCTGTTATCGTTTGTGATGCGTGAGAATACACTGACGTCCATGGTCTCTGGAGGGGCTGTATAATTCGCAAAAGAAGAGCTCTTTTTGTCTGCATATTTAATCCGTACCATTGTGTATACTTGCTGCGGCGACAAGAGGAATAAAACAGTGATGCGGCAGTTATCATAAATCATTGAGACCGAGATGATAGGGTTTTAGACGAGTCTTGCAATCAGTGGTTTGAACGAGCAAACTTCACACCGATGGGGTCTATTCCTGCAAACGTAGTTGCGCCTTTCGTACTCTGAAGCCTTCAAAACAAGGTTACTGTACCATAATTATCGTTAATTTTGGTAGTCAGCAAGCCTCCAAATTGAGGTTTATGTAGAAAGTTGCTTCAATGATCATCATCCACTTCGTGACAATCTGTCTTATGTTTAGAGATGTAAGATTGTCTGCTCAGAATAAGCGACTTCTGATTGGGTATGGGCAGCTTTATAAGACTCGCCGTTGACCGTCTTTTATTGGAAAACGTGGTGGGGGTGTTTACGCCATAAATTCACGGCGCGAGACTGTTAGGCGAGAGGGATAACGAACCGGTATACTAGTTGTAAGCGCGGTAAGAATCCTGTTTTTCTAGACTGATGTTTTGTTCTGTAAACGTCAATTGAGTAAATAAGTACCTACATTTTTTATGCTGTTACGGTTACACAGCGGCTATTTTGTGTCAATGACAGACGACGGAGCAACAGGGATCAGTAGCTGTTGCAAGACGAGATCGTCCTATAAGACATGCTTACGGAGACTACTTGAGGCCATCGATAACCCTCGTGATAATGCTGATAGTTCACAAACATTTACGTTCAGTTTTACGTCTTACTTATAGATGGAGAGAAAATCAAAACGAACAAAGCGTTGATCACGACTTTTTAACTCCATTAAAATAGATTGTACAGTCATTAGTCATCTGCTGCATTTCAGAGAGTTCACTTCAATTGATTAGCCAAACAGTACAACCACCTGTTTAGTAATGTGTTAATTCACTTCTGTAACGCAATACAGTAACGACTTTGCGTGGTACAGATTCTACAAGCCCTTAGTAAGTTCCCAGAGCTGTGTGACACCAGACGTCTGTGTACAGGTTGTGTCAAATTAAAAACCTTTCAGCCGTCTAGTTTCCAAACTTATTTTATTTGGCTACCAGTTTCAGCGTTTTACTACATCTACAGGTCCCTGACCGACGTGTAGGAAGATTCTACCTAGGTTCTGATCAAAAGATGGGACTGCAATACTGGTATAAGTAGATTTATGTTGCTAAAGCGCTGATGACATTGCTATCCTGAGTGAAAGTGAAGAAGAATTAAATGATCTGCTGAACGAAATGAACAGTCTAATGAGTACAAGTATGGTTTGAGAGTAAATCGGAGAAAGACGAAGGTAATGAGAAGTAGTAGAAATGAGAACAGCGAGAAATTTAACATCAGGATTGATGGTCATGAAGTCAGTGAAGTTAAGGAATTCTGCTACCTAGGCAGTAAAATAACCAATGACGGACGGAGGAAGAAAGACATCAAAAGCAGACTCGCTATGGCAAAAAAGGCATTTCTGGCCAAGAGAAGTCTACTAATATCAAATACCGGCCTTAATTTGAGGAAGAAATTTCTGAGAATGTACGTTGGAGCACAGCATTGTATGGTAGTGAAACATGGACTGTGGGAAAACCGGAACAGAAGAGAATCGAAGCATTTGAGATGTGGTGCTATAGACGAATGTTGAAAATTAGGTGGACTGATAAGGTAAGGAATGAGGAGGTTCTACGCAGAATCGGAGAGGAAAGGAATATGTGGAAAACACTGATAAGGAGAAGGGACATGATGATAGGACATCTGCTAAGACACGAGGGAATGACTTCCATGGTACTAGAGGGAGCTGTAGAGGGCAAAAACTGTAGAGGAAGACAGAGATTGGAATACGTCAAGCAAGTAATTGAGGACGTAGGTTGCAAGTGCTACTCTGAGATGAAGGGGTTGGCACAGGAGAGGAATTCGTGGCGCGCCGCACCAAAGCAGTCAGTAGACTGATGACCAAAAAAAAAAAAAAAAAGCAATCACCTCTAGATGATTATCTTCTTACATGTCGGTCAGGCGCCTGAAGATGGTGTAGTAAAACGCTGAAACTGGTAGCCAAATAAAATAATTTTGTAAACTAGACGGCTGAAAGATATTTAATTTGACATCCGATATCTGAACAGTCTGTTACTGAGGGGTATATGGTGAACACGATAGCGTGCCGCGAGCTTATAGTTCCACATCGACTGTCAATGTAAGATCATAATCAGAGTAAGACAAGTGAGTCCTAGAATATCGGAGAGAACACAACAACTACACTTTCGGAGATCATCGGTGTCTGTGATTAATCTACACATTATAAAGATGGATGTACATATGTGTGTTTGTGTGTATGTTCCATATCTCCTCCTAAACCACTGAACCGATCTCAACTAACCTTACTGTCATACACCAATCGCTGCGGGGGTAATAAACACTTATCATAGTTCACGTGATAGGAGGTCATATATAATGAGATGCATGACTTCTAAATTTGTTACTTCTGTGCTACCAACACTGTTCGCAATAAATTTCGCAGACAGTATTCACATATGCCGCTGAATGCTCCTACAGAATTATATCCGAAAATACGACATTATAAACAATCAGACGTGCGAAAAACTGCCACATCATGCATGACGTTTAAATGTATTAATTCTTTGCTGCTTACTCCATTCGCAATATATTTCGCAGACAGTAGCCACATATGCCGCTGAATGCACAAGTTCAAGAGACATGACATTACAGACAATGACATGCACGCAGAAATTTAGCATTATATAGGAAGTCTTAATACATTTATTCTTTACTACTAAGACACTCCTACAGCCGAGAAAGCTTAAGGAAACGTGGCAACGTTTTTTACGGCTTTCGGGTGCAAAGTGCAAATGGCTGTAGTAGAAAACAGTAGCCTTCCATGGAGCTATGAAGAGGCGTTACCATAGAGGTGATTACCAAATAGCGTTGTTCACACGCAAAGCAGCTGAGTAAAGAAATAAAAATTACATATACATTTGTACATTGTGTATATTTCTTTGTCTGACTGTTTCATAATTTCAGAAGAGTTTTCACGAATACTGTGATGATACAGTTAAATTCAAATTGCAATGTCTAAAAACAGCTGGAGGAGGAACAATATGACTTCAGAAGTAACAGATCAACAATGGATCTAATTCTTAGCACCCGCATGTTGATGGAAAAGTATTGGGAGAAAGGCAAGAACCTGGTCATTGTCTTCCTGGATATAGAAAAAGCCTATGATAGTGTTATAAGAGATACGATCTGGGAATACCTGAGGAAAAAGAATGTGCCTGAAGGACTAATAGGAAAAATTCAGATGTTGTACAAAGACTGTACTAGCTGTGTACAAATAGGGGAAGGACGATCATCACGGTTTGAGTCCAAGAGTGGAGTTCAGGAAGGAAGTGCACTGTCCCTACTACTATTCGTCAGTGTTATGGATGCTATAATGAAGAAAGTCAAGGAAAAGTCAGGTGAACTGAATGCGTTTGCCTTTGCTGATGACATCATGATATGGGGTGAAACTGAAGAGGAAGTACAGATCAGACTCGATGAATGGAAATCTCAGTTCCAGAAATATAACCTCAACATCAGCAAGACCAAGACAGTGGTGATGGCAGTCAACAGAGATGGACAACCAGCAAGTGTAAAATTAGGAGATCACCAACTAGAGTGTGTGGACATTTTTCCTTGCCTTGGAAGTGTAATATCCAGTGATGATTTGGTCAGAAATGAAATCACCAACACAGTGCAAAAAGGATTTGGATTCTTCTAACAAGTAAGATCTCTTTTATGAGGTGACTTGATTCCAAAACCGCCGCGCGGGATTAGTCGAGCGGTCTAAGGCGATGCAGTCATGGCCTGTGCGGCTGGTCCGGCGCAGGTTCGAGTCCTCCCTCAGGCATGGGTATGTGTGTTCGTCCTTAGCATAATTTAGGTTAAGTAGTGTGTAAGCTTAGGGACTGATGACCTTAGCAGTTAAGTCCCATAAAATTTCACACACATTTGAACATTTTATTTTTATTCCAAAACCGGCCAAACTGATGATGTTTAATAGCTATTTCATACCAATATTGACCTATGGTATTGAAACATGTACCCTCACAAAAAGAGAATCATCAAGGCTGCAAGTATCAGAGATGAAATTTCTTAGATCGACCATCCAGAAGACCAAGATGGACAAGTCAAGGAATGAAGAGGTGAGGAAAGAAGCCGGAATAAAGACATCCCTATTAGATCGAACTGGCGCATCTAGACTTCGATGATGGGGGCATGTGATGAGAATGGAGCCAACTAGAACAGACGGGGAATTTGCTATGGGTTTTCGTCCGCCAGTCTTTTGGATGACCTTGGTGCGAACACCATAATGGAGGAAAAGAGCGGAAAACCACAGGCAGCTGCAGTCGAGGCCTGACATATCGTGGCGTGCCACGCCTGACGAGGAGTGCCTTAATCAACAACAATGGGCTGTAAAAGTGCTTGTATTTGTTGTGGCAATGGTTTATAGTTCCTAAAGCCGTTTCCAGTTTGTGTCGGGAAGCAAGAATATCCGATTGCTTTTATATTATAGAATGTGGAGATGACGACACAGCAACAGGGCTACCATAAGTGTGTGGTAGTTATAAATTAGTTCCATTACTGGAGACGCGAGGGCTTAACCAAAAATTTCATACAGCAAACAACAACTGCAACACCGGTACGACTGCAGCGAAGAAGCAAAGAAATTTTCCTGTTAACAGTCTTTAGCAGTGTATCGGAATGTTACGGTCAATCCCACGGTTTGCCAAAGTTCTAATATACTCTTCAATATTGCAGAGCAATACAGCAGATCGTCAATTTACTGATAGTCAGGTCGGCGTCAGTGCTAATGTGGGGCACCAGGTATCCGTTTCTGCCATGACGATATGGAGACAAATACACTGCATGGGCTTCGGCAGCAGAAGACGGTTAACAAATTCAGTAAGGTCGTAGGTTGTGTTCCAAAAGTTAACAGCACAGAGACAGAAGTGGTGACACTTTCTGCAGGACCTGACCATCATTTTGCAGGACATTGCTTACGCACGTACCGTGCAAGCTGTTACTGATTTGTTTGACTGATGGGGCTTGTAATGGTACTTGAATTACGTAACCATTACGGCAGCTCACCTGAACCTCTCGATACCAGCAATTTTCTACTGTGTTTCTGTAAAGTAGTTGACATATTTCTGAGACAACATTCAGATTTGATTTCATTAATGTAGAGGTACTTTGATACATCGATATGTTTGTATTGCAATGATATTATTCTTATGTGTGTTCTTTCTTTTGTCACTATGATCTTTCACGCACTTGTAACTCTGATTTTTGGGTGCGTAAGCAGTTAATAGTTAGTAGTTAGAGAGTAGGACCTTGGAAAAGTCAAGTGTTGGACGTCATGTTGGAAAGACGCGTATTGTAGTCAGCTTATAAAATGTGAACTTTAACAGTGCAGAAGATGTTTTCAAGTATGTTTTGTGTTGTGAAGCGATGTTTTGTGTGTTACTTGATACTGCAAAGAAAGCAATAAAAAAGAAGTGTAACTTAAATTCGGAGTGCTGATTATTTTTTACATCACCATTGTGCTAACTTTCAAAGGTTTAATCTTCAAGAATGGTTTGTGAGACACATCTATAAAACTTTTGAATATAGCAGAATAAAACCTAGGCCTCTTTGCATCAGAGCTTGGAATCATCACCACTTAGATTTTTGACGATTGAGCCATGATTTTACAACGAGACCAGCGTGGTAAACACGAAAAGATGAGTGCCTAGTTTATTCATTATTACATGAAATAACTTTATTAACTGTGCTTTAATTACACCTGCCACATAATAACTTTGTTGTTGCCCGAAAATGCAGTATTTAGCAGCGTGAGCAACACCACAATCATTATTAAATTTTGACCTTTGTTGTGGTTGGGTTGTTAGAGGCTGCTAAGTGCTATACCACTACTGCACTCCCCTGATTTAAGCCCTCGTGAGTTCAACTCGATTTCTAACCTGAAGGAAACACTTCACCGCATTCGCTTCAGAACTGCTGCTAATTCGTCGAGCAATAGCCCGCGCCCCTCGAACAGTCAACACAACTGGCACTGCTAAGATTATCCTACGACTTCCACATCGCTGGCAACGAGTTATACACAATACTGGTGACTACTTTGAAGGTCAGTCAAACCTTGAAACACGTATCTAATTTGTACGAGCTGTAAATAAATAGTTGCCACTATTAAAGTTCCAACCCTCGTATGTATACAGACGGTTCATCGATTCAGGAAATCGAGAATTTCGATGATTTTTGCCTGTTAGCGGTACTGACACTGGCAAGATATCTTAAATCAGTGACATAAATTAGCGAAGCTTTTGATTGCATGGACTTGGAACCTTAATGTTTTTGCACCGCTGAAGGGCCATAGACCTTTGTGTGTTACACAAATTGCAACTTGATACGTCCACCCTTTCCTAAGAAAGAGGGTTCTTAGCATTCGGACAGACAAACAGACAGACAGATGGACAATAAAGCGATCCTAAATGGGTTCTGCTTTTACCGATCGTGGTAAGGAACCATAAAAAAAAGAAAAAGAACCGTTGTTACTGTGTATAATCCTTGCCACAACGTCTTTCTTGCAGCTTCCTTCTTTGTGTACGAGTTCTGGCATAGTCAAACCCGTCCATCGTGAAATGAATCATTTCATGAATGTTAGGAGCATTTCGCGCCCTACCACAATGGCAGTGTTCATTCCACCTCGCGTTTCACTCTGTGGTAGTCACAAATCGCACCTGCAAGAGGGAGGGGCTGTTTCGTTTCTTTATTCACCTCTGCATAGCCTGTTTAATTTCTATTCTGTCTTACAAAGGGGTGTGAGTAGGTGAACGTGAGGGTGAGAGTATTTCAAAAATGCCTCCAGTATGTCGAGAGGGCGTACATGAGTGGGTTAGCATTACAAACAACCTTTAAGATGAGAAGCGAAGGGAGCAGAGACTTTAGGTCAGTAACAGATGCGGCGTATAGACCAGTATGTCAAAGAACGCTGATGTAATTCCACCCTCCTCTAAGGAGACACCGCCCTCGCCACTAAACAAAGTCGCGCTTGTTTAAACTTGAGCGTCTTCTGGCTCTCTTTCTCTGGGCTCTGAAAAGCGCTGAACGCTTGTATACAAGAGATCCTCTGGTAGTGTGGTCAAAGGTGTCGGTTTTCTTTAGTCGAAATGGAGACAACGATTAATTGCTTTTTCAGTAGAACTAAAAACCAGTCCAAAGTTGTATATTTTTTACTTTCTACTAACTCGATGACTAGTTTCGGGCCGAGACCTATTTTCAAATAATCGTAACGTAGTCGAAAATGCCATTTTAGAATAATTCAAAAACGTGAAATGAACAGTTACAATGCATACAAATAACAGTAACGGACCCAAGCTACTTCAGCATGCTGGAAGTTCGTAATTGCACTTTTTTCCAGGTGCTATGGACAGGTAATAGGTTCGTGATCCCGTTTTCTTTGCGTTATCACGTAATGTAGTGTACTTGGTTTAACTTCGAACAGTATATTTTGTCCTGATAAGACAACTATCGCATGTGTGCTCTTGCCCCTAAATGTTAAGTTGCATCAACAGTCTTTTTTGCCGCTCTCGTTCTGCTCTTCGTAGTCTGGTTTCTGCGTTGTGAGTCGTGGTTTTGTCGATTTCACCTGAGTTATCTCTATGACTGTCTGATAACTTTTGTAGCCCCATATGAGTCCTATTGTTGGTTGCCACTGTTAATTGGTGCTATTATATCATAAAACAGCAACTCCATCGGGCACCTATATTTGTGTGGAATTTCTGTTTTCCTATTTTACAGTATTTGAAGACAGTGGAGCTTTTCGCATCCCCCCTCCCCCCCCCCCCCCCCCCAGCTAAGGTTAAGTGGTGTTGCTTAAAATATAGATCTCAAAGTAACGAATCAAATGAATATCTGTATGTGTGCAAGATTTCTGAATATTTTCCAATTTTCCAATTTTTACTGATAGTTAATTTTTGGCCTCAAGTCCGCCACACATGTTGAATCCGTTTACTGTGGTTACATGGTCAAAATCACATTATAGGGCACGTAATCATGAATATAATAAATACTTACTTGTGCAGGAAATTTCTCTAGGTTTGCCGGCCGGGGTGGCCAAGCGGTTAAAGGCGCTACAGTCTGGAACCGCGTGACCGCTACGGTCGCAGGTTCGAATCCTGCCTCGGGCATGGATGTGTGTGATGTCCTTAGGTTAGTTAGGTTTAAGTAGTTCTAAGTTCTAGGGCACTGATGACCTTAGAAGTTAAGTCCCATAGTGCTCAGAGCCATTTTTTTTCCTCTAGGTTTCTGATTTTTATATTCGTATTGCTTTTATTCGAGAGTCATGCACAGATCCCCCAGGCATTCAAAACTGCTCTCTGATCGCCTCAGTGATAGCGAGGTGTAAATTTTGTTCGGTTTTCTTCGCTCCACTTGTCACATTGCCTCTCACTTCCTGGAATTGGGTTGTGTTCGTTTGTGTTTCCTCATATGTTTACTGATTACCCTTCCCTTAGTACATTTAAGGGAGTTCTAAGTTCTAGGGCACTGATGACCTTAGAAGTTAAGTCCCATAGTGCTCAGAGACATTTTTTTTCCTCTAGGTTTCTGATTTTTATATTCGTATTGCTTTTATTCGAGAGTCATGCACAGATCCCCCAGGCATTCAAAACTGCTCTCTGATCGCCTCAGTGATAGCGAGGTGTAAATTTTGTTCGGTTTTCTTCGCTCCACTTGTCACATTGCCTCTCACTTCCTGGAATTGGGTTGTGTTCGTTTGTGTTTCCTCATATGTTTACTGATTACCCTTCCCTTAGTACATTTAAGGGAGTGCTTATGGAATAATCTGTCATTGAATCCTTCGCTTGTTGAACAGTATATTCTCACTGATCTTGTAAGTGTGTGATGATGTGTAGAGAAGTCTCTTTTAGATGGTGTACCGACGTGAACCCTCATTCTTGCATTATAATTTCGTTTTGTGATTAATTAAACTTGTATCTACTCAGTTGTAGTCCATACTCCATAATACCATCTCCTAATTAATACCCAAAAATACTGATTCATGACGCACACACGTGTATCTTGAATAAGAAGAGAGTTACGATTCGGAAACGATTTAATGAACTTAAATTCACGAAGCGTCCATGGCGTCACCTCCCTCCTCCCCCACATGCCAGATGAACAATAACTGAGATTCGTTCTGGCTACTCACGGTGCATAAAAATGATAATAATACTCACTTTAACTGATGGGCCATTTCAGCGGCTTGAAGTTAATTAATGCTATAAGCACGCAGGACTATGACTGTGATGCAGACGAACGTAAATGCGATCTCAAAAAATCATATAGGGCCGATAAAAGGTACAATAAACCCAGTAAAATCCTAACACCCCGCTTTAAACCCCTTTATAGTCTCTTATCCAAGTTTACCGTTTCGTCCTCCAGATTGTTTACCTGTCACGCATACAGCTACCTTAGTTTACCATTTGTTGATTAACACACAGCACCTGATAGCTGTTACTGTTCACTTTTGGCGAACGCTGCTATTCCTTAAAGAAACCGTATCAAGTTTATTTTCTGTTTATGACAAATTTTCTCGCATTGAAATAGACCGTTACTGCACCATTGCTTCTTCTACATGCAAATTAATGATCACTGATGTCAATGAGAGACTTCGTCCTACACCTGTCCTGAATTGGGCCACCTGCACCATTTCGTCAGCGCTCAGGCTACCTCACACAAAGACAATGGATAACCCTTCCAACTCAATTATTGATACCACGCTGTTTAACAACAGAAAACATATTAGTCAATTCCAGTTATCACAATCTACATATGCAATATGTGCCTCCTTAGTTTTCCTAAATCCACTCTCTGTTATTAACCTCTATGGTAAAATTTTTTCTTGAGTGTCCCTGCTTCTAAAACCAAACCGGTCTTCTATCTGCTTTCAGTTATCATTTCCATGCCGGCCGAAGTGGCCGTGCGGTTAAAGGCGCTGCAGTCTGGAACCGCAAGACCGCTACGGTCGCAGGTTCGAATCCTGCCTCGGGCATGGATGTTTGTGATGTCCTTAGGTTAGTTAGGTTTAACTAGTTCTAAGTTCTAGGGGACTAATGACCTCAGCAGTTGAGTCCCATAGTGCTCAGAGCCAGCCATCATTTCCATTCTTCAGTATATTGCTCTTGGGTGAACTGTACTTTCCCTCGCGTGATACTACACCGGCTTTGCTGTGATTTTAATGTTCATCTGGTTGTTCTTTCTTAGGATGCGCAGTAATTACATACGGTTCAATATCTAATAGACCCTTTCTAGTTCGACAAATATATCTCACGAGCTTGTGGAGATTTTGCTTTCCTGTTTGGCCTGATGCCATTAAGAGTTCCTTTGGTTCTTCATCAATTATGGTCTTTTAATTGATTCAACTGCGGGCTCTTTGCAGAATGTTGTATATTGCATAAACTAAATGAGTCAATATTTTGTCTTGTTTCACAAAAATTTATTTACGTGTGATCTTAGTTTAGAGTTGTAAGCCCATTTTTAGGTACACAACTGGCTCCAAAGTAGTACCATGCAAAGATGAAAACATGTCTCGCCTTTAATCTCTCCTTCTAGTCTCATACTTTAAAAGTTATCGCTGTTGATTATTTTAGTCACGGAAAACTTACACCTGCATTGTACAACCTCATGATATTCATTAACATAATATTTTTACAGCTGTTATCAAACAAATGCTGGAATAGAGCTATTTGCCTAGGAATGGGTATTTGTGTAATTACCTGTTTATGAATAACTGTACCACGGTACAAAACTGTTATCAGTGCACTTCTTTGTTGAAGTTACAAAATTATCCAAAACGGATGAATAATTTAAGTGAGTTTGTTCGTTCTTAGATCTGTCTACTAATTTCTAATCTTTCTAATGGAGTCAAATTTGTACCCTTTCCCCTTACGTGTTGTGGGACTTTTGTTCATTCCGGAAGCGTGCAGAGCTTTTCGAAATTCAGTAATAGGGACTGAATCCCCTCTGTCACCATTCCCATCTTCCTTTGTTTTAATTTATTCCAGGAAAGTACGAAGCTCTTCCACATATGTGCTTCCATTTTTTTCGCCTAATTTTCTACTTCCATTGCCCGTTTTTTATCTCTTATCACCGTTCTGCTTTTTGTATACTAGCAGGCTCTTTTCTTCTACTATCAGATTATATTTATAAGTTTTATTTATTCTTAAAAGAAAGGTTGAACAGTGGCTCCACTAAAACTAATAAATGTTTCAGGTAAACATTAGCTTTGTGCACAACGTGAAACGCATTTCAATGGCCAACTTTTCATGTTCCTCAAACTCATTCCTCAATGTTGCTGTGTTCGATGGCTATTTACTGATAGAGTTTTGCATGTCAGCTGGTCATACTAGGAAGTACCTGTTGGAATTTTTCCCAACTCAAAATTTCGTTTTAAGTTCTCCCGTACAAACTGGCTAGTGCTGCTTATGTGCCGAGTAGAATCGTCGCCTCAGCAGACATTGTCTCCTTTCGTGAAATACGCTGACGGGCACGTCTTCATATGCCAGCAGGAGAGTCAATAAGGAGAGTGTGAGAGGAAGGACTTATTGGGGCCAGTCGCGATCAGGGCTCCGGAGTTCGTTCTGATGCAGCACCTACATAGACACCATAGTGTGGAGGATGAAAACTGAGACAGAAAGAAGACCGACAGAAATGCATTAGTCTAAACATAATGTACAGATATCATAATAGATTACACATCACTAAAGCTCACAACATGAATAGATGTAAACAGTGTCGGCGCACCATCGCAATTGCCACCAGGCAAACACGGCACTTTAAACCTGTCAATAGCGTAATTATCTTAGTAACAGCTTTAGTAATTAGCATAGTAATTATAGATTAGCATAGATGTTCTTAGTTAAAGGTAAGCAAAGGATTGGTGACTGAGCATCAATGGCTTGACGACTAATTCAAAGGCTTTCATCCTCATTTCCCCAGGGTGGACGGACTATAAACTTCTTCCTTTCCTATCTTCTTTCCTCTTCTTCATTCTAAACTATATTTTTGTATTTCTTCTTCAAAATTTAAATTTCATATCAATTTTTACTAAACTGTTTGGGAAAGCTTGAAACGTCCCCTTAGAACAATTATACACGACTGTGCTTAAACTGACACACAATGTTTTTAGCGCAACGCAATCTGACTATCAAAGATCCCTGCAAAAGAATGGCCCTGAGTAACTTTAACCTATACCTTTCACAAATCACTTACCTCACAAAAATCTTCGTTACTCGAACTACTGCAATACAGCGAGCGCCACTATTGCCAGCTAAATAAAAGATTCAAACTACTGAAGGCACTAACTACTGATAGGGATAGTTAGCAAATGAAAGATTTTAATAGAGAACAAACACTGTATTTACCTTAATAATCATAATATATATAGCAGTTCAATTTCAAAACATCCGCCATTTCTCTCCCCACATCCACCACTGCTGGCGGCTCACCTCCAACTGTGCAACGCTACGCGCTGTTCACATCCAGCTGCCGCTGCCTAACACTACAATGGCAGACAACAATGCAAACTAGCCACAGACTGCACACAGCACAGCCAGTGATTTTCATATAGAGCGCTACGTAACGTTGCCAATAAGAAAACATAAACAGCCTACTTACATAGCCCCCATGCTCCCCACAAAAAATTTTACAAAATATTTTTGGGCAGTGGCCAATAATGATTTGATTAAATTTTTCATAATTACAATAACAAAGATATCAAATGCACACACTTATTTATACAATGTTGGTCAAAAGCTGAAATTTTCTCACAGTCCATAAAGAAAGTCCAGATTGTTCATCACAGTAAAATTTCAGTGTTTTTTTTTTCTAAGTCTGAGCACTAAAAGACAATGCACACGGAAGTAGTGGATTTCCATGCAGTCTTTAAGAAGTAGTGTTGTCCTTCCAACGGAAAGACAGTGCTGACTCTTGAAACGATGACAGGTAATGGGCCACAACAAAGCAAACCCACAGCAGAGTCATTCGACGTTTTGAAGAATATTGGTAGGTAGGTCATCACAGAGCAGACCCACTGTAGTCCTGGTAGAGATTGTGGTATTGGTGGGCCACCAGAGGTGTAGACCCACTGCAGTCCTTGTAGAAATTGTGGACAGGCCCACTGTAGTCCTTGTAGAGACGGTCAGCAGCCATCTGTTGCGACTGTGCAGGTGCACAATCACCATTGAAGAGTCTTGCGCATAATATAGCAAGTCCATAAACCACCACTTGTGCACTCACAAAGTTTTTTTGAATTGTCCTTAGAACCAGCAATGCTGTTATCCAGTCCCTTGCTGAATTATTAACACACGTGCAAACACTAACAGTCCCAACTTCTCACATATTGTCCATATAGTATGACCAACAGAAACGTGTGCAGTGAAATGGAACTTACAAGTTACTTAATTTGATTAACTGGTGTCAATTACAATATTATAACATGAGAATACAATTACAAAGGTACAAAATACATCATTAAAGAACATAACAATACAGATAACATTTGTAGTAACACAGGCTTTACCACAGAATAGAAATAAACATATACATCAGTGTTACAGGAATTATGACATGAGTACATACATAAAAAATCAGAATAACTTGCGAAACATCAACTTCACACACGAGCATTAAAACAGAATAAATAATGTCTAAACATCTTTACAAAGTAAATAACAGAGTATTAGAAAAAGTCTACAACATAGTTCTCATCAGCTAAACACATAAAGACAGGAAAAACGCACATACACAAGGGTACACAAACATATAGCGGAATAACACAAAAGGAAAGGACAAGGTTTGTTCTACTGCAGTATTTTGCATGGAGATCTCCCTTCGTTCATCATTATTCCCAAAAGTCCTATTTAAGCTTGCTTTCTGTATTCTGTTCACATCCTCTGTCAAAAATAGTTTTTCTCCACTGTACAGTATCCTTTTTTTTTTGCCCAAACCATTTTCATATAGCTTCTCAATACATTTCTTCCAAGTCATCATAGTTAATTTCTTATATAGTCTACCCCTCTTAAGCGAACTTAAATCTACTGAGCTCAGATGCTAAACTAAGGGACGAGGCAATGCAGCAGCGCAAAACGATTAACACAAACAGCAATTGAAAAAAATGGAAAATTGCAAAGCAAGCTACAGTAAATCTAAATTACCAAGCAATGCAACATTACAACTAATATGAGCCAATGTGCAGCAACAAGAAAAGCTTAACAGAGTAACACAATTTAAAATTCAGTAGCACTATGCCTGGCAAACAGCAGCAGCAAACATGACAAATCTCAAGCAGAAAAAATATTACAGTAAAGACAACAATGCAGAAAAGGGAAATGTCTATTCACATCTTAATGTCTATGTAATTAAAGTGGTGCACCACAACAACTTATTGTAAAAAAAATATTACCATGTACTTGAAAAGAAAATTATGTGTCCAGTTACTGTTACTAGTCCCTTCTTATTGTTCTTTCCTTTCCAAGTGCTCCTTTTTTTGAAAGAATGTGGATTACAAAATTATTATTTAATAGATCTGTTGACAGAAAGTGTTCACATTAGCAAATGCATTTTATTTTATAAAACTAATGCTACAACATAGCTGGAGACCAAATATTAAACAAAATGAGCAATCTCTTAACTACAAAGACAATAGATGTGTCTGTATGCCAAGAGTCAGCACTGTCTTTCTGTTGGAAGGAGAACACCACTTCTTCAAGACTGCATGGAAATCCACTACTTCTGTGTGCAATTTCTTTTACTAATGAGACTTTGTGAAAAACAAAAACTGTAATTACTATTATGATGAATGATCAGGACTGTCTTTATGGACTGTGAGCAGATTTTAGCTTTTGACCAACATTGTATCAATAAGTGTGTGCATTGGATATCTTTGTTATTGTAATTATGAAAAATTTTTTTCAAATCATTATTGGCCACTGCCCAAAAATATTTTGTAAAACTTTTTGTGGGGAGCATGGGGGCTATGTAAGTAGGCTGTTTATGTTTTCTTTATGTAAGTAGGCTGTTTATGTTTTCTTTATGCAAGTAGGCTGTTTATGTTTTCTTATTGGCAACTTTATGTAGCGCTCTGTATGAAAATCACTGGCTGTGCTGTGTGCAGTCTGTGGCTAGTTTGCATTGTTGTCTGCCATTGTAGTGTTGGGCAGCGGCAGCTGGATGTGAACAGCGCGCAGCGTTACGCAGTTGGAGGTGAGCCGCCAGCAGTGGTGGATGTGGGGAGAGAAATGGCGGAGATTTGAAATTTGTGCATGAACTGCTATATATACACTCCTGGAAATGGAAATAAGAACACATTGACACCGGTGTGTCAGACCCACCATACTTGCTCCGGACACTGCGAGAGGGCTGTACAAGCAATGATCATACGCACGGCACAGAGGACACACCAGGAACCGCGGTGTTGCCCGTCGAATGGCGCTATCTGCGCAGCATTTATGCACCGCCACCGTCAGTGTCAGCCAGTTTGCCATGGCATACAGAGCTCCATCGCAGTCTTTAACACTGGTAGCATGCCACGACAGTGTGGACGTGAACCGTATGTGCAGTTGACGGACTTTGACCGAGGGCGTATAGTGGGCATGCGGGAGGCCGGGTGGACGTACCGCCGAATTGCTCAACACGTGGGGCGAGAGGTCTCCACAGTACATCGATGTTGTCGCCAGTGGTCGGCGGAAGGTGCACGTGCCCGTCGACCTGGGACCGGACCGCAGCGACGCACAGATGCATGCCAAGACCGTAGGATCCTACGCAGTGCCGTAGGGGACCGCACCGCCACTTCCCAGCAAATTAGGGACACTGTTGCTCCTGGGGTATCGGCGAGGACCATTCGCAACCGTCTCCATGAAGCTGGGCTACAGTCCCGCACACCGTTAGGCCGTCTTCCGCTCACGCCCCAACATCGTGCAGCCCACCTCCAGTGGTGTCGCGACAGGCGTGAATGGAGGGACGAATGGAGACGTGTCGTCTTCAGCGATGAGAGTCGCTTCTGCCTTGGTGCCAATGATGGTCGTATGCGTGTTTGGCGCCGTGCAAGTGAGCGCCACAATCAAGACTGCATACGACCGAGGCACACAGGGCCAACACCCGGCATCATGGTGTGGGGAGCGATCTCCTACACTGGCCGTACACCACTGGTGATCGTCGAGGGGACACTGAATAGTGCACGGTACATCCAAACCGTCATCGAACCCATCGTTCTACCATTCCTAGACCGGCAAGGGAACTTGCTGTTCCAACAGGACAATGCACGTCTGCATGTATCCCGTGCCACCCAACGTGCTCTAGAAGGTGTAAGTCAACTACCCTGGCCAGCAAGATCTCCGGATCTGTCCCCCATTGAGCATGTTTGGGACTGGATGAAGCGTCGCCTCACGTGGTCTGCACGTCCAGCACGAACGCTGGTCCAACTGAGGCGTCAGGTGGAAATGGCATGGCAAGCCGTTCCACAGGACTACATCCAGCATCTCTACGATCGTCTCCATGGGAGAATAGCAGCCTGCATTGCTGCGAAAGGTGGATATACACTGTACTAGTGCCGACATTGTGCATGCTCTGTTGCCTGTGTCTATGTGCCTGTGGTTGTGTCAGTGTGATCATGTGATGTATCTGACCCCAGGAATGTGTCAATAAAGTTTCCCCTTCCTGGGACAATGAATTCACGGTGTTCTTATTTCTATTTCCAGGAGTGTATTACGACTATTAAGGTAAATACATTGTTTTGTTTTCTACAAAAATCTTTCATTTGCTAACTATGCCTATCAGTAGTTAGTGCCTTCCGTAGTTTGAATCTTTTATTTAGCTGGCAGTAGTGGCGCTCGCTGTATTGAGGTAGTTCCAGTTACGAAGATTTTTGTGAGGTAAGTGATTTGTGAAAGGTATAGCTCCCGACATCCACCACTGCTGGCGGCTCACCTCCAACTGCGCAACGCTACGCACTGTTCACATCCAGCTGCCGCTGCCCAACACTACAATGGCAGACAACAATGCAAACTAGCCACAGGCTGCACACAGCACAGCCAGTGATTTTCATACAGAGCGCTACGTGGCATTACCAATATAAAAATCTAAACAGCCTACTTACATAGCCCCCATGCTCCCCACAAAAAATTTTACAAATTGTTTTGGCCAGTGGCCAATAATTATTTGATAAAATTTTTCATAAATACAATAACAAAGAAATCAAATACACACACTTATTGATACAATGTTGGTCAAAAGCTAAAATTTTCTCACAGTCCATAAAGATAGTCCTGATCATTCATCATAATAGTAATTACAGTTTTTGTTTTTCACAAAGTCTCATTAGTAAAAGAAATTGCACACAGAAGTAGTGGATGCGGTCTTGAAGAAGTAGTGTTGTCCTTCCAACGGAAAGACAGTGCTGACTCTTGACATGCAGACAGGTAATGGGCCACAACAGAGCAAACCCACAGCAGAGTCAGTCGAAGTTTTGAAGAATATTGGTAGGTAGGTCATCACAGAGCAGACCCACTGTATTCCTGGTAGAGAGTATGGTATTGGTGGGCCACCAGAGGTGCAGACCCACTGTAGTCCTTGTAGAAATTGTGGACAGGCCCACTGTAGTCCTGGTAGAGACGGCCAGCAGCCATCTGTTGCAACTGTGCAGGTGTTCAATCACCATTGAAGAGTCTTGCGGATAATAGAGCAAGTCCATAACCCACCACTTATGCACTCACAAAAATTTTGGAATTGTCCTGAGAACCAGCAATGCTGTTATCCAGTCCCTTGCTGAATTAAAGTAACACACGTGCAAACACTAACAGTCACAACTTCTCACATTTTGCGTATTACTATGACCAACAGAAATGTGTGCAGTGAAATGAATGCTTACAAGTTACTTAATTTGATTAACTGGTGTCAAGTACAATATTATAACATAAGAATACAATTACAAAGATACAAAATACACCATTAAAAACATAATAATACAGATAACATTTGTGGTAATATGGGCTTTACAAAAGAATTGAACTAACATATACATCAGTGTTACAGGAATTATGACATAAGTAAATACATAAAAGATCAGAATAATTATTGACACATCAACTTCACACATGAGCATTAAAACAAAACCGAATAAATAATGTCTAAGCATATTTACAAGGTAAATAACATATTATTAATGCCGATTATATTTGAGGATAACAGTATTCCTCATCATAGTGAATGTAGCTTAATATTAAAAGAAGAAAAAATTCTATGAAACTACACAGAGACAGGGAGAAAACAAATACACAAGGGTACACAAACACATAGTGGGATAACACAAAAGGAAAGGACAGGGTTTGTTTTCAGTGTAACATTTGGTACTGCAGTCCAACCCAAAACTTCATTCCATATATCGTCCCTCTTATTTCAATATTTGCTCCAGCCAAAAAAACATCCTATCCAAGCATGCTTTCTGTATTCTGTTCACATCCTCTTTCAAAAATAGTTTTTCGCCACTGTGCACTACTTTTTTGGCCAAACTATTTTCTTATAGCTTCTTAATGCATTTCGTCCAATTCATCATAGTTAGGTTCTTATATAGTCTACCCCCTCTTAAGCTAACTTAAATCTACTGAGCTCAGATGCTAAACTAAGGGACGAGGCAATGCAGCAGCACATAACAAATTAACACAAACCACAAGGACAAAAAATTCAAATTGCCAAAGCAATTGCAATATTACAACTAATATAAGGCACTGTGCACAAACAAGGAAAATAAATCCATAGTAAAACTAGCTTTGGAGAGTAAGACAAATTAAAATTCAATAGCACTATGCCTGGCAAACAGCAGCAGCAACTTATATCTAAACATGACATAGCTCAAGCAAAAAAAAATATTACAGTAAAAACAACAATGCAGAAAAGGGAAATGTATATTCACATCTTAATGTCTATGTAATTAAAGTGGTGCACCACAACAACTTATTGTAAAAAAAAATATTACCATGTACTTGAAAAGAAAATTATGTGTCCAGTTACTGTTACTAGTCCCTTCTTATTGTTCTTTCCTTTCCAAGTGCTCCTTTTTTGAAGAATGTGGATCATAAAATAATTATTTAATAGATCTGTTGACAGAAAGTGTTCACATTAGCAAATGCATTTAATTTTATTTTATGAAACCAATGCTGCAAGACAGCTGGAAACCAGATATTAAACAAAATGAGTAATCTCTCAACTACAAAGACAATAGATGTAAAATGTTTCTAATCATTTCATTAGGCATTTTAGTAAATATCATAAATTACGAGCTCCACAGTATGCTTTCAACAAGGAAATGTCAACAGCGAGGACAATGGCCTCCCCTTTCTTTTTTTCTACCTGTGCTTCCGGAAAGGCACACCCTAATGGCTTGTTCTCCAGGTGTCTGACACAGCTGTGTGCCAACGACGCACGTGCAGGTGGTCACTTAACTTTCTTACGGAAATATTTACGACAGCAGTTTCCGCTACAGTGACAGTCTCATATAAAAATTTCACAGGTCGAGAATTTACGTTGCAAATGTGTAGAAACAAAATCCTATGAATATAACAGTGTCAAAAAAAATTTTCGCCAGCATTGTGATACATTCACGCATTTACACACATTTCATAGCTCTTAAAGTACGATTCTTGGTTTCCAACATCCTTTTTCACAAGTCAAGAGTCCCTAACTTCTATTCATTATTCATATACATATAAACACGTAATCACATTCCTCATATATGGTAGCATCATCTTATTGACATAAACATACCTCAACAGCATAATACACATCGTCGTCGTAAAAATATCATAACATCTCAGGCAATTCTCAAAATCGTCGTAGCTTCCGCCAATAATTTCAAAACCTAAAAAGAATTCTCTGCTCATTTAAATAGTGTCATCTACCTCAAACGTTCTTTAAAAATCATGATCCCATACCAAATACATCATTCAAAGCTCTCATAGTATCACAATGGTTCCCAAAAATATGAAGGGTTCACACAGTACAGACAAAATACAATTTTATAAGTGTGAAGTTATCCAGCTGTGTAATTGCATAAATATCTGTCACTGACATAGTAAAAAAATGTTTGTCTCTCTCAGTTAAATGATCAGATAGCTGTGTAAACTATGTGTTAGAGAAATATGGTACCGATGTGTTAAGTTGTATAAGCAAATACCATATTGCTAGGGCTCCTTGTGCTTGCCAAACACATGATACACAAAGTAAGCGTGTACCCCCCTGAGGATTAATGTAATTATACCCTCAGGTGTTACAGATTACAGCAATGGAATGAAATGTATCACGGAAAACTTTCTTTGTAATTCAAAAATCTTTAAAAATAAATGTTTTAAGTACAAAATTAATCACTCAAATACGTGTCCTGTAGCGCTAAATGTGCGTCTTGCTGTAAGATAATCTCTGTGGAAGTGTCGTAGTTATCGTCCTCCAAAAGCTAAGTTCTGCAAAAGACAATGTACTTACCTCATGATAAACAAAAGTGAAATGCTTTGCGTATAGATATCTTAGGTATTACGCTTATTGTTGTGGTGAAGAACGTACTGTGCTGTAACGTATTGTTGTGCTACAGAAAAGGCTGTCTCCTTGTAGCTATACCACAAAAGTCACCACTAAAACATGTCTCACTTTATAGAAGAATTCAGAAAAAACTGTGCAGATATAAAACAAATACACCACAAAAGCAACATTGTAAATTGTCACGCATTAGCAGCGTCGTGATAAAATCGTGTAGCTGTCACATAAACTAACCACTGTGTCATCTGGCATTTCACAGAAAGCACCTCAAATCCAGAATCCACTCTCAAGCAAACCAAAATGTTGCATGAAAATCTCATTAGCAGTGCCGGTATATGTTCCAAGTATGTGAGCCTCATAGTCATTACGCGATCGTGCAACTAACAAGCAAGAATGTACACACACAGTAACACTGTGTCCTCTGTTCACTATCACAATGCAGTGGTAATTACTGTCTAAATATGTACCCTAGGTTCTAGACTGGATAGTTAACTTCAAAACATAGTTGCATGAGAACAGTTTCTAAGTGTGACAATGCATACTAGAAGTGTGAAGCGAAACGTTTTATGGCAAAGACAAAGTTAGAAAGCAGATTATTTTTCAATATAAGGTTTTACATGTGAAATGTGGTGTAAACCTTTACTCTTCCTAGTACGCAGAGTTTCAACTTGAATGCAATTATCATGCGGTATTCGTCCGTAAAGAATACTGGAATTTTGCTCAAGGTTAGCGTCAATGTTATTTTTCCTTGAGCCAGCGGGCGCAAGTGGCCGCCTGCGGTGTGAGTCATTGTCTGTTTCTTTGTTGGTGAGCGTCGTTACTGGGATTAGGAGGCCTAACTTCTACAAATTCGCCTTGCCGAGAGGGCTCTGCTCTGTTAGAACCCCGCCAGTTCTGATGAAATTCACGTCTGTCGTTTTGTCGGTAGTTTACATATTTTCTTGTTTGTCGGTCATGTGGTGGAGAATTTCTCCCTGAATTATCACTGCATGGTGAAGCGTTGCATCTGAAGTTATTCTGTCTCCTGTGATAATAATAGTTCTGGTTGCCAAATTGTCTGTTGCTATGATTGTCTCTGTCATATTCATTACTACGGAAATGCGATCTTTCTCTGTAACTATTACTCTGCCAGTGGTTGTCATACGGGTGGTGTCTGTTTTGGTCACGATTTGCGTTGTAAGAATAGACTTGTCGTGTCCAGTTATTGTTTCTGTCGTCACGGAATTGTGACGGATGTGACCTATAGTGATTGTTTTCCTGTTTCCGCATCCCACGACTGTCTGCGTGAATTTCTAGTTGTTGTAACAGTCCCTGAAAAGCTTCAATGTCGTCTTTGCAACGTCCTGCTAAAATAATATGTCGTAAATGTTCAGGTAATTTGATTAAGCAAATGTGGATGAGTTCTGAGGGGCTGTATGGGTTTGACAGGTACTGATTCTTGTGCAACATGTCTTCAAAATATTTGACAAATTCAGATTGTTCAAAGTGTTTCATCATCATGATGCTATGTTTTACTCGGTCTTGTGTAGCTTGTGACCAATATGCTGAGAGGAACGCATGGTAAAATTCTCCTTCACTGTGACAATCGTGAATGCCCGATCGCATTCTTACAGCTGGTTCATTCTCCAAGTAGCCACACATAAATTCTAACCTGTGCTCCAATGACCAGTTGGGAGGAAAACAATGAGAGAATTGATGGAGCCACGCTTGACGATGAATGTCGTTGGCAGAATTCTTAAACGTTTTGAATTTACGTGTAGTAATGAACAGCTTATAGTCAAAATCATCGTGTCGGCGAGTAGCATGTCAGTCATTGTTACGTCGTGTCGGCGGTTCCATCTCAAAATTCGGTGCACATTGCCAATTTCTTTCATAACTTCCGAAATGCCCTGTGTTATTATTTTGTGGCTGTTCCGTATTTCTATGTCCCTCTTCCCGTATTGGAGCGCGAGTGTCCTCTGAAATACGTAATTCTTGTATTACCTGTGTCAGCTGATCTTGTACTTCCCAGATTTCTCTTTGGTGTTGCGTATTAATTTGATTCAGATTTTGTTTCAGTTTCCTAATTTGTTCGCACTCTTCTGTGTCATTAAAGACTACCGGTTTTGTGTCATTCAGATTATCATCTACCTTCGCAGATAAATTATTTAGCTGATCCGAAAGTTCAACTACTTTCTCTGATAATGAACTAATTTCCTCCATGTGTCTTTCTGAACCAATTTTCAGAGTATCTACTGTGTCCTTTAAGTTTTCCTGAGTTTTTGCAAGTTGCGTAACCGAATCGGTAAATGCAACTGAGTCAATTTTAGCCCACAAGGTCTCATGATTTTCATGAACAATGGTTTGCAGTTCTTTCATGGCTGCTTCGTGATTCTGTAATGCATTTTCATGCCACGAAAAAATAGGTTGAAAATGCTCACAAATTTGTGTTTTTACATCGTTACAGACTTTTTGACATTTCGATTCAATGTTATGTAACTCAGTAGTTAAATCTTCACGTATTTGTTCAAGTGTGGTGTCTAACTTCCGAAGATTTTGTTCCATTGTGTCTAACTGTTGCTGTGTTTGTCTCTGGTGTTGTTCCATTGTGTCTAACTTTTGAAGATTTTGTTCCATTATGTCTAACTTTTGAAGATTTTGTTCCATTATGTCTAACTTTTGAAGATTTTGTTCCATTGTGTCTAACTTTTGAAGCTTTTGCTGTGTTTGTCTCTGATTTTGTTCCATTTGTTGCATTAGTTGTAATAACAATGCATAAGTGTCTGGAATCTGTTCCTCTACGCTTTTCGGCAGTGCATTTGCACCGGCAACCTTCACATTTTGACAAGCTGCGGGGAAAACGAACAGTTAAATCTTTTCTCCTTATGTAGGTGGACATCAATAAAATATTTTCTTGTTCGAAGAAGGAACTTGAGGACTGAAATTCTGTGGAAACCTGTTACCACAACGAAAAACACGTTAGTGTTAATGATTGCCATCCCAAATCGTATATCATATCTGTGACACTGTCTCCCCTACTTTGCATTCATACGAAATGTTTGAACTTTTCGCTGTATTTCGTCAACCCCGTCTGAGAAGGACCGCATACCGCGCAGAAATTCTCTAGCAGAGCACGGACTAGCGTAGTGTAGAGTCTTGTGACGGGGCTCGAGACTCCAGAGAGTACAGCACTTCAATCGATAAGCCACGCTCGAAACACTTGTAGCGCAACAGCTGTATGTGTTGGCAGTACGAACTATACCAGTGTCCGCCAGGGGCCACAGTTGCCAAACCCATGGGCATCACGTGTAGGGATAGCGATAGGTGGATGTCTCTTTAAATACCACTGCATTTAGCTACGGCGACTGCTTTCTTCCGTGCGTCGAGTCGTACACAGTCTCGAGTTACCGTTGACTCTACAAGCTGCAGCGTTCGTCCGTCGTCTCCGAAACTTAGGCTCCGTAGGCATCGTAAGCCAGCTCAGTGGTAGGACTTCAATATTTTAGAGGACTTAAAATATGTAACTGTGCTGGACATGTCACAGGAAGAAGCATCATTTGAGTATTTCTTCATATTCAATAAATATCATTTTATTACTAATTGTTGGGAATATTTCTGATTGAAGATAACATACGCCGTCGTCCTGCAATCCCATCATAGAGGCTTTTGACAATGTTTTTAAAACTTCATCTTTTATTTCCGATACTCCCTCTGGATGTCCACGCTCCTGCTTCCCACACTCGGGTACAGAGAGCACACTTGTAACACAAAATTAACCAAGAGCGCCACGACCCACTCTAGCCCAATAACAGAGACTTCCATTGCAACAAACACGGATGAACTGCATTTTAGTCAAACGATGCTCTTCACGACTGTCGGATATTAATGTAACAATTTCACTTTTAATATACAACACTTGTAACAACATAGGGATATTGAAGTTAACTGAAGAAACGAGAGAATACAAAACTGCAGCAAATGAAGCAGGTTAAAGCGAACACAGACATCTAAATATTATTTTGATATAAAGTGCAAAATATTTAGCTGGTATGACTAGAGAAAAATGTGAAACTATAGCATGATGTATGATTAATGGAAAGACAGTTGCCGCCCATACGAAAAAGGAAAAAGGCCTCTGTAGTAAAGAGAAGCAGCTGTGTGACTATTGAGATCACATGGCAAGCCATTACTAAGCAAAAAAAGGGGAACATGGAAGCTAGAAGGACCAAAAAGGTCTATGCAACGCATTTGAACTCTACATCAATATTGTAGAGAAATAATAAGATTTAGATGAATATGAGATGGAAGTTTGAGAGCATTGAAAGAGCTGATTCGAAGCAACGCTCCTGTAGTAAACATTCCATTCGCCAGCCATGATAAAAAGATTCTACGAGGTGGGAAAGCTGGATGAGATAGGTCAAACAGACTCAGTCGTCAAAAAGAACGTATTAATTCGTATTTCAAAGAATCCAGATACTGACCTGTGTGAATATTGGCGAACCATAAGTTTAATAACTAGTAGTTACTAGATACTAGCACCAATTTTACGGAAGAACGAGAAACCTGGTAGACCCTCCTCGGGGAAGATCACTCTGGATTATGGAGAAATATAGGAAGCCGCGAGGCAGTGCTGACCCTACAACCTGTCTTAGAAGTTAGGTGGAAGAAAGGCAAACCTCCGTTTTTGGAACTTATAGAATTAGATCAAGTTTTTTAGCAAGTCGACTGGAACACTCACTTTGAAGTTTTGAAGGAGTTATCGTTGTTATTGTTGTTGTTGTTGTTGTGGTCGTCAGTCCAAGACTGGTTTGATGGATCTTTCCATGCTAGTCTACCTTGTTCAAGCCTCTTCTTCCCTGCATAACTACCGCTGCATTTAAAAGTTCGTTACTGTTTCTAGCCTTGATCTCCCGCTAGAGTTCTGACCCCACACACTTCTGTTCAAGACTAAATTGAAAATTCCTTGTCGCCTCCAAATGTGTCCAGTCCACCGATTCCCTCTTTAAGTCAAATTGAGCCATAAATTTCTTTTCTCCCCAACTCAATTCAACACCAGCTCACTACCTCTGTGATCTATCGATCTAGTCTTCAACATTTTTCTATAGCACTATATTTCAAAACCTTCTGTTCTCTTCTTCTCGAAATGTCTTATCGTCCACCTTTCACTTGCGTACAAGGGTACAGTTTAGACTGTATTTTATATCCTCTCTACTTCGGACGTCATCAGTTATTTTAATGCCCAAATCGCAAAACTTCTCTACTATTTTTAACTTCTCATTTTCTTATCTACCTCCCTCAGCATTGCCAGATTCAATCCGAACACACTCCCTCAGTCTTCCTTTTGTTGATGTTTATCTTATATCTTCCTTTCAAGACACTGTTCACTCAGTTTGACCGCTCTTCCAAGTCCTTTGCAGCCTCTGACAGGCTTACAATGTCAGCGATAGACCGCAAAGTTTTTATTTCTTCTCCCTGTTCTCTAACTTCCCTTCCATATTTTTCCTTTGTTTTCTTCACTGCTTGTTCGGTGTACACATTGCATAAAATCGAGGGTAGGCTACAGTCCTGCCTCACTCCCTTCTCATTAGGACATTGTTTATTTGGAATTGGACACTTCCTACTTCCTTTTCCAGCTTTTTCCAATTCAAGTTTGTCCTCAGTCTGTTCTCGTTATCGATTGGGTGCAAAAATACCCTCTTCCTCCTCTTTCCTTACTTCTACGACTCTTTCCTATCCTTCCTTACTGTTCCCACGAGACTTGCACATCCGTGAGAGTGTGGTAAATGTAGGAATCCTCTAATTTTTGTGGTGGTCATGCTGCTCTTTGCAAATTGAACAAGGTTAACACATTGCGAACGTTTTCGAAAGGAGAATATTTCATATCCTTCTTACAGTCATCCATAGTTAGATTTTCGAAATATCATGATGGGCCCTTCAAAAAGGCCGTGTCTGACTTACCTCGTCGTTACTATTCATCAGAGGAAACATACCATCTCCAATGACCTCATCGGCGAAATAATGTTTAGTCCTAATCTTTCTTCCTTCCTTTCTGCTCCAATATCGCTACGTCACCCACATCCTATCACTCCACATTTTTGCCAAGCAGTAGAGAACACAATAGCTTTCTTTACCTAGTGGCCTTGATTCACATAGTTTATTATTTTTATTTTTCATTTGTATAAATTACTTTGTGCATGTGTCACCTGGAAGATAGATTTTTTTTCCAGACGTTGATTTACGTACTTCAAATGTGTTAAAGCTCATTAAAGTTATTAAGATATACCTACAACTATGTGTATATGATTGCAGTAGTCGAACGTTGCGAAATGATGCATCTAAAAGTTACAGTTCACTAAGATGTAAAAGCGTAAGGCTACTTGGCTTCTTGCCTAAGTTCGAAACTTTAATGTAATCTGTAATTTATTACGCTTTTCTATCTTGATGAATTGCAATCTTTAGAGGAATCACTTCGTTATGTTCGACTGCTGCAGACATAAACACTTACTGGTAGGTGGTGCTTAACCATTTTAACGAGTTTTTACAAATACGACATATGCAAGCTAACGTCTCGAAAAAAGTCAATTTTAATTTTTTCGTCTTAACTTAACAGGTATTTATAGCCAGTTGTGAACCTTAGAAATGTTTTCTTGCCCGTAAGAGTGACGACTCTTTAACATCTTCATGACGTCAGCGGAGCCAACATGAACATTCTTCCTAATTGCCGCCTGGTTTAAATACGTAAGTTCCATGCATTTTCAAGAGTATACGTAAACACGCATGAGTACCAAATTTGTGTGTTGTCGTAAATATCTGTAAATATTATTTCATTCCATCGTGGCGTGGTGGTACAGTAACCTTCTATTGCTTCTACTTAAAAAATGGTCGAAGGTAGCAGAATGTTCTTTATTAACATAAGAACGACGCGTTTCGCCCGGATAGGGCAGCATCATGTTATCTGCTAATATAAGGGCACCGACGATATTAAAATAAATCCGGCGTGGTGCTATTCTGGACTACTATAAGCTTCAAAAACTGACCGAATAAAATTATACAGCGAAACGTAATGTAACTCACGTTAAAAGACAAGAAATTGTCTGCCAAAAAGCAATCGTCTATAAGGCATGACGCCGTGTAAAATATCCTAAAAGACAACCTACATGCCGCCCGGAGTGGCCGTGCGGTTCTAGGTGCTACAGTCTGGAACCGAGCGACCGCTATGGTTCTAAAGTTCTAGGCCACTGATGACCTCAGAAGTTAAGTCGCATAGTGCTCAGAGCCATTTTGAACAACCTACATGGAAATACATTAAAAATTAATGAAATAAAATCACCAGGATCAGGCTTTAGTAGAGGGCGAAGGAGGAACCGAAAAATGCGTATTACCTTATGGAGGCGACGACAGGCTTAGTAGTGAAGAACTGGATCACGAGCCCAAAGTGTTAACAGCCGTACACTATGTAAGACGTGTATGTTTCTATTGTCTATTTTCAAACCACAATTTATGAAATATGTTTATGTTTTATTAATAGGAATAAGTAGGAATAATTAATATTTGTCATATTTGTCATGTTGGAAATAATTGTGGTAGCAGGGAATGCCTGTACCAAAGTATTGTTGGCATGAGCGACCGCACATTGATATAGTTTTAAAAAGGCCGGGAGAGACCACGTATGGATACATTTTAAGAAAAGAGCGGGAAATACCGCGCATTGATACATTTTGTAATGGTAGCAGGGGTTGTCTGCACCAGAAAGCATTGTTGGCGTGAGAGACCGCACTTTAGCGTTCTTAGGAAATGAGTAGTAAGCGAGATGTGAAGCGAGTCGGTAGCAGGTCTGAAGCGAGAGGTTGAGAGGTGCGGTGTGCCTGCCAGCCACTAGCTATGATTTGCAAGAGATTATAAACGGATTTACAGAGATATCACCTAAGTATTATCATAAGAGGAACTAATATTATTGAATTATGTTTTTGAGAAACTCAAGACTATTGAAGGTATGTTTGTGCAATGCTAGTTGTAAGATTATTGTAAAAAGTAAGTCCCATTTGAACGTTTGTAAAATCGTTTCATTCAGAATATAATTAATTTTTGCCAGCAATATTGCATTACTGATTATAATCCATCCCAAAAACGATCAACGTGAAACTTTGCAAAATTTTATTGTTGTGAAGAAAAAGTTTAACTATGAATTAAGTAACTTCAGCCAAATTAATTAAGCTTTGCTATTAAAGAATAACGTCTGCTTTGGTAATAAATACAGCCACTTATTATGACAGCCCACGAGCAGCTAATATAGTAAAACAGAGTAAGTATATTCACGTCGTAGTTCGATGTAGCAGTCAGATGGCGATCCAGTAACAGTAAAAAAGGTAAGGAACAGTTTTGGGTTACTGCAGATAATGACTGAGGGCCACGACGACGACACAGTCTATGTTTCGTCGAAATAATCAGAAAATCACTTTTAATAAGCAGCATTTAAATTTGTATGCAAATATTGAGAAAATTTCAAAAGGAAGATTTCATTTGTTATTATTAAGCAAGAGATAGAAATCCTAAGGGAAGGTTTCATAGGTTATTGTAGAAGGGAAGGTTCCGTAACAAAAGAGATATACAGGGTGAAAAGTATTTAAACCGACAAACTCTGGGAGGTTGTAAGGGACATCAAAACAAATATTTTTCGCTAATGTCGTTTTTTCCTATGAGCAATATTTAAACCGGTAGAGGAAGATTTCTCTGGTGGCAAATTAACTAAACCAACAAACACTTTTCCATTTTTTATGACCAAGAGGCAACACATTAACAAAACCCAATTTCAATTAAGGTAGATTTTCAAAAATGCCTCCATTGACACGTAAACAAAGGTTAAACCGTCGGATTATGTTCTGTCTGACACGGGCAAAAACCCCAGGAGTATCCTGAATTATTCCTGCTGCTGCTACTATCCAGGCAACCAGAGATAATGACAGTGGCACGTAAAGTGCCCTCCGCCACACACCGTTGGGTGGCTTGCGGAGTATAAATGTAGATGTAGATGTAGATCCTCTTCTGATGCAACAGGAGTTGCGTATACAAGGTTGTGCATCTCCCCCCACACAAAAAAGTCCAGAGGGGAAATATATGGGGATCGAGCAGGCCATGGTACAGGACCACATCTTCCAATCCACGTTTCTGGAAACCGTCGCTCCAGGAATCGACGCACACGACGACTGCAATGTGCCGGCGCCCGTCATGTTGGAACCACATGCGTTGTCTTGTAGGGAGCGGGACGTCTTCCAGCAATTCTGGCAATGCTCTGGCGAGAAAATTGTAATAGTGCCTGCCATTTAATGGCCTAGGTAGCAGATACGGCCCAATTAAACAGTCCTTAACAACACTGACCCGCACATTAAGGAAGAACCGCACTTGATGAGCGCTAGTAACTGTGGCATGTGGGTTACCTCCACTCCAAACATGCGAATTGTTCTTGTTGAAGACTCCATCAAGGCCGAACGTTGATTCATCGGTAAATAACACAGAGGATGGAAATGTAGGATACATTTCACACTGTTCCAGATACCACCGAGAAAACTGTGGTCTGGGTGGATAATCAGGTTGTGGACACGCTGTAAGTGAAAATTGCTCTGGAAGGACTGTTCTTACATTCGTCTGATTCGTCCCCATGTTACGTGCAGTTGCACGAGTGCTGATTGAAGGATCCCGCTCCACATGCTGCATGACAGCTTCTTCAAACTGCAGCGTTCTTACCGTGCGACGGCGTCCCTGTTCAGGGAATCTGCTAAATGAGCCGGTCTCACGCAGGCGTTGGTACACAGCAGCAACGGTCGTATGATGCGGGATACGGCGATTAGGATATTGTTGTTGATAAACCCGCTGTGCAGCTCGTCCGTTGTGGTGCCCTACGTAGTACGCACCAATCAAATCAGTGTACTCATTCCAGGTGTATTGCTCCGTTAGTAAACAGAGACAATGCACTACTACACTGGTGGACAGCAGTTGCCTACAACTGAAGAGAGTAATACGCTCTCTAACACCTGAAGATCACAATACGGCCTCTAACAACTGAAGAGCGTAATATGGCCTCCAGCGATTTAAATAATTCTCATAGGAAAAAAAGACTTTAGGGTGAAATATTTGTTTTGATGTCACCTACAACCTCCCAGAGTTTGTCGGTTTCTTTTCATCCTGTAGAGGAGACGGGAAGGTTTCAACTACAACAGCCAAGGGGCCCTTCCGCATTTACCTAGAGTATACATACGGAAGATAGGAACAGTCCGCTTCGAACTGAACCCCGACCACCAGCGAAGACGTGTGTGGAGACGCCCTGGACGGCAGTGGGATGCTAATCTGATTTGCCACCCGCCGTACGGCTCGACGATGATGAGTGATGGTGAAGAGTACCATGTCACTCCATAGCAGGACCCCTTTGGTCGTCATCTGTGACAGCCTTAAAGCACAGCGGTACATCAGCGGTACTCTACACCCTGTTTTCTTGCCCTGCATGGCAAGCCACCCTGCGCTTACATTTCAGCAAGATAATACCAGCCCTCACACGGCTAAAGCTTTTACTGCTTGTCTTAGTCCTTGTCAAAACGTACCTTGGCCAGCAAGATCGCCGGATCTCTACATCTACATCTACATCCATGCTCCGCAGGCCACCTGAGGGTGTGTGGCGGAGGGTACCTTGAGTACCTCTATCGGTTCTATTCCAGTCTCGTATTGTTCGTGGTATGCATCTGTGTGGGCTCTAATCTCTCTGATTCTATCCTAATGGTCTCTTCGCGAGATATACGTAGGAGGGAGCAATATACTGCTTGACTCCTCGGTGAAGGTATGTTCTCGAAACTTCACCACAAGCCCGTACCGAGCCACTGAGCGTCTCTCCTGCAGAGTCTTCCACTGGAGTTTATCTATCATCTCCGTAACGCTTTCGCGATTACTAAATGATCCTGTAACGGAGCGCGCTGCTGAATCTGTCTGGCATCTGCTTTACCGACGATCAACTTTATATGATCATTCCATTTTAAATCACTCCTAATGCGTACTCCCAGATAATTTATGGAATTAATTGCTTCCAGTTGCTGACCTGCTATATTGTAGCTAAATGATACGGGATCTTTCTTTCTATGTATTCGCAGCACATTACACTTGTCTACATTGATATTCAATTACCATTCCCTGCACCATGCGTCAATTCACTGCAGATCCTCCTGCATTTCAGTACAATTTTCCATTGTTACAACCTCTCGATATACCACAGCATCATCCGCAAAAAGCCTCAGTGAACTTCCGATGTCATCCACAAGATCATTTATGTATATTGTGAATAGCAACGGTCCTACGACACTCCCCTGCGGCACACCTGAAATCACTCTTACTTCGGAAGGCTTCTCTCCATTGAGAATGACATGCTGCTTTCTGTTATCTAGGAACTCTTCAATCCAATCACACAATTGGTCTGATGGTCCATATGCTCTTACTTTGTTCATTAAACGACTGTGGGGAACTGTATCGAACGCCTTGCGGAAGAAACACGGGATCTACCTGCGAACCCGTGTCTATGGCCCTCTGAGTCTCGTGGACGAATAGCGCCAGCTGGGTTTCACACGACTGCCTTTTTCGAAACCCATGCTGATTCCTACAGAGTAGATTTCTAGTCTCCAGAAAAGTCATTATACTCGAACATAATACGTGTTCCAAAATTCTACAACTCTCCCCAAATGAGAATGTTTGGAGCACTATGGGCTGATGATGATAAACAGAAGGCCTAAATTCTAAACCTAGCTTTCAAAAACTCGTTTACGATAGAGGACTGCAGCACCATTCGCCCTTCAAACTATCGAACAAACGAAAGGATGGCTGACATAGTGTTCAGTGTATCTGGGATTGTAAAACAGTTAAGATCCTTAGACGCCAGAAAGGCATCTGGTCCAGACGGTATCCCCGTAAGATTTTATGTTAACTATGCTATAAATATAGCACCATTCTTATCCGTCATCTATCAGAGATCACTGGAACGGCGGAAAGTTCCACTGGACTGGAAGAAGGCACAGGTCATATCAATCTATAAAAGGGGTAGAAAATCGGATACACATAATTATCGGCCAATTTCACTGACATCGATTTGTTGTAGAATCATGGAACATATTTTGTGTTCATACGTAATGACCTTTCCAGACTCTGAGAAGCTCATCTGCAGAAACCAGCACGGTTTTACGAAACAGCGGTCATGCGAGACACAGCTGGCCCTCTTTGTGCATTATATACACTCCTGGAAATGGAAAAAAGAACACATTGACACCGGTGTGTCAGACCCACCATACTTGCTCCGGACACTGCGAGAGGGCTGTACAAGCAATGATCACACGCACGGCACAGCGGACACACCAGGAACCGCGGTGTTGGCCGTCGAATGGCGCTAGCTGCGCAGCATTTGTGCACCGCCGTCGTCAGTATCAGCCAGTTTGCCGTGGCATACGGAGCTCCATCGCAGTCTTTAACACTGGTAGCATGCCGCGACAGCGTGGACGTGAACTGTATGTGCAGTTGACGGACTTTGAGCGAGGGCGTATAGTGGGCATGCGGGAGGCCGGGTGGACGTACCGCCGAATTGCTCAACACGTGGGGCGTGAGGTCTCCACAGTACATCGATGTTGTCGCCAGTGGTCGGCGGAAGGTGCACGTGCCCGTCGACCTGGGACCGGACCGCAGCGACGCACGGGTGCACGCCAAGACCGTAGGATCCTACGCAGTGCCGTAGGGGACCGCACTGCCACTTCCCAGCAAATTAGGGACACTGTTGCTCCTGGGGTATCGGCGAGGACAATTCGCAACCGTCTCCATGAAGCTGGGCTACGGTCCCGCACACCGTTAGGCCGTCTTCTGCTCACGCCCCAACATCGTGCAGCCCGCCTCCAATGGTGTCGCGACAGGCGTGAATGGAGGGACGAATGGAGACGTGTCGTCTTCAGCGATGAGAGTCGCTTCTGCCTTGGTGCCAATGATGGTCGTATGCGTGTTTGGCGCCGTGCAGGTGAGCGCCACAATCAGGACTGCATACGACCGAGGCACACAGGGCCAACACCCGGCATCATGGTGTGGGGAGCGATCTCCTACACTGGCCGTACACCACTGGTGATCGTCGAGGGGACACTGAATAGTGCACGGTACATCCAAACCGTCATCGAACCCATCGTTCTACCATTCCTAGACCGGCAAGGGAACTTGCTGTTCCAACAGGACAATGCACGTCCGCATGTATCCGTGCCACCCAACGTGCTCTAGAAGGTGTAAGTCAACTACCCTGGCCAGCAAGATCTCCGGATCTGTCCCCGATTGAGCATGTTTGGGACTGGATGAAGCGTCGTCTCACGCGGTCTGCACGTCCAGCACGAACGCTGGTCCAACTGAGGCGCCAGGTGGAAATGGCATGGCAAGCCGTTCCGCAGGACTACATCCAGCATCTCTACGGTCGTCTCCATGGGAGAATAGCAGCCTGCATTGCTGTGAAAGGTGGATATACACTGTACTAGTGCCGACATTGTGCATGCTCTGTTGCCTGTGTCTATGTGCCTGTGGTTCTGTCAGTGTGATCATGTGATGTATCTGACCCCAGGAATGTGTCAATAAAGTTTCCCCTTCCTGGGACAATGAATTCACGGTGTTCTTATTTCAATTTCCAGGAGTGTATAACAGGCTCTAGATACCGGCTCCCAGGTTGATGCCATATTTCTCGACTTTCGAAAGGCGCTCGACTCAGTTCCGCACTGTCGCTTGCTCCAAAAAGTGCGCGCTTACGGTCTATCCGATGATATATGCGGATGGATAGAAAGTTTTCTAACAAACAGGGAGCAGTATGTCGTCCTGAACGAGGTAACTTCAACAGGAACAAGAGTTACTTCAGGTGTGCCCTTTACGATTTACATAAACGATCTGGTTGATGGTATTGACAGCGGCATTAGATTGTTTGCCGATGATGCTGTAGTCTACAGGAAAGTAGTATCACACGAAAGTTCTGAACAAATCAATGAGGATTTTCAGAAAATAAATGCGTGGTGTAATGACTGGCAGTTATCTCTTAATATTAGTAAGTGTAACCTACTGCGTATAACAAGGCGAAAATCCCAATTAATGTATGAGCACAAAATAAATGATCAGTCTTTGCAAGCGATAACATCAGTCAAGTATCTGGGTGTGACTATTCGAAATGATCTCAAATGGAATGATCAGACTACACAAGGCGAACTCTAGATTGCGGTTTCTTGGTAGAAATATGAAGCGATGCAGTCCTTCATCAAAGTAAATAGCTTGCAATACGTTAGTTCGTACAGTCTTAGAGTATTGTTCGTCTTTATGGGACCCTTACCAGTTGGGGCTGATTCAAGAGATCGAGAAGATCCAAAGAAGAGCGGCAAGATTCGTGACTCGTACATTTAGCCATCGCGAGAGCGTTACAAATCTCACAGAAAATTTGAAGTGCGACACACTTGCAGATAGACGACGCGCTAAACAGAAGTGGCTGCTCACTAGATTCCGAAATCCAATCTTCACCGAGGATATAGGGCATATGTTATTACCACCAACTTTCAAATCGCGTAATCATCATCATTCAAAGATAATGGAAATAAGAGCTCGTACTGAGGCGTTCAGACAGTCCTTTTTCCCTCGCGCGATCCGCGAGTGGAACTGGGGAGAGGGGGAATATGACTTTGGCGCGAATTGTGCCCTCCGTCACACTCCGCTTGGTGGCTAGCGGAGTATACAGGGTGTTACAAAAAGGTACGGCCAAACTTTCAGGAAACATTCCTCACACACAAAGAAAGAAAATATGTTATGTGGACATGTGTACGGAAACGCTTACTTTCCACGTTAGAGCTCATTTTATTAATTCTCTTCAAATCGCATTAATCATGGAATGGAAACATATAGCAACAGAACGTACCAGCGTGACTTCAAACACTTTGTTACAGCAAATGTCCAAAATGTCCTCCGTTAGCAAGTATACATGCATCCACCCTCCGTCGCGTGGAATCCCTGATGCGCTGATGCAGCCCTGGAGAATGGCGTATTGTATCACAGCCGTCCACAATACGAGCACGAAGAGTCTCTACATTTGGTACTGGGGTTGCGTAGACAAGAGCTTTCAAATGCCCCCATAAATGAAAGTCAAGAGGGTTGAGGTCAGGAGAGCGTGGAGGCCATGGAATTGGTTCGCCTCTACCAATCCATCGGTCACCGAATCTGTTGTTGAGAAGCGTACGAACACTTCGACTGAAATATGTAGGAGCTCCATCGTGCATGAACCACATGTTGTGTCGTACTTGTAAAGGCACATGTTCTAGCAGCACAGGTAGAGTATCCCGTATGAAATCATGGCGGTGAATCGAGGAAGTACAGTACGTACTGACGAAACTAAAATGAGGTCTAACATGGAAATTAAGCGTTTACGGACACATGTCCACATAACATCTTTACTTAATTTGTGTGTGAGGAATGTTTCCTGAAAGTTTGGCCGTACCTTTTCGTAACACCCTGTGTATGTAGATGTAGATTTCCGTCGGATTCGGATAATTCCTTCGTGATGTGTCGGTTTTTTTGTCTTAAGTGTAAAATCTGCTAATATCTTATTTGTTTGCACTGCCAGCGGATCGCCACATCATTAGTCCCTCCGTCTCCACCAAGTTGTGCACAGAAGTGGACCTTGCGGCTAGAGCAGCAAGAACCTTTTTGATCGCTTGCGAGTCTCCGTTCATCGTGCATCGCACTGCAGTACACTAACTGCGCCGTGAGAGGACAGTAAATAGCGGTCACACACACGATGCAAGGGAGCGCCGTAAAACTGGGGTGAGTGCAGCGGCCGGCTTTGGGGCTGTTGTCCCGCGGAGCGCGCCACGCCGTAACGGCGCTAACAGCTGCGCCGTATCTCGCGAATACGACGTAATTTGGCGTTCCCCGCGCGCCCATACGGCCGTAATCTGCTCCGGGCGAATGATGAGCTGCATTGTGAACGGGCTGCGCGCCGCTGGGGAGCCCGTGCGGCCGGTGCGTGCTACGCGCTCCCCCTGGAGCTCCGATGGCCCAGTTTTAAGTTGGTATCACTGATAGACATCTCAGCGTGTCACGAAACACGGCGCATATCTGAATTCACTGGAATTTACGAGCCTTGTAGCACTGCAACTGTTCATTACGTCCAGTACCCGAGTTTCGTTTATTTGGAACAAAGCCTCGGACTAAGCTTCAATAAAACCTGTAGTTAAACACTTCAGTATCATGAATCCTATATGCTTTCATAGGCGTGGAGGTAAAGAAGCAGTGTATCCAACGACGCGCGAATACTCATACTTTAGCCATCCAGTATTTGATAATGAGAGTACTACCAGACTTGCAACGTATTTTACACTTCAAACTTTTATGACACTTTTTCTCGCTGATAACCCCCACGAAATAATGAAAGGAAAAAAAATATCGCTTACTACTTTTTCGCTGTTCATGCAGTAAAACTGCGACTTCAGGCATGACGTTTTGATTTCTCATTCACAAGACGTCTCATAGACAGTAGCCATGTACATCACAGCATGAATTTCAAAATTATATCATTGCGCTAAATACACACTCATCAAAAAAAAATTTGCATCATTTCCGTTCTGAGAGTTCCGGAACCTGTACAGAAAATTGGAATAGAGATCAACATCATTTCCGCCTTTTTCATTGCTCATGAAAATCACACATTGCATGTTGTACCACCATACAGCGAGACCTTCAAAGGTGGTGGTCCAGATAGCTGTACACACCGGTATCTCTAAACTCAGTAGCATGTCCTCTTGCATTGATGCATAGTGGCATACTATCCACAAGTTCATCAAGGCACTGTTGGTCCAGATTGTCCCACTCCTCAAAGGTGATACGGCGCAGATCCCTCAGAGTGGTTGGTGGGTCACGTCGTCCATAAACAGCCCTCTTCAATCTATCCCAGGCATGTGCGATAGGGTTCATGTCTGGACAACATGCTGGCCACTCTAGTCGAGCGATGTCGTTGTCCTGAAGGAAGTCACTCACAAGATGTCCACGAAGACGAATTCCTCGCCAATGTGCTGCCGATGTGGTTGCACTATCGATCGGAGGATGGCATTCACGAATCGCACAGCCGTCACGGCACCTTATATGACCACCAGCGGCGTACGTCGGCCCCACATAAAGCCACCACAAAATAGCGGATATCTCCACCTTGCTGCACTCGCTGGGCAGTGTGTCTAAGGCGTTCAGGCTGACCAGGTTGCCTCCAAACACGTCTCTGACGATTGTCTGGTTGAAGGCATATGTGACACTCACCGGTCAAGAGAATGTGATACCAATCCTGAGCGGTCCATTCGGCATGATGTTGGGCCCATTTGTGCCACGCTGCATGGTGTCATGGTTCCAAAGATGGACCTAGCCATGGACGTAGTTGCGCGTCATGCAGCCCATTGAGCACAGTTTGAGTCATAACACGACGTCCTGTGGCTGCACGAAAAGCGTTATTCAACATGGTGGCTTTGCTGTCAGGGTTCCTCCGATCCATAATCCGTATGTAGCGGTCATCCACTGCAGTAGTAGCCCTCCTATTTGGAAGGGGGTAAAAACGTGGAAGGAGATGGAACAAGGAGGAGATGGGCACAGATGGGGGAGGGGGGGAAGGACAGGGACAGAGAGAGGGGAGAGAAGGAGGTGGAAAGAGAAAGGAAAGAGGAAATGGACAGAGACGTGGCGATGAACAGAGAGGAAGAAAGAGGGGAGTGGATGAGATGAACAGAAACAGGAGCAGGAGGAAATGTACAGAGAAAGAAGGAGATGGAGGGAGAGAGGGAATAGGAGGAGATGGACACAGAAATGAATGAGGCGGAGATGGACAGGGAGAGGGCAGGAGGAAATGGACAGTGTGAGGAATAGGAGGAGATAGAGAGAGGAAGAGGTGGAGATGAACAGAAGGGGAAGGAGCAGATCGACAGAGAGAGGAGCAGGAGGAGATTTACAAGACAGAGAGAGGCAGGAGCAGATGAACAGACAACGGGAGGGGCCAGGGGGAGGATGATTAGATGGACTAAAAGAAGATCAGAACAAATACACATCCAGGCAAATAGTGAGCCGGAAATTCATTGACAGACTTTCGCAGGTGGAAGTATGGACAAAATCAAGAAAAAAAAAATGTCGACTAAAAATTGAACTGCACACATTAAGAGTTATAACCACTCGTTTATCTGCGACAGTGTGAAACACATCTCTTCTATTGCAAAAAGTGCTCTTAGCTCTTAAGGTATGGATTTTAAAGCCCATGTTTTTTTTTTTTTTACGACCACTTGAAGTTTGTTGCTGGGGCTCTTATAACCGAACAGGTAAGTGGCGGTCTACAGGGACACCAAATAGGTAGCACACTGCAGTTCAGTACTGCATCGTCACATCACTGCCGTCACACAGGAGTGCAAAACGATGTCTGCAACGCATCAGGCAAAAAGCATGGGATCTACACAAGATCCGACCGATGCTGCAGGAATATTTCTGCAAGAACATTATTTGCTGATGAATGAGGGGAGCAAATTTTTACTTGCAGATGACGAAAGAGGACCAAATGATAGGATATTGGTGTTCGTCAGCGAAAGGGGAAAATCCTGTTTAACAGATTGCAATTCGTTCTTTGTCGATGGAACGTTCAAAAGCTCCAGCAAGCAGTTTGGACAGTTATTTATTGTTCATGCCGATATTTCTAGTTCTGAGTGGGAAACAAACACAGTTCCAACCGTGTACGCCTTGCTGCCCAGTAAAAAGCGAGAAACGTACGATCGCTTTATCACAGCTGTTGAGAGCAACGTACGTGGATGGAATCCTACAGCTACCATGATGGATATTGAAGTTGCAATCATCCAATCAGTAACAGATTTGTTTCCTGATGCAAAGATTAATGGCTGCAACTACCATTTCAATCAGTGCTTGTGGAGGCAAGTGCAGAATTGCGATCTTGTTGCTGCCTACAAGGAAAATGAAGAAATTCGTTTTCACATAAGATTGTGGTCGGCCTTGACTCACATTCTGTAACAACAACGACGCCGTACTATTGTACATATAAGTAATTTTTTTTTCCATCTGATTGTTCGACAAACTAGTGTAATTGATGTTCTGATTTCATTTCTTTTTTGTTTCATGTCATTGTGTTAAGAAAACTGTAAACAAGTTTCAATGTAAAGATTAATGTTTATGTCAAATGTCAAGTAATATTGTGATAGAATTGAAATGTAACAAATTTTGGAACTGTTGTAAGATGTTTAAAATTGTAACTGTGCGTCTGGTCCATACGTAGGCAATGTGTTAGGATATTTAGAATGCAAAACCTCGGGTGAATACCCGGTGTGTCAGGGAGCGGTAAAAGGTGGATGGCAGGCGAGCGCGGGAAAATGCACGCGGGCACTGCACGGCACAACGGGCTCAGCAGTAGTAGTTGGAGTTTGGCATTGGTCTGAGCAACACCTTCTGGAGCGAGGAGGCTCTCCCGGAAGACGTAGTTTCACTGAGCCTCGGGTACGCTGTTCCAACGCCCACACAGCATGGCAAAATTCCATAGGCACTAAATGGAAAAGTATTGCGACGCTAAGAAGAATTAAAGTGCCGATACGTCAAGAGCCATAGCTGTGGTTGTATGTGTGCTCTGTGCCTCGCCATCTCGCCGCTCGCCAACCGCCGCATCGATACAAGCAGGTTGAAACTTTTAGTACTGTATTCGTATGGACCATAGAGTGAACTGTTCAATAATAACCTAAATTTTACCAGAACTTTCCCATCATTTAATTATCCTCACAGCTAACCTAGACTGGGTCCTTTCCAAATGTTGTGCAATCCGAGTGTCCCGAAATGAAAAATTAAATGTTGTGTTAATAATAATTAGTTGCAGACCTCGTTATGTTAGAATGGTGTTTAAAGAACTGTTTTGTTAATGAACCAGTAAATGAATAACGAAGGTCTAACGAAGTTGAAAGATATCTTTAATATTGATATAGTAATGAAGTTTAATTATTTCGAGACAGATATAAAGGTATTTAAATGAACAGTAAAAAAAAAGTGTAGTAACTCATACTGGAAATCTTGAACGCATAATAATTTCAGTAATCAATTTTTTTATACAGTTTCAGAGTCACCCCCCTTTTTATTCATTTGAATTATGAAGTGTTCTAAATTGGTTTGACCAGCAAAAGTTAAAGTCAATATAAAAAGCCAAAATTTATCAGTGTTTTATCTTTATCAAAATTGACATTTTGTGTGTGGCTTGAAAGTGCTATTTCTAGGGTAACCTATGCCCGATTTTAATCAGATCAATAGACAGTATGAATTTTCGTAGTATACATTATAGTGTATTCATGGTTTTTCCATATCAGTACAGAACGTGAAACTATCAGTTCAATAGATTTTCTGGTTCTAAAATTTTACTATATTATGCAGTGTTACTACGTGTTGTTTTGCATGAATATACACCAACTTGTACAGGGAAGAAACTCAGTTAATGCCTAATTACGCTGGCGACCGGTTTATTATTAAATTGGTAGCATCTTCTGGTTTGCTTTTGGTCGATCCTGAAGTGTAATTGCATCTCGAACTTACTTGACGGATCATTGTTATTACAGAGTGGCTGTCAGTCTGATTTGCCACCATTCAGGTACACGCGGTCGATATCTATACGAAAATCCTTTCTCATAAGGTGAACCCCGATCACTTACCATAGTACAGGCTTTAACGAGTATTGTGTGCCCCACGAGCACGTTACAATTCCCCTGGACATGTTAGATGATGGATGGCTATGCATTCAGGAGAGCACGCCAGATAATGAAAAACTGCAGGATTTTTACGACTATTTTGTTGAACAATGGCTGGGTAATGAAGACATGCCAAGAGATATATGGAACTGCGCAGGAAGGCGTCACCGCACCAACAATGTTTCAGAACGATGGAATCGGAGGATAAATACATTAATTTCGAAGGTTCATCCAAATTTTTACTCCTTAGTAAAAATTCTCTGAGAAGACGCAGAATATCATGGGCACCGACTAGTTTTAAATCTAGGTGTGAAAAGAAGAAAAAAGTCCGCAATTAAGACGGATGAGATAGTTTCTAAGACCCTTACAAGACTCCAAGTTGAAGGCAATATAAAATCATTTCTTACTTGCGTGGCTTATTCACAGAAATTACAATGAAAAGAAAATAGCTGAAGCTACAGCAACATTTGTAAATATTGAAAAGGGGTTCAGTTCACGCCGATAGCCTTATTGCCAAAATTGTAAATAAATAATTATCCTGTAAATATTATAAATAAATATAGTGCGGGACGAAGAGACTACCTCCTCGTGGTGTTCCCTTGAAATGACACAAAGTCGGTAAATGTCTCTTGCAAATTGTAAAAGATTCGCTAATGAAGTCTGAAAAGTCATAGCTTTTCTGACAATCACAATCAGCATTTTTGTGTAGAGAATATTAGAAACAATGTCTGTTTGAGTGGACGATGAATACATCTTGTTTGAATACATAAATTGCATTCCTTAACGCTAATTGCTAGCAGGACTCACATTAGACCTCAGTACACTTCCCTGCCTGGTACGGAAAAATTGAGGTTTATTTCGAAATAATTAAAGAAAAAGTTTCTAGTGAGAACCAAATTCTTTACTTGGCTCCTCTTAATATACGGTAAAAGGTTGCCACTCCTATCATATCAAATTTTGGGTGAGGGGTTGAAAGATGGAAAACATTTTTAGTTTCTATAGTTTCTGTAAAAGACATCGTTAAGTATGAGGTTGAGCGAAAATTATGCCCTAGGTAAGATTAATCAGAACAAAAATTCCAATGAATAAGGTCTTACGCACAACTGCTCTGCAACTAATGGTTGACATGATATCGTGGGGACAAAATCAGCTCCGATTTCTAATTTGACTAAGGCTACTCTTCCGTTCCCAAAAAAACCTGAAATAATGTAACGTGGTCCAACTGGAGGAATGTGAATGTCCCTCGGCAGCTGCCCGGGCCGGCAGAAGCCGAGCGCTCAGTCACACTAAGCGGTAGTGGCGCAGCATTTGCGACACACCCTGTGGCGGTCCCTTAGCATCCCGGATTTCTGACAAGTGTCGCCACATTTCAGTGTCTCACAAGTGTCGCTTCTCACAAGTGTTTAAACTCCTTATAGCACTATACTGCGTCACGTGTCATATCAACATACAGTGTATTACCAAATATGTATTACGATGCAGTTAATGTTATCTTCTGGGAGGATTTTAGTAAATAGACCGTGAGTTACCTAATGGATTTGGCTTATCGAACCTGAACTTAGTGCTACGAAAGAAACCAGACAGCTAAAGATGGAAACTTGGGAAATGTTTTAAGTAGCCAAGTTTGCTTAAATGAAATGAAAACGGTCGCCAGCCTAATTAGGCAAAGTAATGTGAAACATTACTTTTATGTAATCTGTATAGAGCTATGATAAAGGAAAGCTACTGTTACTCCTTTCCAAAAGAAGTACAATGAACTCTACTATAATCGGATAAGTGGTACAGTGATGCTAGCAGTTATAAATAGTATATGCAAGTTCTCATACAAACAGTTAACATCTTATTTCTTCTCAATAGTAATTACATTGTTATATATGAATTACGTGATCACCAGAAGTTATGAAAGTCAATATTAAACAGAAATTGACATTAACGTAGTCCCATTTCAACAGTAACTTTCCATATTGTACAAATATAATTAAAGGTCACTTGCAACAGGATTTTTACACTCATTAAGAAGTAATACTGTTTCTATTTTTTTATGGATAATGGCAATTACAGTAACTTTATCTTCAATTTAAAAAAATTGTTGGTAGGGGCTCTCAAACTGACTTTCCAGTTTCCACCACATCAAGTACACAAAATTCAAAATTTACTTCAACCACAATTAATATATTCATTATTCAAGCAGGTTTATGCATTTTAAACAACTCAAAACTGGGGACCCTTAAACTGTCCAATACCATAAAGCAAAGTTAACACACTTTTCTGAGGCAGTTTGTAAGATGCAAACTTTGGTATTATTCTTTCACTAATTTCACTCACCTTGCATGGCTTTTAGAACAGTTAATGGTGGCAATTTTCTGTATATAATTTTAAGTATGACTTTAAGTGCATTTACCCTCTAACTAGCATCAAAACAACGTGCTGTCTTATAAGCCATTAACACAACCAGTAATTTTCACTAACAGAATTTAATGCAGTTAATCTTTAAGGCACAAACACTTTGAAATAAAGGAAATCAATCACTATGTAGCTTTTTCATAAAAGCAACGCTAACTTCCTCCCTTAGCTTCAATTGAAACTACAGTATCTCTAGATATATTTTTGCATTCAGAATTGTGCAAACAATCAACCACTTATTTTCATTAGATTTTAACAAACAAGATACTCGGATGACAGTATTTATATGGAGTGGATCCTAAGAGGTATAGTGAGAGGGACCAAATCAAGGATCAGACAAAAGTTTCACATAATTTGCCTGATTATTGCAAATTAAACAACACTTAAATGTAATTGTTCATAATCTGACAAAATTCTGACCTCCTATAACTGCTGGAGTGATTGCGCAATATCGGTGGCCAGTACATAACCGCTACAGGTCTGTCCTCTGGATGTAATTGGCTCTATGATCTTCTTGGCGGCGACATTTCCAACAATAGAGCCTTTCCCATTAATAGAGCACCATTTTATAGCCGTATACACATCCGACGCCTTTCCATATTAATCCAGGTACTGGATGCCACCTTCGGTACTTGCGCAGTTCACTCTATTGCTGCTCAGAAAATGCAGTAGCTAGCTGCCGACTGCCTGTGCTCTCTCACTTGGCGCCCAGACTCAGCGCCACATCCACCTTTTCCTAGCGCGCCAACTCACTTCCGTTGCAGATAGGAAGTACTGTTACTTTTCATTTTATGCAATGCAAGTCCCTAGGTATGAACCAGCTTATACATAGTTGCAAGCAAACATATTTAATAAAATCTCAACATTTAAACACAATAGTAAGTCAAAATAAAATAACCTAAATTAAATATTACTTTCCTCCAATTAATACAAAGAATTTAAATGGTGAAGAGGAAGCATTTTACACAACTTTCCACTTCATTACAATAGGTCAAAGACATTACATAGTAAAAAATACATACTTGACATAAATCAGAATTAATCAGTACAAAATATTTACTGTATTAATTATGGTGTTACACTCTGACGCACCCTGGATGTGTAGTGTGAACCATAATTATTTATGACGTACTTCAGTGGTGTATTGGAAGTCGAGATGAACAATTTGTTAGGGGACACTTGTGTTTTATGAAGTTGGGAAACTGCCACAGACTGGCAAACTGCCACAGAAAGGCAAACTGCCGCAGACTGGCACACAGAAACCACCTAAGCTGTAGTGCATGTGCATCGCGTGAGATTATTCTCTCGCTCTCTTCGTGCAAAGTAAGTCCTGCAGAACAAATAGATGGGCTGTTTTTGTAGGAAATTTAATGGGTTGAATTTTATACTGGAATAAGTTTCCTCCAGAGGCCGCAGTTCTCAGGCCATTCAGTCAAAACGTACAAAAGTGACCTTCAAACGCATCCTCTAGCCCCAACCCCTCAATCATCCCCTGTCTCCTTAGGTCAGAACTTCTAGTATGTTGTTCATGGCACTCTCTCCTACTACTGCACAAAAATTTACGATTGCAGATGTTATTTGCCATGTTACATCGTTTTTTGTTTTCACTGACTTGGCTATTACTATGCTAACGTCTTAGTTGTGAAATTTGCAAAATTGATGTGTGTGCAAATCTTACCTCATAATTTTGTGAATGTTAACAGCAGAAAATCATAGTTAAATCCTTTTGCTTGATGGTCATCTTACTACGAAACTACTGTGCTTGTAACAGTTAAGCTTACACAGAATTTTAAGTGTTATTCTTTTCTTTAATTATCGTGATGGGAAAGTTTACATTGTTAATGTTGAAGAAACATCCGAAGAAGCGAGAGGCGAAACAGCCTAGTCAATGGAAACCAATGAAGGTCGAATATGGGAAATAAATCATGTAGTCGCAAATTTTTGTACAGTCTCGACTTGCTCTGAACCACTTCATAGACTATTATCGTTTACACACTGTATACATACTGATTAACAAAACAAGTGAAGCACCCAGAAGAGGAGCAGGAACCGAAATAATACTTCACGCGTTGAGAGGGAATGTGATGCTATTCCAGCGATCGTAAAATCGAGTCGACTTATCAGTAAGACGTTGTACCCCTGCTGCCTCCCCCGAGGCAAGTTGGCCCATGTCTGTTGCAACTCATCCTTGATGAATTAGATACTGGCATTGGTTCGAGGCTGTTGCCTGAGCTGGCCCCACACATCTTCTATCAGGTACAAATGTGCTGATCTCGCTGGCGACGCTTGTACCACTCTATGACGCAGGAAGTTCATAGAGACAGCGCCATGTGTGGACGAGCATTGTCCTGTTGAAAAATGGCACCGCGATACTGACCCAACTACATCTACGCGATTACTCTGCTATTCACAATAAAGTGCCTGGTAGAGGGTTCAATGAACCAACTATCTCTCTCGAACGACGTGCCGGAAAACGAGCACTTAATTTTTTCTGTGCGAGCTCTGATTTCTCTTATTTTATCGTGATGATCATTTCTCCCTGTGTAGGTGCGTGCAATCGTAGGAGAAACTGATGATTGAAATTTCATGAGAAGATCCCGTCTCAACGAAAAACGCCTTTGTTTTAATGTTAGCCACTTCAATTCACATATCATGTCTGTGGCACTACTCTATTTCACCATAATACAAAACGAGTCGCCCTTGTTTGAACTTTTTCGATGTCATCCGTCAGTCCCACCTGATGCGGATCCCACACCGCACAGCAGTACTCCAGAATATACTCCAGAATATGGAGGACAAGCGTGGTATAAATAGTCTCTTTAGTAGACCTGTTGCACCTTCTGCCAATGAATCGCAGCCTTTGTTTTGCTCTACCCACAACATGTCATCGTTCCGATTTAGGTATTTGCAATTGTAATCTCTAAGTATTTAGTTGAAAATACAGCCTTCAGATTTGTGTGACTTATCGCGTAATCGAAATTTAGCGGATTTCTTTTAGAACTCATAGAACAACTTCGCACTTTTCTTTATTTAGGGTCAATTGCTACAATTCGCACCATACTGATATCTTATCTAAATCATTTTGCAATTCGTTTTGGTCACCTGATGACTTTACAGGACGGAAAATGACATCATCTCCAAACAATCTAAGAGGGCTATTCAGATTGCCTCCTATGTCGTTAATGTACATCAGGAACCATAGAGAGCCTATAACACTTCCTTGGGGCACGGCGGGTATTACTTCGGTTTTACTCGATGACTTTCCGTCTATTACGACAAACTGTCACCTTTCTGATAGGAAATCCAAATCCTACCCACAACTGAGGCGTTCATACGCACGCAATTTGGTTAGAAGGAGCCTGTGAGGAACGGTGTCGAAAGCCTTCTGGAAATCTAAAAATATGCAATCAATTTGGCATCCCCTGTCGATAACACTCATTACCTCATGAGCATAAAGAGCTAGTTGTGTTTCACGAGAACGACGTTTTCTGAATCGGTGCTATGTGTCAATAAATCGTTTTCGTCGAGGCAATTCATAATGTTCGAACACAGTATATGTTGCAAAACCCTACTGCAAATCGACGTTAGTGATATGGGCCTGTAATTCAGCGGATTACTCCTGTCCCCCTTTTTAGGTATTGGTATGATTGGAGCGATTTTCCAGTCTTCAGGTACGGAACCTTCTGTGAGCAAGCGGTTGTATATAATTGCTAAATATGGAGCTACTGCTTCAGCGTACTTTGAGAGGAACTTGAATGGTATACAATTTGGACCGGAGGCCTTGCCTTTATTAAGTGATTTAAGCTGCTTTGCTACACCGAGGATATCTACTTCTGTGTTTCTCATCTTGGCAGTTATTCTTGATTGGAATTTAGGAATATTTACTTCGTCTTCTTTGGTGAAGGAGTTTCGGATAACCGTGTTTAATAACTCTAATTTAGTGTCACTGTCATCAGTGACTTCACCGTTGCTATCGCGCAGTGAAGTTATTGATTGCGTCTTGCCACCGATGTGCTTTATGTATGACTAGAATCTCTGAGTTTTCATAGGAGTAAAACACGAGAACCAGGATACATGTGACCTACCACTGTGCCGCCAGAGTGCCCTCAGTGAATACCAGCCGTGACCTGAGGTCACAATGGATCGCTCTCCAAGGTGACGCCAGGAGTAACACTTTTGTGCCTCTCCAGCCCATTGCAAGAATGGGACCTCCCCCCCAAGTCGCAGCCAGACTCGCCTACCTTGAGCATTCGGAGTAGGGCAGAATCGCGACTCATTGATGAACACAGTACGATGCCGTCCTTCAGCAGTTCACGCTTCCCCGTCGCAGTACTACCGCAAACGCAGTCGATTTGTGTTTCGGTATTAATAGCAGCCAACGTAACTGCCTTGTCTGACTGCTGTTAGTCTTCGACCAACGGTGCAGGATGACACAGATGTTGCAGGGATTCCGTTACTTGTTCTCGGATGGCGAAGATGTGAAGATATTACGATGTACTTTGCCCATAATACGACGATCCTCCCTTGTGGTGGCCAGACGTGTCGACCGACTTGTAAGCCTGCCCTCACGTTGCCGTACAGTCCAACATCGGACCACTGTCACATCAGAATGCCACACAAATCTGGATACTGAACGATCCGACCAGGCGGCCAAGTGGAGACGCTCAATGAGGGCCCTTCCAAACTCTGTCAGAGCTGATAACGCTGCCTCCCACCAGTATGTGATCTCCATGTCCTTCCCAGTGATCATTTAATATATGATGCTGTTCACGTCCCTTCTATACCGTAACAGGCCTGGTAAAGACACTAAGCACGAACAGCACTGATGCATTTGGTGGTCGTTTTACCTGTCACGAATAATTGCAGCTCCAGTGGCTGACGGTGGTATGTGATCGCAGTCACATTGACATCCAACCATGTATTCTGGGTGCTTCACTTCTTTGCTCAGGCGGTAAACAAGGCTTTTTTACAAATACAGGGTATAGCTAAATTCCCTTTACAAACTTTGAGGGCAAGTCCAAAACAACAAAACAGTAAATATGGGCTCTAAAATGCGAATCTTAAGACCTATGAGAGCTCCTGAAATGTAAAAGATCTCTTTCATCGTATCGAAGTGTTCAGTAGAAGAGATATTTTTCACAGTAGCGAAGATGAGCAAGTGCTCACAGCTCCTGAAGTAAGCATTTTGAAGCCAATGTTTACTGGACATTTTTGTCTTCTTTTGGTCCATACTACTTCCTCCCAAAATATGGAAATCGAAGAGTTTGCATTAGAAGAGATGTGTTCCACAGTGTCGAAGATGAACAGGTGCTCATATCTCTTAAAGTGTTCATTTTAGAGCCCATGTTTACTAGACATAGACTTGTGTTGGTGTAGGGAACCAGTTCTCAAAGTCTGCAAAGGAAATTTAGTTACACTCTATATGTGTCAGGCAACACAAGTCTACGGCTGCATCTCATGCGTTTTCTCTGTAGGAGAAGACGAACTTACACTTCCAGATTCTCTTTGTCTTAGTCTTTGTCTTAATTTTGCACTACTTAAACATAGAGTAAAACCCCTTTTTATTTTTCGTTCCACTGCCGAAGTTTTGTCTACTACCGAGTATAATGTTAATAACAGTCAGAGCGTGTAGTTGTTCATTCATGGGTAAAAATTATGTATAACAAGGATATTTCAGGGTATTAATATTGAGATGATACCAGTTCGGACGGGTAGCAAGCACCTTTCGTACTGTATATGACACCAGCATAATTTACGCTCTTCAGTTCCTCCGAGAATTTTCAACGTAGTCGGCCTGTAATGTTCAAGTAGTAGCTGTTTCCAGTTTCTCATTCTATATGTATTAAGTGTAGCTCGACAGTAAAGTAAATAAATTTTGATCGTTTATAACAGGACGCCCTTTCCGCTGTGGGGAAGAGCAGTTTGGTACTTAGTTGGTAGTCAGTGAATGAGTAGATGAAATTCTGCTAGACCAAGCGGACAGAAATCGTTATGGAGCTAGAAACTTACGCATATTATGTAGTGCACTGATAATCAATGCTCGCAGCGTATTGTATAATCAGACTATACTGAATATACGAGGCTTGGAACTTAAATAGTGGCAACTATTTATTTACAACTGATACAAAAGAGTTACATGTTTGCACCTGTGACTGTCCTTCAAAGTAGTCACCAGCGTTGTGTAGAAGCCGTTGCCGGCGATGTGGAAGACGTAGTATACCGTTGGCAGAGACTGTTCCGTTGATGGTGCGAATGGATCGGTCTATTGCCTGTCGAATCTCTGGAACAGTTCTGAAGCGAATGCTAGGAAGTGGTTCCTTCATCTTCAGAAACCAAATCAAAGTCACAAGGACGTAAGTCCGTGGAGTATGGTGGACGGTACAGTACTTCCCAGTCCCGTCGACCGAACAGAGCAGCCACAGCTTGCGCTGGATGCGCCCGCGCATTGTCGTCCAAAATGACGGGTTTCGTGGGCGAGCTCATCAATCGTATGGCGTCGATCACTGTCCACTAACGCGGCAACAGCATGCACTTCTTCTTCAGAGACGCTAGGACGACCTGCCCGATGCATGTCTGCCACAGTTTGCCGACCTTCGTTGAAGGCTTTTACCCAAAGTGCCACTGTTCTGTACGGCAATGCTGATTCCCCGCACGTCTCTTGGAGACCTTGATGACACTGTCGTGCTGTACGACCGCAGGCACATTCAATATTGATCCAGCTCCGTTGTTCCTGTTTCGAAAACAGAGTGACACCGTTGCTTTAGACCCCTCGCTCACAAGTGACTGTGTTTCCCTCGACTGGGCGCACGCAGGTCACGTGGGACGGGCGAGTCCATTTGCTCGGAGGTAAGGTAGGTATTTCAACAAAGTGTGCTCTCAGCGGCAATAGTAGACACCCCATTGCATGGAGTCTCCATTGCAGTGTTGTCGCTATTTAAATTCCAACCTACGTATCAGTTTTGTCAGACTTATGTTGATCACTCAGCCCTTAACATTGTGGTAAGAATGGAGCTTGACACGAAAGAAAAATATATATATATATATATATATATATATATATATATATATATATATTTTTCTTTTCTTTCGTCTCACGCTCCATTCTTACCACAATGTTAAGGGCTGTATATATATATATATATATATATATATATATATATATATATATATACAGGGTGAGTCACCTAACGTTACCGCTGGTTATATTTCGTAAACCACATCAAATACTGACGAATCGATTCCACAGACCGAACGTGAGGAGAAGGGCTAGTGTAATTTGTTAATACAAACCATACAAAAATGCACGGAAGTATGTTTTTTAACACAAACCTACGTTTTTTTAAATGGAACTCCGTTAGTTTTGTTAGCGCATCTGAACATATAAACAAATACGTAATCAGTGCCGTTTGTTGCATTGTAATATGTGAATTACATCCGGAGATATTGTAACCTAAAGTTGACGCTTGAGTACCACTCCTCCGCTGTTCGATCGTGTGTATCGGAGAGCACCGAATTACGTAGCGATCCAAAGGGAACGGTGATGGACCTCAGGTACAGAAGAGACTGGAACAGCACACTACGTCCACATGCTAACACCTTTTTATTGGTCTTTTTCACTGACGCACATGTACATTGCCATGAGGGATGAGGTACACGTACACACGTGGTTTCCGTTTTCAATTACGGAGTGGAATAGAGTGTGTCCCGACATGTCAGGCCAATAGATGTTCAATGTGGTGGCCATCATTTGCTGCACACAATTTCAATTTCTGGCGTAATGAATGTCGTACACGCCGCAGTACATCTGGTGTAATGTCGCCGCAGGCTGCCTCAATACGTTGTTTCATATACTCTGGGGCTGTAGGCACATCACGGTACACATTCTCCTTTAACGTACCCCACAGAAAGAAGTCCAGAGGTGTAAGATCAGGAGAACGGGCTGGCCAATTTATGCGTCCTCCACGTCCTATGAAACGCCCGTCGAACGTGTACCTCGCCCCTCATGGTAATGTACGTGTGCGTCAGTGAAAAAGACCAATAAAAAGGTGTTAGCACGTGGACGTAGTGTGCTGTTCCAGTCTCTTCTGTACCTAAGGTCCATCACCGTTCCCATTGGATCCCGACGTAATTCGGTGCTCTCCGATACACACGATCGAACAGCGGAGGAGTGGTACTCAAGCGTCAACTTTAGGTTACAATATCTCCGGATGTAATTCACATTTTACAATGCAACAAACGGCACTGATTACGTATTTGTTTATATGTTCAGATGTGCTAACAAAACTAAGGGGGTTCCATTTAAAAATACTTAGGTTTGTGTTAAAAAACCTACTTCCGTGCATTTTTAATGGTTTGTATTAACCAATTACAATAGCCCCTCTCCTCACGTTCGGTCTGTGGAATCGATTCGTCAGTATTTGATGTGGTTTACGAAATATATCCAGCGGTAGTGTTAGGTGACTCACCCTATATATATATATTGCATGTATGTAATCTCATATACAAGGAGGGTTCAATAAGTAATAAAACAAAAAAATGGTTCAAATGGCTCTGAGCACTATGGGACTTAACTGTTGTGGTCATCAGTCGCCTAGAACTTAGAACTACTTAAACCTAACTAATCTAACGACATCATACACATCCATGCCCGAGGCAGGATTCGAACCTGCGACCGCAGCTGTCGCGCTGTTCCAGACTGTAGCGCCTAGAACCGCTCGGCCACAACGGCCGGCGTAATACAACACATTTTTTCCTGAAGGCAGGTTGACTTTACTCAGGATTCCAGTACGCCATATTATTACCCACTCTATTTTTCTACAAAATCTCCGTTTAATGCGACATCGTTACGCCATCTCACTGGGATGACCTGTAAACCGCATGGTATCACTCCACTGGTCGATATTGAAACCAACGTCTTTCTGCATCAATAACTTCCCCATCATCCACGTACTGCTTCCTGTGAAGGCATTCTTCATTCGGCCTAACAAATGGAAGATGCGAGATCTGGGCTGTAGGGTGGATGAGGAAGAACAGTCCAATGTTGTGAGCTCCTCTCGGGTGCGACGACTTTTGAGATGGCTTGCGTTGTCGTGGAGAAGGAGAAGTTCGTTCGCATTTTTGTGGCGACGAACTAGCTGAAGTCGTTTCTTCAACTTCCTGAGGCAGGTATATAAATGAGTCGAGTTGCCTTTCTATGTGACAGGTATAACAAACACCAGAGTGCATTATTGTTGTTTGGAGTTGATCGTTGCTCCATGAGATGGCACATCAACCAGAATAACGTCTTCGGAGTCTCTGAAGACCATCACTATGGCTTCACCGGCTGAGAGTGCGATTTTGAACTTTCTCTTCGGAGGAGAGGTGGTGTGACACCACTCCATAGATTGCCGTTTTGTTTCCGGTTCGAAGTGATGAGCCCGTTTTTCATCGCCTGTGACAATCTTCGACAAAAAATTGTCACGATTAGCCTGGTAACGCGCCAGTCATTCCGTACAGATTGTCCTTTGTTGCTCTTTATGGTCTTCTGTTGGGCGGTGAGGAACCCAGTGGAACTGGTGACGAGTGCGGCAGCACTACCGACAGGGGCGTCCAGTTAAACAGCGAGACGTTTGACTGTGATCCGTCGGTCATCTCGAATGAGAGTGTCTGCACGTTTCAGTAATGCAGGAATCACAGATGTGCGTAGCCGGCCGCCACGCGGGAGGTTGTATAGGCATGCTCGGCCTTGTTGTGATGACAGTCGCCTAGCCCAACTACTCACCGAGTTATTGTTCACTGCCAGGTCCCCATAGACACTCTGCAAGAGCCTGTGAATATCTGCAAAGCTCTGATTTTTCGCCAAAAGAAACTCAATGACAGCTCTCTGCTTGGAACGTACCTCCGGTACAGACGCCGTATTGCCGTCTACGTATAGCTTCGCCACCTATCGGAACGCCGTAAAATTGTAGGGGCTGAAGCGGGAATATTCCACCATGTCCCGCAACAAATTCCGAATTTTTCAACCATAATTGGCCAAGAAAATAAGGTGTTGCATTACTTATTCAAAGCCCTCGCAGTTTGCAGTTTCGCTAAGCTGAATCACATTCGACATATCAGTTTTCGAAACTCGTTTTGGTTTTCTCGTTGAGGAACTCAATGTCTGTATCACTTTACGTGAAGGATTCATCCAACTAAGAATGTTTGTCTTTCACATTATAATATGTAATGCTAGTTACGCCAAATGCATTTCGCTTAGCCGTCATAATATCTGAGTAAATGAAAGAGTTTCATTATGTTAGTATTTTCTTTCTAAAATCCTGCAAACCCGCAAACATTGATAGGAATATGTTGTTGACTAATATCATTTCGAGGTAATTAATGTTGCAGTGCTCATGTTGTGCGGTTCTTCTGGTAAATATGATACGTTCAAATTAAATATTAATTAAATAAAAGAGGCGCTTGAGAGTGGCAGCTGAAATTAAATATATCTAAAAAGATGACGTTTGCAGACTGCAGCAATTGAATACAGACAGATAGGTTGTAATTACTTTTATTTCCTGTGAATCACTGAGGCTATATTTTATCACGCTGCGAGACTAAAACTTTTTCATATTACATCAGTATTTCACAAAATTGTTGCCCCCTGTATTTGTGATCTGAGGGCAGCTTTTCCTGTGTTTTCGATCTTATAACCCTTTGACCCAAAGACAGAACATTGGCAGGCGGGCTTCTGTTCAGACAGTATGCAGGGTGATTCACAAAGAAAGAACAGAATTCAGTTGTTTATTACAGACGAATTATGAAAGATAGAAACACATTGCGCATGTCAGTATATATAGGATGATTCGAAGTTTTATGCCCGCACGGACACTATACCATACACTCAACATGGGAACCATGCGTTGCACGAGAAACATAGAAATGGTATTCATTTCACTCGAATCATCAGGTCCTTGTTTATTAAATCGACAGCTTCAATAATTCGATTTTCTAGCTCCTGATGAATAGCTGCCACAGGCGGGGCAAAGACTGTCTCTTATACACTGTCACAGAAAAAAACTCAGGATGTAAGGTCTGTTATTGTCCTGTAACCACTCCTCCACGGGCCGCGCATTATGTACAGGTGCTCGATAGTGTTAAAAGATGCAATCGCAATACCCGAATTGCTCTTCAACAGTGGGAAGCAACAAGGTGCTTAAAACATCAGTGTAGACCTGTGCTGTGAGAGTATCACGCAAAACAGAAAGGGGTTCAAGTCCTCTCCATGAAAAACACAACCACACCATAACATCACCGCCTCCGAATTGTACTGTTGGCACTACACGTGCTGGCAGGTGACGCTCACCGGGAATTCGCCATACCAACACCCTCCCTTCGGTTCATTGTGTACCGTGATTCGTCACTCGACATAACATTTCTCTACTATTCAATTGTCCAATGTTTTCGCTCCTTACACCAAGCGAGGCGTCGTTGGGCATTTACCGACGTGATGTGTGGCTTAAGAGCATGAAATCCACGTTTTCTCAACTCCCGCCTATCTGTCGTAGTACTTGCAGTGGATCCTGATGCAGTGATGGTCTGGATAGATGTCTGCCTATTACACATTACGACCCTCTTCAACTGTCGGCGGTCTCTGTCAGTCAACAGACGAGGACGGCCTGTTCGCTTTTGTGCTGTACGTGTCCCTTCACTGGTCCACTTGACTATTACATTGGAAACAAAGGACCTAGGGATGTTTGGGAACGTTGAAATCTCACTTACATACGTATGACACAAGTGACACCCATCACCTGACCACGTTCGAAGTCCGTGGATTCCGCGGAGCGCCCCATTCTGCTCTCTCACGATGTCTAAAGCCCACCTTGCAGTAGGTGGCAGCACAATGCACATAATATGTGAAACGTATGTTTTTTGGGGCTGTCCGTATGCTTCTGATCACATAGTGTATCAGATGTACTTGAGAAAATATTTGGCGTCTTTCAATATCTACCAGTTAAGAGTTCTCCTCATTTGCTCTGCACTCTCCAGCGAGATAAACAATCCAGTGACCACTGACCCTGGTCGACTTTCCAAGTGTACAACATGCTCTGTTTGTTCAAAGCGAAATAAATCTCAAAACAATTAGGCAGAATCACAACGTATGGCGTAAATGGCTGACCGTAGACAAACTGCAGTTCCCGGTATCATAGAATTCAATTTATATTTAATCCTATTAAGAGCCTCTCTACTTCCTACTTCACATGCACTGGAACTGTTAACCCAGAATATCTGTACGATGTGACTGATTCTAATAATTGATTAATCGTGCAGTAATGGGCTATTATATTTTTATGCTTAGTGACATGCACAATTTTTTTCAACTCTCTCAAAAACTAGCTGCTACTTAACACCAACCATACTTGATATTTTGTCACTATCTGAGTGGATAATAAAATGTTTAACTTGATGATCTAGTGAAGAATTTTGAACGTGAGTGCAAACTCTGAGTGATGGGCCGCGAAATAAAGTGAAAATGTGGGCAGTGGCCAAAGTTATTAATCCACTGATTACTTTCTGCAACTCTATGAGGAAGCTCATTCAAGTTACATAGTGGCTTTGCTTTTCGGTAAGTGATGTTATTGTAGAGTGCATCTCATTCATTTTCCTACGTGTGGGAAATGGTTCTATCAATTCATTTGTCAAGTGTTTTATGAAGATTATATTGTGTTTATAACTGATTGTTCTTGGAAACGGAAGAGTGTGGCAAGTACTTTACTTTCTTTCTGTTCATAAATATTTGTTGTGTCCCTGCAGACTTATCAAACACCACGGGGAACCGGTGTGAATTTACATTCTGTGGTGTCCTTTGACAGTGTTCTATGGAGTGGTTTAAACAAGTTATACGGTTTCATAGTGTTTTTTTCCTACATTGCTGAAAGAGTCGATAATACTCATAGTGTTCAATATACAGAACTAAGTTCAGTTTCTACCGCTATGCATTTTATATCTTGTAGAAACGTCTGTTTACGCTGTTGGCAACCGCTACCAAGAGCTAAACTCCAACCTCAGTGCTGTCTCTGATGGTATTAATACATCAGTGTGCAGCGTGCTGCCATTTTTTACCGACATACCATCAACATCACTACTTGGGTTGTCGATAGCAGCACAGATCAGTGCCATTTTTTAAATACCATGCACACATTTTCAGTTTTGCCCTGTGTGTCTTTTTAGGTACGTTGAACGGATGACCATATTTATCTGTCAGATTTTTGAAATTTCTGCTGTCAACAGCTCGAAGAACAGTCATTAGAAGGTACTCTGAGACAGATGTATTTAGTGATGTATCTGATACCAGTGAGCTTTCTTCATACTCAACCCAGAGTTAACAGCCCATTATTTCCCGCTAGATACCAGCAATGAAACTTCCTTCAACAGAAGCAAGTAGCTCCAAAGATGATTTGTTTAAATCTTCTACAAAGAGAACAAGATAGGAATTTGTGCAAAGTCTGCCAAGATAGGGACAAGTGTAGTTCTGCCATGCCAACAAACATGTATTTCTACAGTGTGTTACTACAATGCATAGAAAGTATGGGAAATGTCCCATTCGCCGCCAGCCTCTCAGAAAGGAAAATCCACATGGATTTCTCAAAGCCATAAACTTTTTTTTTATTCGATAAGCCTTCAGGTATGAACTAATACTGAGAATCTTAAAAGTAACTGACTTTATTTTTAAAATTAATTTGAATAAAGTAACAACTAAACATTTTTTGAGTGGTGTTGATTACATTAATTTTACGTGCAGTATTTTGTTCTGAATGTCTTGCCAGGCTTTTCGAGTACAAGGTCCATCATAAGGCGGAAGTTGTGTTGTAAATTTTAAATGATATAGTGATATTCTTTAAACTTACGTAAATATGAAAAAAATTATAACATGTTATTAAATACATTTTATGCTAGGAAAAAAGTGATAAAGCTTGTGCCTGGAAACAATGAGGTTGTGTTATCAAAACCTGGTCAGACACTGATATTTTTCAGCCTGACTTCAAGCTAGCCTTCTCCCCTCATTTATATGAAGACTTACCAGGAATGACAAATAGTTCAGATTCCACATGAAATTTGTAGGTTCTCTTTTCCTGGTAGGATTACTGGGGTAGGTTCAAAGTGAGCAAGTAGCAGAAGTAGCATCCAATTGAAAGAACTTGCAAACTTCCAGCTGAACATCCCTCTTGAGGGACTCCTAGACAGTCATGCTGTAATTAATTTACTTTTACTGGAAGTACAGTTCCTATCGGATATCAGTTCCTCATAGCTGCATGTCTGTGTAATTACAAGGATGTTTCACTACTCGTGATCATCAATTTTGTCCATATTCATGGTATATCCAGGGCTTGGCTAGAAATGAATGTGACTAAGCATTTAGAAAAAAATAGCCAAGTATGGATATCATCTATCATGCACTTGTTACATCTGTGCCAGGGAAGAAATTAGCCATTTACGTTAATGTAGCTTCCAGGCAACAGGAGACACAGCAGAATGAGTATAGAAAGTCAATCCAAGGGTCATGGGATTGAGTCATTACTTACACTCAAATAAACCAAAATACATAAGCGTTATGTCCTGGAACTCCTCCAAAATCCCAGAATCAATTTCATCCAAATTTAGAACAGAAACATCAGGTCTCACGAGTATCAGCAATGCTGGAATTATTAGACTTGTAGCCTCCTAAGTCCAATAAGAGAGCAGATGCAGGAAAAAAGTGATTTTCCGGTCCCTGGCGTATAGGCTGCCCTACATTACAGACAAGTTGTGTGGGAATAGTATCAACCTCCAAACCAACCTGCTTTGCTGGGTAGCCACAAGTCATGAGCAAGAAATAGTTTTCCAGGCCCAACATGTAGGATACCCTGCATGAGAGGCATGATGTGTTGGATTAGTATTGGCCTCCGTTATTGAACTGTGCTGGAGGGGCTACATAAGCCTATGAGCATGGCTGGAGACAGTTTGAAAAAGATAGAGGAAGGGGTGGACTGTAGCTGGTGATAACTGTACCAAGCAAAAATCTGCAGAACCGAGATTGGAATCTTCCTACACGTCAGTCAAGGGCCCTGAACATGACATAGTAAATAGCCGAAACTGGTAACCAAATAAAATAACATTTTGGGAATTAGACGGCTGAAAAGTGTTTCATTTGACATTCTGAGGTATGAAGAGGTGGCCACATTGAGGTATAGGAGGAGGTGCGTTAAATACATGCATTGAACACATACACGGATGAAGTTGTGAGGAAAAGGCTAGTTTATTAATATTAGCAATCAGTCTATAAAAGGAGAAGCAAAGAAAAAATTTGTTTGTAAATAAATTAGTAGGAAAGAATTGTAAGATGTACATGAGAATTTTGTATATAAAATTAGATACTTTTATTATTTCGTAGTTGATGGTTTACACATGCTGGAAAAATATCCATCGCAAAATGGGTAGGAGCAGTAATTTTCTCTGCATCTTGTGCATGTTATAAAAGCCCCATTTTTGCATTGTAAGTATGTTGTCAAGTTTCAATACAAAAACAAACTTGATCTACATTCATACATAGTTCTGTCTCATCGCACAGTCTGACAGCAATCCACGTGTAACGCATCATTTCCCTAAATATTGGCGAATATAGCTGGCGATACAGTGCTAGGTGTTTTGATGCAGTCTTCTCGGAATGTGATTTCTATTTCTTTCTCGACGAGATAAGAGCAGTTTTGAAGTTTTTCGGTCAAATTCTTTAGCTGACGATAAAACTGGACTTCACAGGGTTGCACTAACGGAGTGCATTTGTGGATGGGGGATCACTTTAATACTACACGATGACAATCCTTTCTCATATTGAAAAATTCCACAGAATTGTGGATTTGTATGTCGTCCCTACGAATCAGTTAAGTGAAGAAACTTGCTCTCAGGAACATAGACATCAAATACAATATATTGGGCATTACCTTGGTTTATTTGCAGTGTAAGTAACGTAAAAGTTGAAAAACAAGATTTCTCGTACGTATTCGATCCTAAGACGGTGGACTGCCATCCAGTGCTCTTCCCGCTGCGCCAACCGTTGCCTGTGAACTGCGGTACCTTAAATGGCTCACGCTTCCCCTAAGCTCTTGACCCTCTAGAGCTCCCGCTTCAGTCACATTCATTTCTGGCCGAGTCCTGGCTATACGATGAATTTGATCGCAGTCAGTGATGACGAGTAGGCGTTGTGCCCTTATTAACCACGTGATGCACAGCAGTACCACGAGATGACCTGGTCACACTATGCGCCAGGCGCCTCTCAATTCGACCAGCCACCTTCAGATGTCGCTCATACTGGGGAACTATAAATTCTGCTTCTGCCACGAAATCGTACAAACGGTATATCCATACGCCGACAGAGTTGTTAGCTACCACAGATAGTGTAGCTAGTAAGGACTAGTTCCCTTAGACAAGGTCAGGCGCGGCTCGTAGTTAAATGCCCTGAGACAGAGTCGCTCCAAAATTTACATAAAATGTATTTCTCGGCAATTTGTTACAGAAGCTAAATCATCAGGATGCATTTCGATTATACGCCACACGAATAATGGCAGTGAATGTTTTTGTAACTGTTGATATCGACTGATGTTTTTCGAACAGGCGTGTCTTGAAATGCCTATTACCTCTATGTAGTCGGGGCTCCGGGGGTGGGCTCTCCAGAATACGTCTCTTATGGGCCTTATGAAGGCTCGACTAGTAGAGCCAAGTGTGTCCTACAAACTTGCACAACATTTACATTTTCCGCTGCTTACACGAAAACGAAACGAACTGAGTTTCTGAAACTCTGCTATAGGACCCCCGACTCAGTACATGTCTGTTATGCTATTACGCATCTTTAATCGACGTTTAGTATTAACGTGTTTTTATCCGGTGTAGGAATAACTTTGTAAATGCCTCGCCGGAGCGCACTAGAACAAGGTAACATAAGTTTCACCACCTAGCGAGAGATTAATGAATGAATAGTGGAAATACTTGTGGGAAAATTGTTCATTTAGTGTTGCTAACAAGTGTTTTTATGTGAGTGTTTGTGCGTGAAGTCTTTTTCTTTGAGTCTGACTGGTTTCATGCGGCCCGCCACGAATTCCTCTCCTGTAGCACTTGCAGCCTACGTCCTCAATTATCTGCTGAATGTATTCCAATCTCTGTCTTCCTCTACAGTTTTTGCCCTCTACGGCTCCCTCTAGTACAATGGAAGTCATTCCCTGATGTCTTAACAGATGTCCTATCATCCGGTCCCTTCTCCTTCTTAGTATTTTCCATATATTCCTTTCCTCTCAGAATCCCTCGCATAATCTCCTCATTCCCTACCTTATCAGTGCAGCGAATTTGCAACGTTCGTCGATACACCACTACTCCAAAGGTTAAATTCTCTACTCTTCCTGTTTCCCTACAGTCCATGTTTCACTGTCATACAATGATGTTGTCCAAACGTACATTCTCAGAAATTTCTTCCTCAAATTAAGGTCTATATGTTGATACTAGTAGACATCTCTGGCCATGAAGGCGTTTTCCGCCAGTGTTAGTCTGCTTTTGATGTGCTCCTTGCTCCGTCCGTCATTGGTTACATTGCTACCTAGCTGGCAGAACTCCTTAACTTCATCTTCATGACCATCAATTCTGAGGTTAAGTTTCACGCTGTTCTCATTTTTTCTACTTCTGATTACTTTCATTTTTCTTCGATTTACTCTCAGTCCGTATTCTGTCCTCATTAGATTGTTCATCCTATTCAGCATATCATGTAATTCTTCTTCACTTTTACTCAGGATGGCAAGGTCATTAGCGAATCGTATCATTGATATCCTTGCACTTCAGTTTTAATTCAACTTATGAATCTTTCTTTTATTTCCATCATTGCTTCTTAACAGATTGAACAGTAGAGGCAAAACACTACATCCCTGTCTTACACCCTTTTTAATCCGAACACATCATTCTTGGCCATCTACTCTTATTCCCTCTTGGGTCTTGTACATCTTGTAAATCATCCATCTCTCCCTATAGCTTAGTCCTATTTTTCTCAGAACTTCGAACATCTTGCAACATTTGACATTTCCGAACGCTTTTTCCAGGTCGGCAAATGCTATGAACGTGTCTTGATTTTTCATTGGTCTTGCTTCCATTATCAGCCGCAAGGTCAGAATTGCCTCTCTGGTACCATTACCTTTCCTAAATCCAAACTAATCGTCATATAACACATTCTCAATTTTCTTTTCCATTTTTCTGTATGTTATTCTTGTCATTAACTTGGATGCATAAGCTGTTAACATGACTGTGCGACAATTCTCGCACTTGTCAGCTCTTGCAGTTTTCGGAAAGTCAAATGGTAAGTCGCTAGAGTCATACATTCTACACACCAATATAAATAGTAGTTTTGTTGCCACTTCCGCCAACGATTTTCGAAATTCTGATGGAATTTTCTCTGTCCCTCGTACGTTATCTGTTCTTAAGCCTTCCAAAGATCTCTTCATTTCTGCTTCTAATACTGGATCCCCTGTCTCTTGTATATCGACTCCTGTTTCGCCTTCTATCACATCAAAGAAAACTTATCCCTCATAGAGGCTTTCAATGTACTCTTTCCACCTATCCGCTCTCTCCTCTGCATTTAACAGTGGAGTTCACGCTGTTTTGGCTTTCCTATACGCTAAGTCAATCCTTCCGACAATCATTTCTTTTTCGATTTCTTCACTTTTTCATGCAGCATTTCGTCTTAGCTTCTTTGCACCTGCTATTTATTCTATCCTTCAGCGACTTGTATTTCTGTATTTCTGAATTTCCCTTAACATTTTTGTACTTCCTCCTCTCGTTAGTTCCAAACGGTAAATGCCGCAGCCTGCTCCACTGTGGATGCCATGAGCCGCGCCAGCACAAGATAGAGCGCCAATGGAGACCCTTCCGCCAGTGACTGACATGCGGGGACACGCCACCAACACTCATCCAGTTTCGCAGTGCAGTTCTGCAGCTGCGCAGTTACAGCCAGTTCCGGACAGTTCCACTGTTTATACAGTTCCGTGCGATCTGCCAAAGTTTGTGCAGCCATCGCCTGCACCAGACACCGCGAGTGACGGACATGAACAGTTAACGTCGTAATAGCCGCTATTTAAGGACTGATAACGGAAACAATTAGACGTAGAGTGTCGAGTGCAGTTGCAATCAATTATCACGATTTAATTATAAATTGTCAGAGTCACAAAAACCTACAGAACACTTTAGATAGTCAGTTCTTGTCACTTATGTTAGATATAGGACTTCAAGTGATATGCGTCAAGTTATTACAAAAATTCTACCAACGTGAAACTTCTTGGCAGATTAAAACTGTGTGCCGGACTGAGAATCGAACTCGAGACCTTTGCCTTTAGCGGACAAGTGCTCTACCAACCTTTGTTTTTTTTTTAAAAAACTGAGCCACCCAAACACGACTAGCGACCCATCCTCACAGCTTTACTTGTGCCAGTACCTCGTCTCCTACCTTCCAAAGTTCACAGAGGCTCTTCTGCGAAACTTGCAGAACTAGCACTCCTGGAAGAAAGGATATTGTGGAGACACGGCTTTGCCACAGCCTCGGGGATGTTTCCAGAATGAGATTTTCACTCTGCAGCGGAGTGTGCGCTGAATGAAACTTCCTGGCAGAGGAAGGTAGGAGACGAGTTACTGGAGGAATTAAAGCTGTGAGGAAGGGTCGTGAGTCGTGCTTGGGTAGATGAGTACGTAGCCGACACAGTAGCTCAACGTGTTCTGTCAGAGTGCTGGTTGGTCTCTGTAATAAAAGAACTGAGTGAAGGGATCAACAACTAACTTCAAATGGTGTCGTTTGATATCCGCTATGGGCAACTAGAACGAACAAAAACGAAAAAAATGCAAAAAAGTGGTAGAGCACTTGTCCTCGAAAGGTAGAGGTCCCAAGTCCGAGTCTTGGTGGGGCGCAGTGTCCTAATCTGCCAGTAAGTTTCATATCAGCGCACACTCCGCTGCAGAGTGAAAATCGCATTCTACCAACGCATATGTAGTGGAAATAAAAGTCATTTATTGTTTTACATTGTGTTGCCACCAGGTCCTAGAGCCGATTGAGAGAAAGTGTATATACAGACATTTGCAAGTGTACATGTACCGCCACGTTATCTTTTTATTTTTTCAAGGTCATATCGGTCGCGAAATGGAAACCACAGTGAAAACCAAAAGTTTTTTTCCACTTTTAGCTACTCCTTCGAACTATTTGTCTACATACTTGCCGCTCCGAAATAGCTATCTGTCGTAGCGTTGTACCGCTTTCAGGTCATTCTCTGCGCCAGTCTGCAGCTTCTCATCTGTGCCAAAGTGCTGTCCTCGTAGCCAGCTGTTCATGTGGGCAAAGAGACGAAAATCAGAGGGAGCCAAGTCCGGGCTGTATGGTGGGTGATAGAACGCTGAAGTTGCAGTTGTAGTGTGCTGCTGAGCGGTGTCATGAAGACGGACATTGCCTGACGACAGCATTGTTGTTGACTTTTTCTAAATTCCCCTTCGTAGACAATTTTCTCGAACTACATGACCCACTCGCTGAATAGTATCATCGGTTGACATCTCACTTCCTTCCCTGACCACCTGCATCATGAACGCCTGAAAGTCCTGCTTTATAGTTCCTGCGCCATTGCCACATTTTACTGTCGCCGATGACTGTTACGGTATGTAGACCGCATTAAATCGGGTGGAACCCCTGAGCATGAAAAAAATTGAATGACAGCACATATTTTACACTTGGTGGGAGACACTGTTATTGTAGGCATCTCTACGATCTCACTGTGACTCAGAACTGAGAAGTGCGACGTGACGCAGTCGATGGATATACAAGAGACACTGCGCAACACATTTTCGCAAAGCTTCATCGTTTTAATTTTACAACGTGGTTCCTGCTAATTTCACAGAACATTTAGTTGTAACATCCTGACGCGTATTCATCTGAGAAAATTCTAACATAACAATCAATTTTGGAATTAAGTTATTGTCGGCCGGAGTCGCCGAGCGGTTCTAGGCGCTACAGTCTGGAACCGCACAACCCCTACGGCCGCAGGTTCGAATCCTGCCTCGGGCATGGATGTGTGTGCTGTCCTTAGGTTAGTTAGGTTTAAGTAGTTCTAAGTTTTAGGCGACTGATGACCACAACAGTTAAGTCCCATAGTGCTCAGAGCTATTTGAACCATTAAGTTTTTAACATTCTCTGGTAGAGTCAGTAATGAAGTAGGACTTACGATAGCAGGGTGCTCGACAAGAGCTATACTGAGCACTCACGAAAGTACAGACAGTGATGAACTGCCCGCCTCAGCAGTGCGTGCTCCTATTCATACACAAATAGAATTCTCTGGTAAATGACAATATTTTGGGACTGATGACTTAGTAGTTTGGTCTCTTTAATCATCCAACTACCCAGTTACAAAATTTTATAGATAACTAGACAATAGAACCTTCTAAAAATCATAAATGTCAATGGATTAGTAACTGCAGGATATCACTGCCGAACAGGTAACCAGCATGTCGCCATCCATACTATGATGAACGACGCACAGCATACGACAGTGTAAGGGGGTTTCATTATTATATGTTAACCTGCTATAAGGCGCTTCCTTGGGATAAATATACAAGAAGCATACGGTGTACGCGATATAGGGTTAACGGGACGTTCGTTAATTACGTAAGTTCAACATGAGGTGGGGGGGGAGGGGGGCAGGAAGGGGAGTCTGGCAAAATCTCGCCAAATCTAATTTGAAGGTGGAGGGGGGGGGGGGAGCAATCAAGATCTCATGCATTATTAACCAGGGTAACTTTCTGTTTCATAAAATTACGAGGGTTATTCTGAAAGTAAGCAACGATCGGTCGCGAAATGGAAACCACTGTGAATCCGATGAAGTTTTGCACAGGTGTGTTGGGCAGTGTCTCTAGTATGCCCATCGGTGGCGTTACGTCGTTCTTTTTAGTTCTGAGCACATAGGGAGCACATAAAGATACCTAGAACAATAGTGTCTCCCGCCAAGTACGAGGGCCTGGTGAGAAATTTCGCCCGATGCTATGCAGCCAACATTATATAACTGTTGTGCGTTTTCTTGTTCAAGACAATTCTCAGCCACGTTCTGCAGGGGCAATGAAGATGGTCCTGCATCGTTTTCAACTGCAAATGTTTGATTACCCACAATACAGACCGTAATTGTATCCCTCTGAGTTTCGTCTCTGCTCACATGAACTGCTGGCTATGAAGACAACATTTTGGCACAGACAACGATCTGTAGGCAAGCGTAGAGAATTGGTGGAAAGCACTGACGGCTGTCTTCTATAACGAGGGTATTGGAAAGTTGGTTCAACGCTACGACAAACATCTAAGTCTGATCGGCGACTATGGAGATAAGTAGCTGGAAGTTGTAGCTAGCTTTTGCAAATAAAACAGTTTTGATTTTCACTGTAGTTTCGCTGTGGTTCCTTTTCGAATAGCCTTCGTAATTCCGATTATAGATAGTATTAAAGTGCACATAGTCTTTATGGCGTCTCTGGACTGAACTGAATGCTATAGACCTGTCCCTGCCTGGGATTCCCCGATTTGAAACAAGTGCCCCACAAGTGTTAGAATTCTTTCGGTGAGTTTCCTAGGGCGCCCATCAAAATCGGTGTATATCAGCCTGTGAGTCAGATATCCTGCAAAGCGTATAAAGCCAATGTTATTGTGTTCAACATGAATTTGTATCGAGACATTTACAGTGCGCATGTTAACTGGCACGCTGACAAGTCGAAACAAAAGTGTCAACAAGAAGGTAAACGTTTGCAGAAGGAAGATAAGCTGAGGTTCACCTGCAAGAATTCTCTTAGTGATCACATAAATCAAGAAATTGAAAAGATATGTAATCATACGATTCGGAGGAATGTGCAAAGTAAGTAAATGTTCAATGTCGTTTACTGCATGCAAAATGTCGATGAAAGGTAATTTTTAAGGACCTGTCAAAATGGTTAATACTATATTCGTGGATCTTTTTTGACCACCCGTCCGTTCAAATGTTACTTAGGGCTGCCGCATTTAAAATAAAGTGCATATAATCGTCCCTTAAAAACACTGTTCAACACACTTCTAAATAAAACATGTTTCTAGTAAAGTATTGTAGTCAGTGATTAAAACTAATAAAAATCCTTTCATTTTTGCCAATTTTTACCCAGCTGTGGCAAATCCCGCAGAGGGTTTATCATATCACTTTAGCAGTTTATGTATGTGTGTATGTATGTATGTATGTATGTATGTGGTTACATGCATCTGTTCCCTGAGTAAAGGCCCTTTTAACCACTTTAACATCATATTTGGGAAAAGATGCTGCTCGATACGCGACTCCGCGTGGCATAGAGATCAAATGGTTCAAATGGCTCTGAGCACTATGGGACTTAACATCTGAGGTCATCAGTCCCCTAGTACTTAGAACTACTTAAACCTAACTAACCTAAGGACATCACACACATCCATGCCCGAGGATGTGTAGCAGCAGCGCAGTTCCAGACTCAAGCGCCCATAGCCGCTCGGCCACAGCGGCCGGCTGTCATAGAGTGTATAATATCGTTGCATTACATTTAATATGGCGAATTTTATAAACTAGCTTTCACGGCTCTAAAAAGTACTAGGTTGGTGCGTAAGTTCGTAGCGATTTTGTTTTCCGTGTTCGTATCACGGTTGCTATGGGTTTATTTGTCGATTCTCACTTTTTATTTAGAGTTCACTGTTGCTCTTTGAGATTACGTATTGTCACTTTGTCATTTAGAAATAGTGATAGGAGTGGGGACGCTACACAGTAAAGTGCCAAGTTCAGAAATAGGAACATTTCGGACATATTCTTCTGTTTGGGTTCTGTAGGGGGGGTGAAAGGAACGGAGACAGCCAGAAACGTTTGCGCCGCATATGGGGATAATGTCATTTTACAGAGACCGGCCAGAAAATGGTTCTTTCGTTTTAAGGTGTATCATTTTGACATTAGTGACTATCCACATTCAGGTCGATCTTCAGGGTTTGATGATGATGACAATGATGATGGCGTTTGGTTTGTGCGGGGCTCAACTGCGCGGTCGTCAGGGCTGATACAAAGCCCAAATTTTTACACAACCCAATCTAGACACTGTCAAGAATGATGATGATGAGTATGAAATGATGAGGACAACACAAACACCTAGTCTCCGGGCAGAGAAAATCCCCAGCCCGGCCGGGAATCGAGCCCGGGACCCCGTGAGCCAGAGGCAGCAACGCTAGCCGCTTAGGATTTGATGAAGATCGCTTAAACGCATTACTCCACAATGATTCACATCAGTGTACTCGATAACTGGCAAATGTGATGAACTGTGATCATTCTACCACTGTACAACATTGTCATGCAATGAGGAAGTTTCAATAATCATCTCGGAGTTAAAGCTCTTTTCTTCCGTGTTTGCTTTAACAATACGTATGTTTTTGGATAGGGTCCGCCTTTAGCAAAACACAATTCTGTTTTTTAACCTAAACATGTTTCACTGAAGTTGCAGCATCTTCAGTTGGCTTTTATTTTCCATCTGTTAAAGATGGAGAGTGTTCCTAGCTGTTTGTGTACATGCAGCTATTAGTTTTTAAATCGTAATTACAGATATTTGAAAAAACACACCAATTACGAATTCATACCTTTTTACCACATAGTGTGGTTTTTCTGATGTTTTTGTACAGTGACCGTTTTGTTGCACAGTTTGTCATCTGCAACCACTGATACCTTAAAGCAGACAAATTGTTTAAGCCAAAATTACGATTTGAAAACTTTATATTTCTATGCCTGAAATTATTTAATTCTATGTGTGTGTCTATTTACATAATGTTTCACGTAAATTTTCCTTTTAATCATCTTCATCACTGTCAAACACTGTATATTAAGTTGCCACTGTCACTGTAACTGTTTCATTGCTTTTACCAGCCGTAAAAACAAACTTGGCGGGCAGTGGAACAATTGAAGGTGTAAAAACAAGATGGCTGACAGTGGAACAGTTGAAGTTGCTGGCGGTTGTTCTGAATCTTTCAGAGTTGTCGGTGATTGTGTGTGTGTGTGTGTGTGTGTGTGTGTGTGTGTGTGTGATAGGCTGCTCTCTCAACACCAGGGAATCCACTTCCTTTTCGGTTTCAGGTTCTACACAGAGATATAGTCTGCTACTTTGTTGTTCGTCGTTCAGATCTGTTTGACTACAGTGGAAGCATATGCGCCATCTAATCATTGTATCGTATTATATTCCGCCAACTAATCATGTAGTCTTGTAGTGTTGCTCCGCTTCAGATGTAGAAAATATACGGTCCATTCACAGTAATGTGACCACCGACTATGTTCGACGTCATCATGCAATAACCACTCACATACAGATCGCAACACTAGCCGTAAAAGGTATATAAAGCGTTGAGGGCGCGGGAGGGGGGAAGGGGGGGGCTGCGGACTGGATAACAATGCTGTCGTTACTGTAATATGAAAACAAAGCAATTTATCTGACATCCAAAAGGGCACAATCATTGGCTTTCAGGCCAAGGGTGGAACCATTTTCGAAATGGCTAAGTGCGTAAAGCGTTCACGTGCCACCCTGGTTAAAGTATATCATGTGTGGAAGAATAGCACTATCCAAACCTGGCGCCAAGGCAGCCTAATGTTCTCTGCAACTTTCTCGACATTATTGTCCTGCCAGGGGCCTGATGGTTCTTTTGTCTGTGCATGGTACTCATGGGACCCCGAGGTATTGCAGCCCATTCTTCCTTCCCGAACTGCATTTCCTTCCCTGTCCTCACTTCTCCTATGCCCCCTCCTCCACCCACCTCTCGGTGTTCTTACTTATGTTGATGTGATTATCCACCTGTTTTCCTATATTCCGTGCAGTTTTGCTCCCCTTGCCTTTTCTTATCCTTCCTTTTTGGCGTTTTTGGTCCCCCTTTGGGATTTGACCTCCACTGTCAAATGTTCACTCCATCCAGTGAACCATTTTGGGAAGATGTTCTTCCGTATCATCTACGCCTCTCCTTTCACGTCTTCCTTCCCCTCTTTTTGCCAGAGTCCATAGATGACAGAGTTGAATGACGGGTGCAGAGACTTGTACATTTGAGTAGACATGCAACTGTTAAGCGACTGACTGCAAGATGAACTAAGGCGCTACCATTAGTGTCTCCTCAACGACCGTTCAGAGCACACTGCTGCGTATGGGACTCCGCAGCAGACGTCTGGTTCATGCACCCATGCTGACCGCTGTTCATCGGCGACAAAGTCTGGAGTTTGCGTGCCACTATCGCAACTGAACGTTCACTGAGAAGCGACAGGTGATCGTTTCAGATGAAGCCCGTTTTATGCTCCACCATACAGATGGCCGTGCGCGTGTACGGTGTGAAACGTCTGAAAACAAATAACCTAGAATCAGTAGGGATCGTTATGGTCTGGGAAACGTTTTCGTGGCATTCCCTTGATGGTCTCGTCTTTCTAGAAGGCAGTGAATCCACACATCATCTATCCATGTCCAACCCTACGTGCAGTTTGTTTTTCCTTGGCGCAGTGGTATCTACCAGTAGAACAATGCAAACAATGCAACGTCACATAGCTCGCAGTGTACATGAGTTGTTCTAAGTGCCCTAGGATGAGTTTACCGTACTCCCCTGTGCATCATACTCTCTGGATTTAAACGCAATCGAGAATCTATGGGAGCACCTCGATCAGGCTGTTCGCACCATGGATCCTCAACCAGGAAACCTAGAGCAGCTGGACACGGCACTGGAGTCAGCGTGACTCCGCACCTCTGTCGGTACCATCCAGAACCTCGTTGACTCTCTTTCTGAAGGTCTCACACTGCCAAATGTGGTTATTCAGATTTTTGATAAGTGGCCACATTAATGTGACGGGACAGTGTATGTTACCCTACGATGCTCCACTTTATCAATGGGCTGTGCCATTTTGTTTTGGTCCCTCTAACGACGTGCTATAACAGAGGGATTTCAGTGTGTATTATTACTGCAGACATGTATCTAGAAAGAAACCAAAAAAAAATATTACCTAAGTTTCTTTTTCAAGGTGATGATTAAAACTTCGTAACGTCTCGTTTTATTACTAGCTGAGAACGCTTTTGTACAATGGACTGAAGTTGTCCTAAAAGTTCCTGACACTTATCTGATGCGCAGTGAGTCACCTTGAAGCTGCTGTTCACATTTCGACTACTACCACGTACTCGTCGATCCAGTAGTTGGACACTCCATCCCTCCATTCACAGAAACTAAATGGCTGGCTTGCCTCCTTTGGCCATTGGTCTTTTAGTACTACACCGCAAGTTAGCTGGCGCAATAGAGTACAGTAGGTACACACGATCTAACAGACGAAGCATACAATACAGCAAAAATATTCACCTGTCGGAGTACAAAAAAGACGAATATTTTACGGTCCAATGGGCCCGCAGCATCGAAGATACGTCTTAGAGACATTATGCAATAAAATTCAGATTGCTGCTATAGTAGTTTAAAGGTGTACCGATTGCGATAATTTAAACGTACCTCTCCAGGGTCAAAATAAACGTTTATATCGTGCAAGACAGTATCGAATCATTCATTTAAGAAATTAGGTTTTGGGAAACGTGTTTCAATTGGAATCACACCGAGTGCTTTGTTACACTTCACGACTTTCTGGTGGAAAATAATCTTTGTTTGGAAGAAAATGTCAAGAACATTGTTAAAGAACATTTGGAATGACCTGAAAAAATCTTCAAAGGGTATTTACGTGCTGTGTCCAATAATAAGAACTGGATTCGCAGTCCCTTCGAAGGATCAACAATTTTAGAATCCACATTAAGCCTGAACGAAAAACAGCAGCTTCTTGAAACATCCACTGATTTTCAGTTACTGAAAAATTATAAATCCTTATAACTAACTGGTTTTTGGTTAAGTTTAAAGGAGTTCCCAGTGTTAGTGAATAAACCCGTAACAGCTTGATTACCTTTTTCATCCATGTATTTGTGTGAAAAGTCGTTTTCTTCGTATGTCTATTTAAAAAATAAATACAAACCTATGAGCCATGGAATGCAGGTGCAACCATCTCAATGAATTCCAAGAAAGAGCTAACTACAATGAAAACTTGCATTTATTATTGCAACTATGCCTACACATTGTGTAACTTTCAAGCCATAACTAAAGTAACTTTAGGTTTCAACTATTAAGGGTTAATTGAAGTTTATTAAATTTTTTGCTTAGAATTAAATTGTATGCATGTCTACTGTATGGAAGTACGTGTTATTTGGACGAATGTGTAATTCGGACCATTCCTTAATTCCGTGCAAGCACGGCAGATTGCACTACCTCCTAGACACCTCTGTGAACGGCCGTGCAAAGCATGTGCCACCACCATCTCCCTTCGCTCGAGTACAAACTGCTGGACTGAGACGATGGTGTGTTCTCGCGGCACGTGTTACTTATAAATTGTGACCAGTAATAGCGTAGTGTATTGTCCAGTTTATTAGCTCGAACCGCAAGGCAACTTTGCCTGGTTTTCAAAACAACTGTAAGGTAAGTAAGAGATCTCACTAATATATTTAAAATATGTTATGGTGGTGCAATGGTATTTCTACATTTTTTGCTTTGTTCTCTCTCGTGTATTTCCGACCACATTTAAGTGTGTTATTTTGTCTACTGGTCCAAATTACACATCAGCCTATCAACTCGTATAGTTTTCCAGATGACTACCAGGGAAGCCACAAAAGCGAAACATGGCTTGGCACTGATCGTAACAGCAGTGAACAACGGAGAAGGTCTTTGAAATCCCTGGACTAGCAGGACAGAGCGGGTGAAGTTACATTTGTGAAAAGGAGCCAAAATAAGTTGTTGTCAGTTAGACTCGACATATAAATTTTATTACTTATAACACACAATAACATAAGCAATAATTATAAACTCTCAAGGTTTTAACAAAAGAGCTTTGATTTGATTTAAATCGGCTGAAAGCCACATACTAAAATCCAGGGACCAAGGCCTAAGCAAGGAATTGAGGTCCAGGAGTTCTTCTGGAAATTTCACTTCTTTCAAAAAAAAATGTTTTGACTTCAATAAAAATAGGCTGAAGGCCACACATTAAGCAAGAACAGTGTTACGGCTTAAGGCCAAAACAAAGATTTCCGATGTTAATTCTAAGTAGGCTGAAACCCGGCTGACGGCCGCATATCAACCATACAATTTAATGTCTTGAAACCTAGGGGAAAGGGCTTTCAATTTAACAAAAAAATAGTTCAAATGGCTCTGAGCACTATGGGACTTAACATCTGTGGTCATCAGTCCCCTAGAACTACTTAAACCTAACTAACCTAAGGACATCACACATATCCATGCCCGAGGCAAGATTCGAACCTGTGACCCTCCGGTCACGCGGTTCCAGACTGAAGCGCCTAGAACCGCATGGCCACAACGGCCGGCTCGATTTAACAGGCTGAGGGCCTTAGCTTAAAACATTTCATACAAACTCGGCTGAAGGCCACATACTAAAGAATAACAATCTTACCACCGAAATTTTGAAATTTTAATTTAAAAGAGATTAAAACTCAGCTGAAGGCCACACACCATGCAGAAAACAATTTGACGGTTTAAGGCCTAAATAGAAAAAAAAACTTACAATTTTAATAGCAAAAACTCGGTTGAAGGCCACACAAAGTTCTTAAGACTAAAAGGAAATCACTATGTAAAACACAAGGAGCCGCACTCAGAAGTTTCCAAGGGTCGGCCTGGGAAGTAACACTAGCGCACGTTTAGGTGAGACATGCAGCCAGGTCGACAACCTCGTAATCAGTAGGCAAGCCAACCGAAGGCTAGCCGACAAATCAACCAACCAAATCAGTTCTGCTCCACCCGACGAGCAAAATGACAACAAGACGTCAATAGCTCAACGTTCTGGATACTGGTGCCCAAGTCAGAATAAACGCCCAAAACTACCAACACACACCTCAGCTGTCGAACCACACGCCGTGCGGTACAGCAGCAACGCGACGAGGAAAATACACTACCAAAAACTACGTCAATGCCCAGGTCAGGCGACCGGAACGTTAACGGCCACAAGGCAGAAGATACCGCTGGTGCACTTCACTAAGGAAGGAGTGAATTAAATTAAGTTAAACCACATCCAAGAAAACGGCTGCAATTCTAGGTGACTTCAATGCACACACGTTGTTGCTCACGGGAATCTAGCAGAAAGCAACAACCAGCATCAAACGAAGAGAAATGATAGCGGTTGAGGCTTGATAGTAGGCTACGTGAGCACTCAACTTTAGAGCCCAAGATCGGTGGGCGACGAACTTCGTAACCCTCGTGAGCCGTGATTTATTTTCAAAGAATATTCTTAAGAATTTATTTTATTTAATAGCGATTCATCAAGAACATTAACACATTTAATCACACTATGTAAGCAAGGAAGTAGTTGCTACGGAGTAACTGATGAAATCATAACCAAATGCCTTTTAACAAATGGGAATTTTATTCACTTTAATAGTGCCTAAAAGCATTTTTTAAAAGAAACAGATTTAAAACTATAATCAGAAAGCATCCTCTAAATACCAAAGCTACAATTTATTCAGAGGCAGAAAGAAACAAGTTTTGACTGTACGAGCTTTCGGGCAGAGAACCTTGCCGCTCCCTTTTGCCATGGCTGTAGTTACGGCCGCTCACAACAGCCTCTGAAAGGCATATGTGCAACACACCAGATAACTTTAAACTAAGAGTTTTAACAATTTACACAAGCACACAAACTATGCACCCCCTCTCCCTGACTTTGTTCAGAATATGCTTCACCTGGAAAGCATGTTTTATGGGTGCATAATTACAGTTATCTTACTGAACATTTACAAAAACGTACAACTAAAAGAATTAAATTAATGCAAAGCTTAATTAAACTTGCCACAATCAGTATTCTTCATTGAAAGAGCTGTCTTGTTTAGCTTTTAAAGTGTAGTTTTACGTTCTTTTCAGTGTGACCCGTAGACGTATAATGAGACTAGCTTTCGAAATAACAGAGGCAAATAAAATTATCACACGCTTCAACAGGGACCAAAGTTCAGCCGGAAAGGAATGGCATGACAGTTTTATGAGGCAGCAACCCAAACCGAGCTTACAACAACGGGAATTAACCCCAAGTTAGGGCATATGGCTTTAACAAGATAGTAGTCCACATGTTTTTTGATTTGTTGGGGAATATGGTGGATGAACATAAAATCACAGCCACAAGAATATTCAAGATGGACGAAACTTTGCACACAGTTGTGCAACGTCACGAAATGTGGTTGCTAAGAAAAGAAGGAGCTATCACAAGCTGTGAACGATGGTAAAATGTGACAGGAGTCTATGCTGTTAGTGCATCAGGTGTCTACATGCCACTGATGCTCATCTATCGCAGGAAGATAATGAAGGAATCTCTTTCATTTGGAGCACCTCCTTGGGCAGTATTTTGTTGCCAAGAAAAGGATTAGACGAATGTGGATGGAGCGCTTTGTGTATCCTGTTAAGCTTCCTCCAGAAGCATAAGTCTTGTTGATGCTTGACGGACACAGTAGAAACACACAAAGTCTAGCCACCATAGATATTGCTCGAAAAAATGGAATAATCATGTTATCACTGCCATCCCATTGCACACATCACGGGCAGCCTTTGGACGTGGCTTTCTTCAAGCTGCTTAATAAAAACTTTGGGTCAGCAAACGCAACAAAACTAAGGCAGAATCCTGGGAGACGACTGACAACAGAGCACATAGCGTCCTTAGTGGGAGCAGAATTCCCTATGGTAGCCGCTATGGGAACAGCGATCGATGGCTTCTGAGTAAGTGGACTATGGCCAGAGGATAGACATGTTTTTATGTAAGGTGACTTTGCTCACTCATCTGTCACCAACCCGAGTGAACCTCAAAGGGATGAGAATGCAGCATTCAGACCTCCGCATCCAACCACACCCACTGCACACATCGTCAGACTCCCCAGACACATCGGATGAATTTCATGACTAAGTTCCAGCAAACAAAATTAGTCCTCTTCCATCAACCGCTTCAGATGGTTCGAGAAGGAAATGTCATAAGTGTGGTACAGTGTTTAGAATAATTCTAACTGGAACTCCTCATAAGACAATGCCGATAATGGTGCAATTGACAAAATGTAAGCAGCTGTTTGTTATTGTCATTAGAATAGTTTCATAAACTAATAAAATTTACATTCATTAATTGATGTATCTTACTGAATATTACCCAAGAAAATATATTTCTAGGCTAGGGTTCACTCAGTCAGGGTTTATCAATGACGAACTTTATGTGATACAAATTACAAAGATTTCCCCTATACATAAAAGTCAGGAGAGTAGAAGTGGTTTGCAAGTCAAAAGGGGTCAGAAACCGCTAAAGTAGACAAAAAAAAGAAAAGATTGCAATTGTTTATTACAAACTGTGAAAGACAGAAATGTACTGTGCATGTCACTGGAGAGGGGAAGGTGTGAAGATTTTTGTTCGCACTGAAACCATAACATACGCTACACTCAACATGAGCACCATGCGTTGCTCGAGAAACATCGAAAGGGTAGTCTGTTTCATTCCACACATGAATCAACAGGTATCTGTTTATTGAACTGACAGCTTCAGCAATTCAATTTCTCAGGCCTTAAAGAGCAGCTGCCATAGGTCGGACAAAGACCCTGTCTTTTATGTACTGTCACAGAAGATAATCGCAAGTGTGAGGTCTGATGATCTGGGAGGCCAAAAAGAATGAACAAGATCTTGTTGTCCATCTCTCTGCACAAATTCCATCACACAAAATGATTTCTCTTGTGGTGTAGTCACCATGTTGCTACAAACAGGCAACAGCACAGGTGTGTCAAAATCGAAACTTCATTATACCCAATAACATGCGCAGTGTCTTTCTATCTTTCATAGTTTGTCTGGAAAAAACAATCAAAACATGTTCTTTCTTTTTTAATCACCCTGTATGTTTTATCTTCTTATATATAGCTTCAACCAAAAATTGTACACACAACAATGTGCTGTTTTGTTTCTTTCCTCTCAATCAGTATAACACAAAACAAGGATGTTGTATTTATGGCTCATTGCATTATGATTAGAATACTACTACAGAATCAAAATCTTCTGAAATTTTGTAATTATTCTTGTTTGCTGATTAAAATTATGCAAAATACTATTGTTGGAGCTTCTACCCTCATAGATCCAGCACCTGGAGAGGTTCCTCACATACACAGTATACCAATGATCCCATCTATTTACCCATTCATTGTAAGTGACTTCTATTCCCAATCAATGTTACATTTGCAGTGACAATAAAGAAGGCCCAAAGTCAGAGGGAGGGGGGGATAGGTGATGGCTAGAGAAGGGGAAGGAGGAAGTGGACATAAGGAGGGACAAAGAAAGGGTGAGCAGGAGATAAGGATGTATATCTAATTCCCTTATATATTTAGCAGCTGCAAAACATTTCTGCATTCACTAACATCTGATAATTTGCCTGAGGCAAAAGGTGCCTTGTTTTTATAGTTGTTGCATTAAAAAACAACTGCAATATTTTCTGACTTGTGGTCTGAGTGTTAGTTAAGGAGGAAATTTAGTGCTACACAGATTAACATTCACATATTCTCTGTAATAGTTTATGACATAGCATCTAATTTGGAAATGGTTCATTATTTGAATGGGACAGCACCTAAACTGATGATGGCTCATTACTTGAACATAATGTTTGCCTGTGTCACATTAAAAAAAACATCAGAAATTGTCTTGTATAAAGGAAAAGGAGAGGTGTTTCTTCAATGAATTATTCCCCTTAAATGGGATAATTATCTTGTTGAGCTGAAAAAGTTAATGGCTTGCATAGGTTTACATTTGGTTACAAAATTAATCAAAATGATATTAACTGACAGACAGAATCTTTTAAGGTTAAATTTGCCAGACAAACACAAACTGAAAGCATAGTCAGCACTTTTACTTCTGTGATAAAGATCTAGGACTGTCACCATACCACGGCTGTGAAGAAACTGTAAAAAGTTGCATCTCAGTAGTGGTACAACTATTAGTTTTTATTCATCTGCAGCTGCATATTACAAGAAGATTTGTTCCAATGCCAGAAATGAGTTTCTTTACTCACATGTAAACCTAATTAAGGCAGCCAGAATGTGCTGTGAACACAGATGGATATCAGAAAAATGATTCAACAGCTTATCAGTTTGAAGCAGTTATCTAGGTAAATTTGAAGCACATTCTGCTTACTATCATAACCAGTATTAATTGCTCTGATACTGATGACACTACAATCATTATCACAACATCAATTAATCAGGAAAATAAAGAGCAACTTTGATTCCATAAGGAACTGTTGTGGACAGCAGCCATAATAAAAATTAAAGAATGATAGGATCATAGCCATCAGTCACAATTCCACTGGTTTTTATTAGTCTGCATATCAAGATTTCAGCTATAAATAGCCTTTTCAGTGCATTCAAGTGAGTTACCATCCAATGAACACATAAAAGTGCATTCCAACACATGACTTTACTGGTGTGTAGACAGACAGAAACTCTTCTCTCTACACACCTATGAAGTCAAGTGGTAGCATGTACTGCTGCGAGAGTTTTGGAAGGTTGTTCATTGAAATGCACTGGGATGGCTACTTATAGCTGATATGTAGATGAGCTAGAATAATAAGAAACCAATGGGATTGTGACTGACTGCTGTGCTCCTATCACTCCCCAAAGAAAATGAAGATGTGTACAGTAGCTCATCCAGCTTTTCTTATTTTCATGCAAACAATTTAGTAAAATTTATAGCTGGGTTTGTAACAAACAATCTTTACAACAAAGCAAAGTGAAAGTTTTGCCACGAGGTGTTATGTTCTGCTGTTTCATAGTTCAGGTATCTTGAACAGATAAAAAAAGACAGATGTGGCTTGTGTTTCAGGTTCAAAGATGGAAATTGTCACGAATGTGAGACTGAACCCAGAATGAGGAGATATCATAAACAAACAACAAATCTCAAACATGAAATGCAGTGTGCTGACTGGAATTTCAGTCTCAACAGGTGTCAGTCATCTTGCTAAGTATGTGAAGACTTCTTATACACTGTAGTAGTCACCTTAAAGTAATGCTGTCGTACTACAGTACCACGATGCCATGTTTAAAGAAACAGTGAAAAAGATACATAATTAAGTGGCGCACTCTTTATCTGTATAAACTACAAATACTGCTACAGTTGTACTACAAAAAGTCATGTAATCTAGTGTATTGGAAACTGTAATGATATTACAGAAAGTTAATAAGCTGGCTAAAGCTAAAAACCAGTAGAAGGTACATTGGAAGATAATCAAAGCATAATCTGGGACCTCTGCAAGAAAATTGCTTATCCCTCTTAGCCCAGATGATCTTCATCTTGTCTTGGTCAGTTCAGGAAAATACACTAGGCCCATGTGAATGTCAATCCACTAAAAGCCAGAATGGTATTAATGCCACACATTTTAGTAAATTGCCAACTAAATACATGTGACACTACAAAGAAGATACTTGCATCACACTGAGGGGAAATGAAACACATTGAGATATCAAAGTTCTGGAAGCAAAGATACTCTACTCTTCACTTTGCAGTGATAGTCTTTGACTAACACAGCCCTCTCCTCCCTCACAGAGCAGAGCTCTTGGGATGACAAATATTTGTACTTGCCCATCCTTGTGCAGAATGCATGCAATACAGGAAAAACTGGCTGAGTGCCCTGTGAAGATTGGTTTAGTGGTGACATAATCTCATCAGGAGGTGCAGAAACAGATCTGGTCATGGTGTATGCTCATCAGCCACTGCACGATATGATGTAGATGTTGGGTGAAAATAGAGGACCTGGTCTGCAATGCCATCCACCTGGAGCAGATAGGCCAGCTTGACTTGTTCAAGGGAAGTTTTGTGTCCTTGCCATTAACCAATACCATAATTATGTGTTCACTCCAATCTAGTACTGAATACGGACCTCTGTAAGGTGTTTTTGAAGAACTTTGACAGAATCCATAGATAGATCCATGTGGCAGGATATAGTGGACAAGTGAAATCTGGAAATGCAGTTATAGATTTCTTTCAATAAGAATGCACAGGTTTTTCCACATTCCAACAACCTGTGGGTGTTATCTTTCCATTTGGTAAAGAAGAAGGATCATTCCTGGCAGACTGGCAGGGACTATCACACTTTGATTGAGGAAACAACTCCAAACTGTTTTGTGCCTTAACAGGTGCTCAGTTATTCATCATCATCTTTTTCCAGAAAGCCCATCACTAGAGACCATTGGCACCCACAAGTGTGCCAAAAATGGCAGTAATCATGTTGGGTCACCACTTGTGGGAACATTCATCCACAAAAAGTTATGAATGATATTAAAGTCAAGCACTTTATTTAATTTTTGGTTTGAATACATGTGACCTTACAAAGAAGATACTCTCTAAGCATAACATGCAACACACTAGAGGGAGAAATGGACACATAAATAAATCAGAGTTCAAAAAACAAAGATACTCTGCACTCTATTTTTTAGTGATAGTCTTTGACTAATTGTGTCGCCACTTGACATATGTGCGGATGGATATGTGTGTGTGTGTGTGCAAGTGTATACCTGTCCCTTTTTCCCCCTAAGGTAAGTTTTTCCACTCCCAGGATTGGAATGACTGCTTACTCTCTCCCTTAAAACCCACATTCTTTCGTCTTTCCCTCTCCTTCCCTCTTTCCTAATGAAGCAACTGTGGGTTGCAAAAGCTGGAAATTTTGTGTGTGTGTTTGTGTGTTTTTTTATTGTGTCTGCCTACCAGCACTTTCCTGTTTGGTAAGTCACAGAATCTTTGTTTTTAATACATTATAATATCCTTTAGACACGCATGCACCTGATGAGAAACTCTTGCAATCACTTGAGCCAAATAACCTGCATGGTGCCGCTCTTACTGGTTCAGCTTGTGTGACCTTACTGATGACCTCAAGAGACTACTGAGCTGGATATGTCAGCATGTTCCATCCTTGTGTGCTGCATCCACTATGCTCCTCACTGTTGCAGCAGAGAAGGTAGTTAAATTGTAAAAACCAAGCTAATTGATGTATAATTTGCTAATGCTATCTCACTAGCATGCAGAGTGCCTAGAGTCCCTCTTCACTGTGCCCCATGCTCCTTCATCCTGCATCCATAAGAATCACAGCCAATCAACATATACATGGTGTACATAAAGTCCGGGAACACATATTTATTGCACAAGAGCCAAAAATTGTACGGGTATCACACATATCTCATTTTGAAGAGAAACCCTGAAAGTTTTTTTTTTCCATGTATACTGCCACAGTGTAGTCTGGTAATTTTCCAATAGTCAGCGCTAGTCACAAACATGGCGAGTTCAGGTGCGGAGCGAGCTGTTTCATGAAATGGCCTCTCCAATCACCAGATCTCACTGCATATGACTTTTTTCTGTGGGGACAATTAAAGATCTGGTGTATGTACCATCTCTGCCACGTGATGTTTGGGTTGTTTGCGGAAAGAGACTGAACAATGAGGTCATCAGTCTCATCAGATTATGGAAGGATGGGGAAGGAAGTCAGCCGTGTCTTTCAAAGGAACAATCCCAGCATTTGCCTGGAGCAATTTAGGGAAGTCACAGAAAACCTAAATCAGGAAGGCCAGACATTGGATTGAACCTTCATCCTCCTGAATGCCAGTCCATTGTACTAAGCAAGGCACCACCTTGCTCGGTCCATGTGACGTAGCAGAGCTCCGGGAGAGAATACAGGAAGTGACTGCCACAGTCGATGATGCCATGCTGGGGTGGGTATGGCAAGAATTGGTCTACCATATTGATTTCTGTCAGGTCACTCATGGTTCGCATATCGAATGTTTGTAGAAAAAACTTTCAGAGTTTTTCTTCAAAATGCAATATGTATGACATCTGAATAATGTTTAGTTCTTGTAAATAAATAATTGAAAGTGTTCCTTGACTTTATGTACACCCTGTATTGGTGTCAGAACTGGCTGTCACATTAGGACCATGGTGGCCGTGGAATCACACATGCAGCACCAACTGTTGTCACGTCCAGACGTCCAGCCCGACACAATGCAGTGCAGTAAGTGAGTATTTTTCTGTTAGCCTTTATGCTTGTATTTATTCTTGTGTGGCTATGTCAGCTTGTGGAGACATCAACAGTACTTTGAAAGTGTCTGCAGTCTTGTCACAATTTCCTCTAAACTGCAAGGAAACATTTAACACCAGTGAGATGTAAGTTTTATAATTTATCATGACATGAGTTGCCGTGCACTAAGTCGGTGTGACATTTGTAGATGATTTGATCACTTGGTGCAGGACTGTTTTGAGTTGCATTGGACCATGATCAAGCATAAAAACTAAAGCAAGAAGTACTGCAAGCCTCACAGCAGTTGGGATCAGAGGAAGTAAAATGAGCACTGAGTTTATCCCATTCTTCTGTGGCTCCATTACCAGTCAACTTGATAAAGCCTTTTACCAGAAAAGCAATGGAGCATGTTACTGGATTCATTAACAGTGTAATAGCTACTACCAAATTAATCAATTGGACTGATGAAACTTGTTTATGTATGGCTAACTTATGGTTAGTGAGCAAGGCTGAAACATACCCTACGAAGTATTTATTGAGGAAGAAGAGTTCCAGGAGCTAGAAATAGAAAAGAACATCATTTTTCAGTGTAAAACTAAGTGTTTGGTATAGAAGGACAATCAATTGATGTAATACTTCTAGGATACAATCTGGAAAATCAATACGCAAAACTGAGTGAGGTGGCGCAGAGGTTAGCACACTGGACTTGCATTCAGGAGGATGATGGTTCAATTTCATGTCTGACCATCCTGATTTAGGTTTTCCATATTTCCCTAAATAACTTCAGGCAGTCCACCCCTGGTAGCTGAGCGATGAGCGCAACGGAATGTCATACCTAACAGCCCAGGTTCAATTCCCGGCTCGCTCCGAGATTTTCTCCACTCAGAGACTGGGTGTTGTGTTGTCCTTATCATCATCATTTCATCACCATCAGCACACAAGTAGCTGAAGTGGCGTCAACTCAAAAGACTTGCACCAGGCAAATGGTCTACCCGAAGGCAAGCCCTAGCCACACGGCATTTCCACAGCCGACTTCCTTCCCCATCCTTCCCTAATCTGATGAGACCAATGACCCCGCTCTTTGGTCTGTTCCTGTCAAATCAACCAAACCCCAATATGCAAATGTATCAGCTGTTGCAGAATACAGATGCTGATGCAGCCACCATATGTGAAGCTGGAATTGGGCTCTCAGTGTCTTCTTACAGGGTATCCCTTCTGACACGTCATGCAGGGTCAGGATGGAGAATTCATCTGAACTGGCCGCAGCTATTGGAAACACCACATGGTTGGAAGAAATCATTATTGTTGTGAAATGAAGTAATGATCATCAAGTCTATGCTTCTGAAATAAAGTGTAACAGATGTGGATGTAGGGGCCATCTTCAAAGGCATTGTCATCAGCCAGAGTGTGATGAGTGTGGTTGAGCCACTCATGATGCATGAGAGTGCAGCAGTAATTAGCAATAGAAACAGCAACTGAAAAAAGTGTCCATTAAATGCAAATGGAATTGCATCACCCATCTGAAAGCACTCACAAAAGACTTAATATTACACAGACATCTCCAGAGATGGAATGTTGCCTATTAGGATTAGTACAGTGCAAGAACCATTAGTTTTTAGTAGTCAGAGGTGCACATGTCATTAGTCTAGGCCTCTTAGACAGGAAGAGACACAGGTCTGCAAGTTATAGCGTACACGACGTATGTGACAATGACATAAAGTCATTAGGGACAACACTGCCAACTTAAGCATTGGAGATAATAGTTTTTGTGAGTACGTGGATGTGTTGCCACATGCTGGTGAAAGTTAGTCTGCAATTCTAGGACTGGATTTCATTGTTAAACATCACGCTAAAATCGATCTTTTGTGGAATACAATTGAATTTGGTGGAACTTTGTTTCTGCTGGGAACAACAACTGCAGTTGAGGCAATGTTGCAAGGTGTGCACATCACGAAGGTGCTGCCAACTGAATTGCAAACACATATGCTAAAGATTAGTTCCAAAGATAATGTAGTGTCAGTACAGAGACGTTAATTTGGATTGCTGTAGGTACTGATTTGCCAGAAGAGGTACTGGGTGTAGTGGAAGCCCTAAAGAGTAATGAAGAATTGGATAAAATCCACTGTTTTGTGTGCAGAAGCATGGAATGTATTAGTAATATAAATGGTGCATTTATGGTGCCTGTTAGCCTAGATCATTTTGGCATTGCTACTTTAGATGTTCTCATAGATTATGTGACAGCCAGAATGACAAGTAAACCATTAGTGCATATGCATTATGCAAAAAACTGAGTAACTTATAAGGGAGTTATCAATTAGGGTTGGAAGCTTTACCAATATAATTCATTGATTTGTTTGATACAGATGGTCAGTTATCAATGATGCATGTTACACAACATCATACAGAGTATACCCACAGGTAACTATACTCCAGTCCACTGTTAGCCACATTCATCAATCAGTCTCATCACTATTCTAGAAAAATCATCATGTGAAACTAAGAAATACAGATTACGTCATGATTACAGATAGGTGAACACAAACACTATCACTGGCACATATCATATCCCATACCCCAGTATTATTTAGACATTGGAAAAATTCGGCCAATGTAGGCTATTTTTTGAGTACAGACATAAGAAGTGGACACTATGAACTACAATTAGTTTCAGGAGATCAGCCAAAAACTGTCTTTACAACACCAATGGGTCAATATTAGTATCATACAATGCCGTTTGGACCTAGGAACTCACCAGCTACATTTTAGGGATTTTTAGGTCAAAGCCTAAGAAATGAAGGGGATATTTAAACAACCTCAAAGATATGGAAGGATATGTGAGACGTTCAGAGAAAATGCCACTTTGCACAGGCAGAAATTAAACATCTCAGACATGTAATTAGTGGAGAAGGTGTGAAAACTGATTGCTAATTGATCTGAGCTGCCATGACTTCTCAACACCATGAACAACAAAGCAATTACAACTATTCTTAGGCTTCTGTAAATATTATAATAAATTCATAAGGAACTTTGCTGAAATCAGAGAATCACTAAATCACTTGATAAGAAAGTTATAAAATTCGAGTATTCGATGGAGTCTCAAACAATATTTGAAGCACTGAAACAAATTGTGATATGAAACCCAGTACTGGTATTTTCTGATTTTGAAAACGAGTTAGTCCTTACATGTGATGCTAGCAATAGTATGGTCGCTTGTATTTTGGGTCAGAATGTAGATGGTAAGGCACACCCAATGGCTTTTGTATCTAGACAACTAAACAAACTGGAATGGAACTACCCCACTACTGAAAAGGACATGTTAGCAGTTATTTACACAATCACCTATCTTTGTTGCTATTTATTTGGTCAGAAATTTCCTTCTAGTAGATTGATAAGATGAATACTCAAACTGAGGGAGTTTGACTATGGAGCAGTTTAAAAATTAGGTAAGAAATATACAAATGCAGACATGTTAACTAGAAAAATTATAGTGGACACTAGGCAAAAGCATGACCAAATGGCAGAAGGCACAAACATCTGATGTAGACAGTCAGGCATTCAGGTCACAGCCACAGTTCATGACACATGATGGCTTACTCTGTAAATCGACAAATTGCAGACCTTGTGTGGTAGTTCTGCCAGTGTTTAGGGACAAACTTTTGCAACACACACTTGACCACTTATTAGTAGGTCACGGTAGTCACAGAATGATGTATATCCAAGTCACAGTGAAATTCTGATGGAGAATTAGAAGACGTGATGTGAAATAATATGTGAAAGACTGCATAATGTGCAGAGGGCTGGCCTGAGTCATCATAAAATTCTGTTACAAAGGTTACCAGTGAGATCAACACCTTTTTAAATTGTTTGGTCAGAAACACTAGGAAACTTTAACAGAGCACTGGCTGTAAAAAAGTAAACACTGACAGTCAACTGTTTTTTGTCATACATAGCAATGATAGAAATTCCACATCAACAAGCTAACACCATAACACAAGCAATGATAAATTATCTGGATCCTTAAATGTGGTGTACTGGATACCATAACTACAGATCAGGGTACAAATTTCATGTCAGGCTTAACGAAACAACTGTGTTGTTTGTTCGACATTCATCACTTTGAATAAATCCTTCATCTGCAAGCAAGTGGTCAAACAGAAAGGGTACACAAAACCATTTCTAGAATATTAAGCCACCACATTAATAGACAATGCTATGACTGGAAGTCGTACCTTGAATTCATAGTCTCAGCGTACAACTCCAAAGTCCATACAAGTCTTTTGGCATATGAGATGGCTTACACCAGAAAGATGTAATTTCCTTTGGACATGATATAGCCTAAAGTTGAAACTAATAGTCAGCCAGTATAGGAATTTGCAAAACAGTTACGTGAAGTTTGGCAAAGAGTGAAGCAAGGCAACTCAATAGTCTCAAAATGTCAGGAATAAATGGGGCAACATGTGGACAAACTGCCACAATATAGAACAAGTCATTGGATACTGCTAACAAATCCATATACTGCTAAAGGTAAAAATGAGAAGTTTTAACCACGTACCATGGTCCATACAAAGTCACTGAAACAACTTTTCCAATAAATGTTAAGTTACAACTGCTGATGAAAAGCTCTATTGTTCATGTGAGTAGGGTCAAACCATTCAAAGGAGCTGTGGACGCATTACCATAAGCCCTGCCAGCTGCACCAGCAACAAATAATGTGTCTAAGAAAATTTGGAAATAGTTACCTGATGATGATCAGGTCGCACACGGTGTACGTTACACACTCAGATCACAGGGTAAGTAGTTAATGATCAGATTTTTATGCTGTTTCTAGACTTTTTGTGTACACTTGTTGCCTTTATCTTGTTGATTCTTAGTACAAATTTATTGATGCATTATGCAAAAGTTCATTCGGTGCATTGCTTTTCAGTAAGTGTGGTAAAAGCTATTTTTTTCTTATGTGTACACATTTTTAGCAGAGGAAGAGAACTGGTGTACATTCCTTTCTCTTAGGTTGTGTGCCAACTTGGATATTTGGAAGCATTATCATAGTCCCAATATTACTACACTCTATCAGTGGAGAAGTACTGAATAAGTTGAGAATCGGCCTCTAAATTCTGGAATATTGTTCTCCACACAGTTGGATGTGCCACTAACTAAACTGGTGGACAATAATATTAACTTTCATAAGAAATGTGCTTTGTGGATTACAGGATGTATTCTTGAATTACATAAGGAAGGGCATAGAGAAAAAGTTTTAGAGGAAATTGGGACAAGTATCAAAAAGGAAGGGGAGGCACACAGCAGTCTGTAGCATTCCCCATTAGTTTTTATTACTCTTGCATATCTAGATTTCAACTATAAATAGTCATCTTCAGAGCTCAAATACAAGGAAATTACAGAATCAGAACTAATTTATTTTACACAGAACAATAAATAAAACACCATTTTATCCAATAGCAACTATCCATTTTGGTCAACATACCATTAGCATTACAATCCAACAATCTCACAGCAATGCATGTCACCATATAATCTTACTGGTCTATAGGCAGAAGGAAGCTGAGGTTGTTGTTTACAGCAACTATGGCAGCCTTAGTTTATCCCGTGTAGTGCAACTAACGCCCTCTATGTCTCAAATTAATTAACAGAGTTTCATTTCAATATAATAGCTTAAAACCCTTTTTTAATATCTAAAATCAACAAGTATATTTGCATATCACTTTGAAATATTCAAGAAATACCATCTTACAATCTGCTTGCTCATATATTAATGGTGAAGTGATCCACCAATGCCTATGCAAAGAATCATTAATATGTCTGTACAACTGTCTTATACAAAACTGTTATGTCACTTCAAAAAATAAAATGTTTTATTGAAGATTGTCTTGATAAAATACAGTGACATACAATTTTAAATTCATCAAAAGCTGAAACCTAGCATTGTCACTCGTTTCATAGTGGTTAAGTGGTCCACTAAATAAAGAAACATGAAAGTCCTTGCAAACAGTTTTTAAGAAGATCTATCAACATCATAGTCAAATAATGAAGATCAACAACACAAGGCTGATTTAACCAGGTACATTTAATAATACATACAAACTCCCCCTATTGTTGTAAAACTTTGTGCATAAATGTATGATGTAGCTCCGTGTTCCTCTGTTTGCAGAAATAAGATAAAACAAACCGCCACTATACTTCGCATTTAATGATAAAAGTTGAATAGTGATTTACTTGTTTGATGGTAAAATAAATGTAGCATTAGATACTACCAACAAAATGGAAGACAGTATGATCCATTAAAAATAATAAGTATGTTCTCACACATTACAAAGCCAAGTGTTGCCTTTCTAAAGGCAGGATTAAATTCCCTTATTAAGCAACCAGCCAAACATGCAGACTGCACCTTTCCATGATTCTATATACCTATGAAGCCCAAATCTGACCCATCCTCTGCTATGTCAATATGGCATGGACTTATACTCTTCCCTCCTTGTACCACACCCTACAGGTCCTCGAACACTATGCGCTCCACTCCACTTTTAGATCCCCACCCACATCCTCTACCAACTTATTAAATTCCCAGCCTACTCTTCCAACCTGAACACCTCCAAATATCCTATGTTACCCAAAAACACAATACTACCCATCCCCTAGTTTCACCACTGCTCACTGATTCTGGTACTCTGACATGCCTCTACCACCACATTCCTCCAACACTACATCTCCATACCCTCCACATACTCTCCCAAAGAAACTTTGAATCATGTCCCCTTACCCTACTATGAAATATGTACTGATATCTATCCATCCTACCAGATGTAGGAGATCCCTACCACCCACCCCTCATCAGGGCTCCCTTCATTTCCAATCCTGTCCTCTCACTTCCTAAGGCTTGGTACCAAAGTGCACCCCTCTCCAATCTTCCCCCATTCCTTCTCCAAACACCCACCTACAAAGCCCCTCCTATGCACTACCTTTAACTGCTACATTCCTATGATACCTATGTCTCATTAAGTGTATTTGCACTCTTCTCTTCACTCATCCAGTCTCGCTTTTAATAACTCACACATTGGCCTTTCTGCTTTAGTGTGTGCAACTTCCTGTCTGTTATTATATCTTCTTGTACGACATTCATTTTCCATTCATCTGCATTTATATTTTAGTTAATCACCAAATCAATCTTTTGTATTTTAACTTATGGGACTGACCATCTCTCTATCTCTCTTTTTATTGTAGAAAACATTTATTTTTGTAAAAGCTATTTCCAGTTTTTATAAATATTTTTTTATGTTCCTCTCATGTGGCTGAGGAGCAGTCCCTGTCCCTATGTGGGGGAGGTATGAGCTGTTGTGTGTCATCACCAGACAAGCAACACCTACTGCCGATTGGGCTAGCTGCTCCACTCCTGCTGCATTTGCTGCCATGACTTTGCCAACAGCCTCGAGAGACTTTTGAGCTGGACATGTCAGGGTGTACCACTGCTGTTGGGTGCATCCACTGGCCTCCACACTACTACTGTAAGAGAATGATTCAGTCGTATAATCAAAGCTCATAAATGTGTAATTTGCTAATGTTGTCTCATTAGCACCCAGGGCACATGACAGGCCCTCACCACCATGTTCCATGATTCATCATCCTGCATCCATACAGATCACAGCCCACTGACCCTTGTACAACCTATTTAAACATGGATGTTAAATAGAATTTATATTTCTGACTCCAAATATTCTCATAAATTACCAAAAGATTGTTCACTAATATACTCATTTACTTTGCAGTTGAATATTTGTGGATTTCCAGAGTCTGTTAAAGACTTTTCTACAAAATCATAAAGCTCCTTTCTGAACCCTATGGATGATCACAGTCTATAAGGAAAGAATTTTTACATCTACTATTGTGGTTGCAAATTTCACAGTTCATCCTAAACTCACTCTTCCTTTGAAGCATAAACACCTTCAAGGAGCAAATGTATTTGTATGTGACTGTAAGAATCCCAAGTTCCCTGAAGAGGCTGCTGCAAGATGTACCATTACCAACTTTATACAATATTCTTACTATCTATTTATGCAGAATAAACTTTATCTTTACTTCAGCTAAATTTTCTCAGAAGTTTAGACCACAGAACAGAAACTGATTAACCCACTAACATATTGATCTTTTTCCTCAAATTGTTTCAAAAAATATTTTTTTAATTAATGAAAAATATCTTATAATGAATGGCATTACATATAGACAAATAAAGATAACTTTTAACACTCAAAATAATGAGTTACCAAATTTTGAAGCTCACCAATAATAAAATTCAGAGTATACTCCTATAGTGGACTTTGACTAAAACATCCTGAAACTTAAAGAACTTTTAGTTTCTATGCAGCTATGAAGTGTAACCATGTATTTCACAATGGTTTCTTGTGAACATAAATCTTGGAGAAGCTGGTTCGAAGACAGTGCGTGTATTTATCTAATACCATTATTGAGCACCTGTCATTCAACTGATAAACTGTCATCACATTCAGTCTCTGATGAAGGAACATCATTGCTAAATTCAATGTCAAACTCTGAATCATTACAGTCATCATTTTTGAAATCAACACCTAAACAATAATACAGGAGAGAGGCTGAAAGGGCATGTTCTGTTGCCAAGTATCCAAAGCTGCACACAGTAAAGTTGATACCAGCCAAACATGACAGCCAGGATATAAATGTAGGGTCAGATACTCTCTAGTGGCTGAGTACTCAATTATCAGTGCTGAAACGGATGTAAGTGGGGTTTTATTTTTTCAAATGTCTGTTTTTAAGTTGCCTGAGTATACGCTGCATTTTAAAAAATGAGATTGATAGAAAGTGCAAAATGGCTAAGCAGGGATGGCTAGAGGACAAATGTAAGGATGTAGAGGCTTATCTCACTAGGGGTAAAATAGATACTGCCTACAGGGAAATTAAGAAGACCTTTAGAGAAAAGAGAACCACTTGTATGAATATCAAGAGCTCAGATGGAAATCCAGTTCTAAGCAAAGAAGGGAAAGCAGAAAGGTGGAAGGAGTATATAGAGTGTCCATGCAAGGGCAATGTACTTGAGGAGAATATTATGAAAATGGAAGAGAATGTAGATGAAGATGAAATGGGAGATATGATACTGCATGAATAGTTTGACAGAACACTGAAAGACCTGAGTCGAACCAAGGCCTGGGAGTAGACAACATTCCATTACAACTACTGACGGCCTTGGGACAGCCGGTCCTGACAAAACTCTACCACCTGGTGAGCAAGATGTATGAGACAGGCGAAATACCCTCAGACTTCAAGAAGAATATAATTATTCCAATCCCAAAGAAAGCAGGTGTTGACAGATGTGAAAATTCTGAACTATCAGTTTAATAAGTCACAGCTGCAAAATACTAACACGAATTCTTTACAGATGAATGGAAAAACTGGTAGAAGCCGATCTTGGGGAAGATCAGTTTGGATTCCGTAGAAATATTGGAACACTTGAGGCAATACTGACCTTACAACTTATCTTAGAAGATAGATTAAGGAAAAGCAAACCTACATTTCTAGCATTTGTAGACTTAAAGAAAGCTTTTGACAATGTTGACTGGAATACTCTCTTTCAAATTCTAAAGGTGGCAGGGATAAAATACAGGGAGTGAAAGGCTATTTACAATTTGTACAGAAACCAGATGGCAGTTATAAAGAGCCGACAGGCATGAAAGGGAAGCAGTGGTTGGAAAGGGAGTGAGGCAGGGTTGTAGCCTCTCCCCGATGTTATTCAGTCTGTATATTGAGCAAGTAGTAAAGGAAACAAAAGAAAAATTTGGAGTAGGTATTAAAATCCCTGGAGAAGAAATAAAAACTTTGAGGTTCGCCGATGACATTGTAATTCTGTCAGAGACAGCAAAGGACTTGGAAGAGCAGTTTAATGGAATGGACAGTGTCTTGAAAGGAGGATATAAGATGAACATAAACAAAATCAAAACAAGGATAATGGAATGCAGTCAAATTAAGTTGGGTGATGCTGAGGGAATTAGATTAGGAAATGAGACACTTAAAGTAGTAAAGGAGAGTTGCTATTTGGGGAGCAAAATAACTGATGATGGTTGAAGTAGAGAGGATATAAAATGTAGACTGGCAATGGCAAGGAAAGTGTTTCTGAAGAAGAGAAATTTGTTAACATCGAGTATAGATTTAAGTGTCAGGAAGTCGTTTCTGGAAGTATTTGTATGGAGTGTAGCCATGTATAAAAGTGAAATGTGGGCGATAAAATGTTTAGACAAGAAGAGAATAGAAGCTTTTGAAATGTGGTGCTACAGAAGAATGCTGAAGATTAGATGGGTAGATCACATAACTAATGTGGAGTTATTGAATAGAATAGGGGAGAAGAGGAGTTTGTGGCACAACTTGACAAGAAGAAGGGACCGGTTGGTAGGACATGTTCTGAGGCATCAAGGAATCACAAATTTAGCATTGGAGGGCAGCGTGGAGGGTAAAAATCTTAGAGGGAGACCAAGAGATGAATACACTAAGCAGATTCAGAAGGATGCAGGTTGCAGTAAGTACTGGGAGATGAAGAAGCTTGCACAGGATAGGGTATCATGGAGAGCTGCATCAAACCAATCTCAGGACTGAAGACGACAACAACAACAACAACAACAACAACATATATATTCTGCATTTTAAGTTTCTGTCAAAACAATAAAAAAATAAAATAGTTCAGGGTTTTATTTTAATGGGATAAAAGCATGCAACACACATTAGCAATCTTGTTGGCTGGTAAGCAGTAAGAGAGATTTCAAAGTGCAAAGCAGGCAGTGTTGACCTTCCTGGTTAACTTACCTACACTCTGGTTCCATGTCAAGTCTATCAACCATCTGGATACCCAAGAATTGCACACACAGAATTTAATAAAATATTCCCCACTGATCCCTAATTCTAGTACACATAAGTATCATTTCATCTGGACTTGCATAATATGAGTTTTTGTGAGATTAAGAATTATGCTGTATTTTTTGAGCCAGATGTCACCCCGATGCACAATTTTCTTGGTTTTTTCTGGTGGACGTGTATTTGGGTTCTTTATCAGTACAGATCTCTCTCTATGTATACATCATTAACAAATACCCTTATTTTTGAAGAATTCTCCAGTGTCTTTGGTGAATCATTTATGTAACTTGAGAACAAGAATGATTAAATTATCAAGCTTTGCTGTTGGCAACATTCAATTTGTCCTACTTCCAATTAGTTGTATGCCTTTTTTATCATTTGTTAATGTGGCCCTTGTTTTTTATTGTAAACAATATAATAACATTTTCAAACACCCATCAAGATGATTTGTCTCTAAAGCTCTGCATTTGTGTGCAATAAATGTTTGAACATTAACAATCAAAAGACTGGAGAAGAACAAGTGACTGAATGCCATTCACATTGTTCATGTTGGAATGGGCTGTCCCTGCCAACATGCAGCAGTTTCTACCTCAGATAGAGATGAAGGGAACATAATCATGGACACACTATGTGTGGTACATTACACCATGATTGCTTTCAGATACATTTCTGATGGAAATACCTTGTCAAGAACATCCATTCATATAACTGATTTGCCTCAATGGGCAATGAATCCACCACATTCAGTGTGGATGCTGCAGTAGCCACCAGAAAGATTGTTGCACGGCGCGTCACAGACAGTAGTTGCTGCAAGTAAAGGCCCATCCACCAGAGGGTACGTGAGAATTTGGCCGCGCCCTCTGCTGGCGGAACAACAACAACAACTCAGGCAGCACGGGCCGTGCCCAGTCAGTTTTACATTGGACATGCCTAGCAGACAGTTCCCGGTCTCCACTATGTGAAGTGTGACAGACAACGTGAATAGTGTTAATACAGATGCACGATTACATCTGACCTCCAGCATGAATCTCTATGTAGTGAACATGGAAGATATGGACAGGAACTGGGATAGGTGACACATGGGGGAAGTGTGGATCAGTTGAGAGGCATGCCGAGATAGTCCATGCAGTTGTGCCTAGGTGTTGCAGTGGTTGACACAACAGTCTAGTAAGCAGGAGGTCATGGGTTTGGATCCTGGTCTGACCACATTTTCAATCATCGCCACCAATGCTGCATGATTTCCTTCCCTTTCTCACTCCTCCTCCTTCAGTTAACATAATATGACTGTTTTGCTGATAAACCTCTACACAGTAAATTACAACAATCCTGTGAAGTTCACAGTTCAGTTCTTCCTTAAAATTATGATCTTCAGTACACCTGATGCAATCACACATTTAACCGCTCTGTCACATCCGCGCTTGTGCCCCAAGCTACAGCAAGCAAAGGAGTCGGACATTGAATTGTGCAACATGTGTGAATAAGCCAAACTAATCTGCACATCAAAGAACTTGATCCCTGCTCCACCCCCCCCCCCCCCCCACACTCACTCTCTCTCTCACACACACACACACACACACACACACACACACACACACACACACACACACACACACACACAATCTGCAGGCACTTTAATTTCTTAATAGCTCTGACATTCCAGATGACTAATCATTTTGCTGATGAGATTATTTTCAGTACCTGTGCAAGATTTGGTAAGAAATCTCATAGTCTAACAATATAATCTATCAAAAGCTGTGAAGGGTGAATGATTCCAAAAAATGAATGATAAAAAAAGTAACTTAATTACATGCTTTATCAGGTCCTAAATTTCTGAGAACTAGAACTAAAAGTCTCTCTTTGTAAGCTATAGTTATCTATGAGTCAGCTGTACTTACGTCCCACTTTATATATGATAAAAACAATGGAAGAAAACCATTAATGAGCAATCATCGTTCACATAACTTCAATTCAGGTCAACAGAATGATGTTTTGGCTGACTGTGGTAGCTCCAAAACAGATTTGTTACACCACCATATGTATATTAGCTTTGTTGTGAATACATGTGCATAAAAAGTAATGCAGGTAATGAAAACTGTACCAATTTTTATTTAACAACATATTTACACATATATAAACATACATTTGAAGCAACAGTTTTCAGAATGTGGCAGTAAATGGTGTTGTAAAATAAAGAATGAAAAATACACATAAATATATAATATTAAAGTAACATGTCACTATTATGAAATGATTTGCCTAAATCTGTTAAGACTCCACATAATACACTCAGCTAAGATGGATCATGAAATTAAGCAAAGTAAAATACAATGATTATGAAACTAATGCAGATGTTCAGTAGCATTGTAGGACACAGGCAAGCAATTTAAGACTGTATATGACTAGAACAAAATAATTGTTTCTGGCTCATTTAAAATAAACAATGAAGTCTCCCAAAAACTGATGAATGTGTTAATGAATAATATTATACATTTTAAAATGAAATGATATTGTATGGGCATTGTCATGTTGGAAAAACTTATCATAAGTCTTTTTGATCAAATTGATGATATTTATACAGCGATGATTGATGTTTCATGACAAATGTTAAAAGATGTATGCAAAATATTTGTTTCAAGCCAGATATGTTAACACAGTCTTTACTTATCCACAATCCTCACACAGAAAAGAACCAAATGTATGTAGCATCCAATAATATAGCTGTGCAAATTGTGGCAAAATCATTTACTGCCAAGTATATAAAAATAAGAATACTGTTAATTACAACAACTCCTACTAATGTAACAGATATAAAATTACTCTTTGGATTAGAAGGCAACTGCATAGCCCTACTCTGTTCCAGCATCTAAATTCAGTGCTTTTGCTCCATAAGATTACTTCACTCGATCATCATACACGATGAATTTTTGCTGTATCAAGAACTACTTTACTGTTGGTATTTTTAAATGGATTTCTCTAGATCCTTATACTGTTTAGGAAAACTCCTCATTGACTTTCTAGAATTTACAAACTTTATTCAATGATTCTTCCTTCTTAATTTAATTTTGAAAAATTATTTCTTTCTATGTATGCTAGTTTCTAAGATACCATTCTTTCAGTTATCTTTAAACTGCTTCTACAAATCACAACAGAAATTCTACTGAATTTAAATAAAGTTATTTTGTGGTTACAGCTAATGGCTTGAAAAGTAATTTCAAAAATACACCAAAGTATGCCAAATCTTGGAAGACAAAATTTTAGTTGGACAGCAGTAAATGCACACTGAAGCTTTTCTGATTTCAGTGCTGCAGTCTTTAAGTTATTTAATTTATGTAAAATATAACAGCCCCTTCTTCAGAAATGCGACATTTGTTGCTTCACACTGACTAACTACCCCCACTTTCCACCAGCAGTTACTTATGGCTGCTTGCATTCTGATGAAAATGATTATAAAATGTACAGAAGGGAATATAGTGTGACCTCTTCTCATAGCAACTAACAACATTCAAATGGACTGCACTTCTTGTTGCCTACAAGACATATTTTCCCTAAGCAGCAGTGTTAGAGAAATATGTATCCATCACAAAATAATTTTTGTGTCATTTAAAGAGGTAGGCAAATTTTATGTTCTTTCTTTGCCCACTGCAAACATTTATACAGCTGAATTCTCTTTGCTGACAACACTATGTAACAGCAACATTCTTTCTTTTTCCAGAAATCCCTATCAATATGCAGTGTATCATCATCATCATCATCATCATCATCATCATCGTTACCAGCAGGAAAGTGACTGCTTCTGTGAACACCTTAAGTTACATACTTATAACTTCTGCATCACATTCCTCAGCAGTTGTTGTTGTGTCAGCAGTATTGTTAGCACTAGGTCGTACTGCAGTAGGTATTCTACCGTAACAATAGCCATGGTCTGCAAACGCATCCAGATCAACATAGCCTCCTCCAAAACGTACGTCCTCAACTAATGCTGCTAATTCTCGTTTGAGTTCCCCAAAGGATGGTCGGCGACTTGGATCATGGTGCCAGCACCGAGAAGCCAGTCGGAAAAACTCAGGCCTGCAATGCGGTGGTCTCTCCAAACGCCCACCTTCTCGAACTGACCTGACTACTTCTCGAGCTGACTGGCCTGGATATGGTGTTGACCCTGGGGACACAAAGCAGAATGATTTACTTTAAGCAAGATAGATTTCCATTCAGTACCAGTAGCAAGTAACTATTAATAGGCTTTATGAAGAATTTCATACACTTGGTCCCTTTAACGAACAATATAGCTACATTACAGTCAACAACTAGATACATACTCTGCGAACCACTGTGATCTGCATGGCAAAGGGTACTTAGCACGTTAGGGTTTCTTCCCATCCAAACTGCATGGAACACAGGAAGAATGATTGCTTAAATGTGTCTGTGCAGTTTATATAAAGGATATTGACTAGTAGCAGTTCTACCAAAAATCATGTGTAATGAACTCCCAAAACTATTTCATAATTCACCAGGAAATTAATACCAGGTAAGGCAGGTGGTAGACTTCAGTTCATTGGCAGGATACTGGGAAAATTCTGTACATCTGCATAGGAGATTGGAACTTTCCACAGTTTTCCTCAAAGCCCTTGATCACACTCCCAGCCTTGTGACAAGGTGCATTATCTTGTGAAAAATGCCACTGCGCTGCAGTCATGGACTGTGCGGTTGGTCCCGGCGGAGGTTTGAGTCCTCCCTCCGGCATGGGTGTGTGTGTTTGTCCTTAGGATAATTTAGGTTAAGTAGTGTGTAAGCTTAGGGACTAATGGCCTTAGCAATAAAGTCCCATAAGATTTCACACACATTTGAACATTTTTGAATGCCACTGCTGTTGGGAAACACTATCATCATGAGAGGGTTTACGTGGTCTGAATCCAGTGTCAATAATCCTTGGCCATCGTGGTGCCTTGCATGAGCCCACAGGACCCACAGACACCCCAGAGTATAATGGAACCACTGCCAGCTTGTCCCCAGCGTGCACTACATGTGTCACGGAGCTGTTCCCTTGGAAGACAACGGGTTCACACACTTCCATCGGCATGATGTAGAAGGCATTGGGATTCATCAGACCAGGCAACATTCTGCCACTGTGCCATTGTTCAATGCTGAAGACTATGAGCCCATTTCAGTAGTGGATGCTGGTGTCAGCTGTGGAGGCCCACTGTTAGGAGTATTTGGTGCCCTGTGTTTTCAGACACGTTTGTACTTGGTTCAGGATTAAAGTCTTATGTTATTTCTACCACAGTTTGCAGCCTGTCTTGTTTTACCATCTTCCCACCCTACTATATCCAATATCTGTAATGAGGGGCTGCCATCCAACCCCATAATGTCTGTACATGGTTTCACCTTGGTTTTGCTATGTGTTGAAAGTACTCTCCAAAGCACTCTTCAAACACCCAACAAGTTGTGCGGTTTGCGAAATGCTCATGCTGAGCCTCTGGGCAATCATAATTTGTCCTCAGTCAAACTCAGATAAGTAGCACATCTTCCCCATTATAGACATGGACAGCACACTAACTGATACTAATGCACCGTGCATGTGTCAGACTAACAGTAATTCCTTGCCAGGTGACACTGCTATTGCACGGACAGTTTTATATCAGTAGCAGGTCAGTGGTCATAACATTATGGCTGATCAATGTACAAAGAAAGATCAAGATTTGTTTGACTCACAGCAGAGTATCATGAAAATGTAGAAAAACTTGAACTGACAGATGCCATTTATCTTGTGACGGTCTACTTACAAAATTTCAAAAACTAGTACTAAATGAAAAATCTAGAGATATTCTTCAGCTCACTATGTATTGCTCCTGCAAGGATCATGAAGGCACAGTCCACTCAGATAAACTTAAGCAATTATTTTTTCCAGTGCACCATATGTGATTGGAATGGAAAGAAACCCTCACACGTGGTACCATGGTAAGTACTGTCTGCCATGCACTTCACAGTGCTTTAGGCATGCAGGTAGATGCAAATACCCTGGGTCATGAAGTGCTGTAACATACTACAGATAGTCACTAGGCACACTCTTGCACATCTTTCATTTAGTTTGTAGACCTGTACTTACACTACGAATCATCAAAGAAAAAACTGCTTACTTTGATGATGCAGCATCCATAATTTATGTCCTGCTGGGAATCACTTTCATGGCAGCTGTATACACAATTTGAGATCTATCACTAGATTGCAATAGTGGAGTGTGATAAAGATTTAAAGTTGGGAAAATGAAATTTATTATGAGTAATTGTCTGACTGACAACCGGCAGAAGAAAAAGTGTAGTTAAATCTTAATATTTAGCACTGAAGAAAATGCATTTAAAACCTATTTACAAATCACTACCTACAAAACACTTCCTAGAAAACACAAGTTATGTGATAAGAGGTTTCCAGGACATCAAAAGGACTATGATTGTCACTGGAGCACAACTTCCGTGAGTTAATACAAACACAGTGAAATAATCAAAATAGCAACAAGGAGGCTGCATAAATAGTGTTGTGATTATATGAGTCAACATGCACATATTCATGCTGCTTCCACTAATATGGAGTATAGATTAACAGTATTCATGATGACACAAATATTTTCACCTGTTTGAAGTTTAAGAAATTTGGCCACCTTCAGCTTTTTAAATAATATTAACCTTCAAAACAGTTATTGCAGCTGCGGATCGTTGTATAAGGAAATTAATGGACTAGAGCAATGGAAAATCCAGGATGGAATGTAACAATATTATGAAAAGGAAAGTTGCTACTTACCATATAGCGGAGATGCTGAGTCGCAGGTAGGCACAGCAAAGAGACTCTCACAAATAAAGCTTTCAGCCACTAAGGCCTTCATGAACAACAGATCACACACACACACACACACACACACACACACACACACACACACACACACACAACTCAGACAAACGAGTGCAAGCAACAGCACCAGTGCATGATGGGAGTGGCAACTGGTTAGGGGTAAGGAGGAGCCTGTGTGTGTATGTGTGTGTGTGTGTGTGTGTGTGTCGTCTATTGTTGACAAAGGCCTTAATGGCTGAAAGCTTTATTTGTGACAGTCTTTTTGTTGTGCCTATCAGTGACTCAGCATCTCTGCTATATGGTGAGTAGCAACTTTCCTTTTCATAATATTGTGAAATTAATGGGCACATGTTTATAATTTGCTTTCATATAAATTGCTAGACGAATATAGAAAAGTATCACAGAAGAAGTCTCAATAGACAACAGAAATCTTCAGAGCTGATTTTATGAAGCTAATTAATCCATGTCTACAAGTCTGCCAAGGTGAAGTTGCTTGCATGGCAGTATCATAGGTGCAACCACAATGGAAGGGTATCTGTGGAGACATCTCACTAATTCTGGTAATTCTTGAAGAGGGGCAGCAGCCTTTCCAGTAGCTAAGGTGGCAACAGTTAGAATGGCTGACTGATCTGGCCTTGTTATTTTATTCATCATGGTCCTGTTGTGCTTGTACTGCAAACCGAAAGAGAGGGGAAACTACAACTGTGGTTTTTCCCCTCAAAATCATGCAGCTCTACTGTATGACTTAATCATGAAATGGCATGCTCTTGGGTAAAATATTCTGGAGTATCCTATTTGAATGACTTGGATGTCCAGTAGGATGTCATCATCAAGAAAAACATGGGTTAGTGTGTGGCATGTTGGATGGGCAGGCAGACTGTAAAAATGAAACTCGATAGTTTGAAGTTAGATATACTGGGAATTAGTGAAGTGTGGCGGCAGGAAGAAAAAAACTTTTGTTCAGGTAACTACAAGGGTACAAAAATAAGACAGACAGGGATAATGAAGGAGTAGTCCTATAATGAATAAGAAAATATGGATGTTTGGAAAGTGCCATGAACAGTATAGTGAATGCTTTACTGTAGTCAACATACACAAAAGATAACACACACAAGTATAAAGCTTATATGCCACATGAAATTAAGGAGATGCTATGTGGAAAAACTGAATGAACCAGAGATTGGTCAGAGTACCAAGACAGCAGAACACAACGCTGTGCTGAAACAGGAGAAAGCAATAAAATAGGGTGCCTTTGAGAGGTAAAATAGGGATAGTGGCAGAGGATCACATAGGTAAAAAAAAATAGATTGACATAAAGTGCAAAATGGCTAAGCAGTAATGGCTAGAGGACAAATCCAATACTCTAGAAGCATTCATAATGAAGGGAATGATGGTTGTCAAGAGAATAATGATAATGAATAAATGATAATTTGCATACTCGTGCTGGCACAATTCTTGCTCATGCTGCTACAACTGAGCTTGAGCTCCATCTTTTATGACCTTATTGTTGAAGAAGATGCAAATGCTAACCTTCTTATTTATCTTTATACAGCTACTCTTCTTGAATATTTGTGGCTGGCCACAATAAACACCTTTGTAACTTCTTTTTCTTTTTTTCATTATAAGAGCATAATGTTGACACCAAGGCATACAGTATATGGGAAACTGTTGTGAACTGTGATGCTTAACAATGAACTTCCATAGACAACCCCTAATCCATTTTCCCATTAAAATTCACAAAGGCATGAGTTACATAGAAGAAAGCATTGCCTTCATCCAGCGGAGTCATGCGGCTACACAAGAAACAGCCAACTTTTGATTTCCCTTAATTTATTATTTCTTAAGATACATAAAAAAAGGCACAGCCACTTTTACAAGGAATATAACCTTGGAAGAACGTTAGGTAACAATTGTATGGAATGTTTTCATTGCTTTTCCACACAATAACAAGAGAAGAAGAAATTTTGTTCTATCATTAGTATGTTAAATTACAGGAGGTACTCAGTAAGTAATATAATACACTTGTTTTTCCTTGGCTAATTTCAGTTGGAAAAATGTGCAATTTGTTGTGGGACATCATGGAATATTTCTACTTCATCCTCTATAGTTCCACGAGTTCCGATAAGTAGCAGCATTACACATAGCCCTCAAAATAACAGTCTGTAACAAAAGCGCATTTCAAGCAGAGAGCTGTCATCAAGTTTCTTTTGGTCAAAAACCAGAGCATCACAGATATTCATAGACCCTTGCAGAATGTCTATGGAAGCATGGCAGTAAAGAAAAGCATGATGAGTCACAGGTGAGGTGTCTGTCATTACAATAAGGTCGCACATATCTATCTGATCTGAATTCCCTGAGATTTTATAAAATTCCCTCAGAATTCCACACTTTCCAGAAGAACTGCCACTCTTTGTTTCGACTACACTTATTTGCCAGTCACAGGTTGTGTCTGTGTGCACGCACCATCTCACTTACTACTAGTATCATTTCATCACGAACTGGCTTGAGACACAGCAAGGTTGAATAGCTCCACTTGCTAGATCTTAAATACATAAATTTGTTTTCCATCACACAAATAAGATATGTACCATGTATAAATTGTATTTCATAAAGTACAATTTACCTTAATATCATCCTCTAGACCACATGAAAACTATGTTTAAGCCACAATTATAGTGTCGGTACAAGATGAGTAAATTTTTCTATTTACTACAACAACCATTTGAGAACTGTTTTTCTACACTGCATAAAATAAAATTATACATTTAAATAGCTACACTCCTGGAAATGGAAAAAAGAACACATTGACACCGGTGTGTCAGACCCACCATACTTGCTCCGGACACTGCGAGAGGGCTGTACAAGCAATGATCACACGCACGGCACAGCGGACACACCAGGAACCGCGGTGTTGGCCGTCGAATAGCGCTAGCTGCGCAGCATTTGTGCACCGCCGCCGTCAGTGTCAGCCAGTTTGCCGTGGCATACGGAGCTCCATCGCAGTCTTTAACACTGGTAGCATGCCGCGACAGCGTGGACGTGAACCGTATGTGCAGTTGACGGACTTTGAGCGAGGGCGTATAGTGGGCATGCGGGAGGCCGGGTGGACGTACCGCCGAATTGCTCAACACGTGGGGCGTGAGGTCTCCACAGTACATCGATGTTGTCGCCAGTGGTCGGCAGAAGGTGCACGTGCCCGTCGACCTGGGACCGGACCGCAGCGATGCACGGATGCACGCCAAGACCGTAGGATCCTACGCAGTGCCGTAGGGGACCGCACCGCCACTTCCCAGCAAATTAGGGACACTGTTGCTCCTGGGGTATCGGCGAGGACCATTCGCAACCGTCTCAATGAAGCTGGGCTACGGTCCCGCACACCGTTAGGCCGTCTTCCGCTCACGCCCCAACATCGTGCAGCCCGCCTCCAGTAGTGTCGCGACAGGCGTGAATGGAGGGACGAATGGAGACGTGTCATCTTCAGCGATGAGAGTCGCTTCTGCCTTGGTGCCAATGATGGTCGTATGCGTGTTTGACGCCGTGCAGGTGGGCGCCACAATCAGGACTGCATACGACCAAGGCACACAGGGCCAACACCCGGCCTCATGGTGTGGGGAGCGATCTCCTACACTGGCCGTACACCACTGGTGATCGTCGAGGGGACACTGAATAGTGCACGGTACATCCAAACCGTCATCGAACCCATCGTTCTACCATTCCTAGACCGGCAAGGGAACTTGCTGTTCCAACAGGACAATGCACGTCCGCATGTATCCCGTGCCACCCAACGTGCTCTAGCAGGTGTACCCTGGCCAGCAAGATTTCCGGATCTGTCCCCCATTGAGCATGTTTGGGACTGGATGAAGCGTCGTCTCACGCGGTCTGCACGTCCAGCACGAACGCTGGTCCAACTGAGGCGCCAGGTGGAAATGGCATGGCAAGCCGTTCCACAGGACTACATCCAGCATCTCTACGATCGTCTCCATGGGAGAATAGCAGCCTGCATTGCTGCGAAAGGTGGATATACACTGTACTAGTGTCGACATTGTGCATGCTCTGTTGCCTGTGTCTATGTGCCTGTGGTTCTGTCAGTGTGATCATGTGATGTATCTGACCCCAGGAATGTGTCAATAAAGTTTCCCCTTCCTGGGACAATGAATTCACGGTGTTCTTATTTCAATTTCCAGGAGTGTATTTTAACTAGCTGAAGAAATGTAATTTAATTATATGAATGTGTGGTGTCTGTCCTTCTGGACATGTCAAAAAGGACAGACACCATGCAGAATCCGCAGCTGTTATACATTGTGTGAATGTAATTTATGCTAATCAAGTTATGCAGTAATGAATTTTGAATGAGACATAGGGAATGGAAGTGTTAAATGATTCAGGTTGTGATAATGCTTGCTTGCCCTAAGACTATTAAAATACAATTAAAAAATTTATTTAAAGTATTATCAGCAGTTACTTACCCAGTGTAACAATTTCCCATATAAGAATTCCAAAACTCCAGACATCTGATTTATGCGTGAAGATACGGTACAAGAGGGACTCTGGTGCCATCCATCGAATTGGAAGAGCCCCCTGCAAATATAAGTTTTCCATGATTTTGGGTCAAATCATGAATCTTTGCCTGCAGTAATTACCTTGTCAAGTTATTGAATAAATATAGAATTTACCATATTGCTATAACCTGAATTGTATAATAACCAGTTTTCCTGGCATCTGTGGTCTACAGACCAATGCTTGGTTTGATGCAGCTCCCTACACTAGACCTACTCTATCACGTGAAATTGTCTTCAACTCCAAATAACTACTGAAGTCTCCAAATAACTACCACTACCTACAACCATTTGAACCTGCTTATTGTCTCCCTCTGCAGTTTTTAGCCTTCACACTTCCCTTCATTACCAACTGGTTATTCCTTTATGCCTCAGGATGCGTCTTATCAACTGATCCCTTCTTTTAGTCCAGATGTGCCATATTTTTTCTCCAATTGTTTCAGTACCTCGCCATTAGTTATTTGTTCAACCAACCCAATCTTCAACGAGATTGCTTAGCACCACATTTCAAAAGCTGCTATTCTCTTCATGTCTGAATTGCTGACTGACTATGTTAATGACAGTACATTGAGAATAATCTCATGATATTTATAAAACTTTTTATTTTATTTATTTATATGTCATGTTCTGTAGGACCAAATTCAGGAGCAATTCTCCAAGGTCATGTAAGTGTCAGTACATAAAATTCAACATAAAAGTAATAAAAGATAAAAATAAAATGTTTATGAACCCAGAAAAGTCAATCCATAAGTTTAAGTAAACACAATCAACAATAAAACAAGAAACAGCTTAATTTTTCATGGAACTCCTCAACAGAATAGAATGAGTGACCCATGAGGAAACTCTTCAGTTTCGATTTGAAAGTGTGTGGATTACTGCAGAGATTTTTGAATTTGAGTGGTAGCTTATTGAAAATGGAGGCACAAGAGTTAAGGAAGTCCGATCCAAATGCAAGTTTGATATCTGCCGAGTATTAACTGAGTGAAAGCTGCTTATTCTTGGGAATAAGCTAATATCGTTAACAAGAAATGACAGTAAGGAGTATATACATTGAGAGGCCAGTGTCAAAATACCCAGACTCATGAACAGGGTTGACAAGAGGTTTATGAACTTACATCATTTATAGCTCGAACAGCCCATTTCTAAGCCAAAAATATCCTTTTAGAATGGGAAGAGTTACCCCAAAATATAATACCATACAATATAAGTGAATGAAAATAATCAAAGTAATTTTTGTGTTGAATGATCACTCACTTCAGATACCATTCGAATAGTAAAAATGGCAGCATCAAGTCTTTGAACAAGATCCTGAATGTGGGCTTTCCATGACAGCTTACTATCTATCAGAACACCTAGAAATTTGAACTGTTCAGTTTCACTAATCATATGCCCATCCTGTGAAATGAAAACGTCGGGTTTTGTTGAATTGTGTGACAGAAACTGTAAAAACTGGGTCTTACTGTGATTTAGCATTAGTTTAATTTCTAGAAGCCATGAACTTAGGTCATGAACTACACTATTTGAAACTGAGCCAATGTTGCACACAACATCCCTTACTACCAAGCTAGTGTCATCAGCAAACAGAAACATTTTAGAGTAACCCTTAATACTAGTGGTCATATCATTTAAATAAGGAACAGGTATGGCCCCAACACTGATCCCTGGAGCACCCCTCACTTAACTGTACCCCACTCAGACCCCCATTCTTCTTTTTCTTCCTTCAGGGACCAAATTAATACGGAACTGAATATTCATTGCTGAGTATTATATCTGTCAAGATTTTCTGTTTTCAAAACAGTTGAAAAATTGGCGCATGGATATTAAAAGTTAATTACTGCATTAGCATTACTTGAAACATCTTACACAAATGCAGACTTTTCACAAGAAATGAGCTGGCCACTTCATTCTTACAGTATATAACCAGCTCAACAATACAAGTGAAAGCCAAACTGAAACAAAAATGTTTACTATATCATTGTTTCTATTCTGTTAAAGAATTTCTAAAAATTATAAAGGGTATGAGTGCTACAATCCACACTAAATTGTATGTTTTCTGTCATGACAAGTTGTAACATTTGTTATGTTTCTTCTATCTGTAAATAGTCAGCGTATCACTGTTGTTAGCCTAGTGTTGTAATATAACTGACCTATCCCCTTTCACCCATATCTAGTATGTGCTGACTTTCGTCTACAAGACAAATGAAATGATCAGCATTAACTGTGAGAAAACATCACTCCAGTAAACATCCCACTGTAAATATATTTCATAAAATTATCAATAGAACCTACTTCAGTTATTTATAAACAAAAAATTAATCTAAGAGTCATAATGAGTTCCAGTTTGCAAAAAGTGTGGACTATAGATACTACTGGAGAGACATTTTGTCGCTGCACATTGATCTGACACAAATTTCAGAAATAAGCAGTAGTGATGAATATCATATTCTTACTGTGTAAGAATAATTACCATAGTGATGAGTGTATCCAGCTGCATGGAACACAAAGCAAAATTAATACATACAAAATGAAAAATAATACTACTTTTATTTACAAGCTTCCTATGGTTAGAAAATTGTGTAAGATTAACAACTGCATGCAAGAAAATTGCTATTTTTTTCGAATCAGTCAGAGAGTAGCAATATTATGACCACAACAATATACAGGATTGTACTGCAACTTCATCCCATTCCATAACTATCACTTTCACTGAAATGCCAATTAAGGCAGCATTTTCATTATCTATACTCTGCAAACCATTGGAAGATAGTGGAAGATGTTAGTTACATGACAGCTTTCCATACATCAAATTATGTACTACTTACTGCTTGTTAGTATGCTGGGTGACTTACTGCTATCTGCGTATGTACGCAAAGCAAATTTATTCCCCTTATTCAAAGTGTGAGACTGGTAATACATTTCCCATGGGAAAATGAAAATTTAGATTAGGTATAATGTTAACTTTTTAGGCAGATATTTTATGTCAGCAAAGTAATTGGTAATTTTGATTACTCAGAGTACGTTAAAAATAAATTTTTCTCAAGAATCCTCTTCAAAAAGCAGGGGTCATCTTATAATCATGATTGTCTTGTACTTGGGTAAATACAGTAAATCAAAGAAAGTCTGTTGCCCATAGGCAAGGAAGGTACCATACTTCAGTGAGGGTTTTAAAGTCCTTCAGACTATCCCCTGCTGCTCAGATCATAAGACATGTCTTTCAAAATCAAAAATATAAGAAAAAGTATAGATTACTACTTGCCATAAAGATGACATGAGGTTGCAGACAGGCACATGAAAAGACTGTTACACAGTTAAGTTTTGGCCAAAGCCTTCTTCAAAAAAGAAAACACACATACACTCACTCACACAGGCAAGACCTCAGCTCATGACTGCCATCTCTGGCAGCTCAGACCAAAATATTTCAAATCAGTATTTTTATGACTTCTTAACATTGTTTTGTCCCTCTTTTTCTCTCTCCAACAATAACTTCCATAACAATTCTTTTCTGTAATACCACTTGAAAGTTTCAATACCACATCTATCTGCATGCTGTAATAAGAAGGATGTGTTAGGTGAAAGAAACATCCCTTTTATGATGTGTGGGTTGATGCATTGTCAAGGAGCAATAATCTTTCCCCTCTCTAGCCATTCTTTAACTGGTAAGCCTTTACATGCGGTACAAAAACTTCCATAAATGATTCACATTATCCGTCCAGGTGTTTCTTCATGAGGTGCAAACAGTAGGCATTGCAGACATATTAACATGTTTGAAACCATGCAGTTTCTTGCTTGTACCAATGACAAGCATAGGCAGTTGTGGCTATCTGTAGCATTAGCACAAGCTGAAGCAGTGATACTCTCCTGGATTATTTTAGGACCAGATCTTACTAATTTATTATGTGATGCAACAGCTTTTCAACTGAGCCCATATCAATAACACTGTAAACTTTTTTGAGAACATGAATTTCTTCCCTCAATTCATCCATCAGTTCCACTTTGATAGAATCAGCTGCTGAAAATGAGCTGTTTTTCTCCCTGTATTTGAAGTTCACAAGTGCCATGTCTTGACTTAAAGCCTTTTAACCAGCCCGTACTTGCTTCAAAATTTGATGTCCCTCAAAGATTTTCATTATAATTAATTGCATTTTCAATAGAATGGGACCAACGATAGCCTCTCCTTGTGATCTTCATTGTGCAAATCACCTGTAAACAGCATCATCTGGGTCCACGTTCATGGCGAGTTTCATAGTTTTCTGACTTGCCAATCCATCAGTACAATCAAGCTTAGATACAAACTTTCTTATGCTCGTCTTCTTTCTCTCTCTCTCTCTCTCTCTCTCTCTCTCTCTCTCTCTCTCTCTCTCTCTCTCTCTCTCTCCCCATAACTGTTGACTCACCAACCTTGCACCCATTAGATAACTTGTTTGCAGATTAATCTTTCTCTAAACTGTAGTTTAGGCATTCTGTATCACAAGTTAACATGATGCGTCAAAGTTCACAGGTGTGGAGAGGGCTCAAGACCTCAGTGGGAAGAGGATGGCACGCATGATCAAGTAACAACTCAGTTAAGCAATCATTTGGTCGACCACCATTTGAATAATCAACACACTACTCTACTGACAGTAAACACACATAAAAACTGACAAACTACTTAGTTTCTGGAGCTACTACAGGAAGCATAAAAGGGAGGGCAGATCACTCAGACTCCAGAATGAGAGGCGCACACATGTTGAGAAGACAAGAGCAGACTTTTGCTGAACCCATGTTTTTTATTAATGTGTTGTATGCCTCCTGAACCACACACATATCTGAAGTTATACTGATTTTCCATCTGATGAGACTGATTAAGTTAATAATTTGCTATCAATAACAAAGATACATTTAGGAAACTGAAGTAAAAATTTACATGAGAAGACACTGTAAAAAATAGCTGAAAGGACTATATATTTTTACAGTTAACTAAATTTGAGAGAAATGGCAGAGGTGTATAAGTAGTCAGAATTATCCATTACTGTTGGCTGACAATTTGTTGTAAATAGTAAAGCAACACGACAAGCAAACTGTAATACTTTGCCATATTATATAATTCAATTTAAGATTTCATGGGCCTGTCATATATTTCTAAATTGTTTACTATTTCTGGGCATAAAAATTATCAATAAATTCCCTACAAATACAATGCATGAATTATCAATATGGGTAATACACTCGTTACTACAGTAAAAGAATAGATTTGTTTAAATAAAAGTAATCTGAGGCACAAAAGTGTAGCTAATATTAAAATGAAGCCAAGCCTAATACATGGTTGTTCTCATGCTTCCTCCCCATGTCATATCACTCAAAATGGCAACGAGTATATATACTATAATGTACACAACTGCTTTCCTCACCTTTGTGTGTCTCTGCTCATATACATCACCGAGATCCTGGACACTTCGAGACATGCCAAAATCTGCAACTTTGCACATTTTGTTGTGATCCACAAGCACATTCCTAGCTGCTAAGTCACGGTGGATTATCTGTGAAATAAACATTAAAAAAATGTTTGCCTGAGATGATTAGACCATGTAGCACACTGCAATGCAGCACGCATATACACTTGAAAACAAAACATAAGACTCTCAATAAAGTTTTTATTAATAATAATCCTATCAAGAGTTAATTGAGGGTTACGACAAGTGATTTATATGCCTGCAGATAATTTTATATCCTGATTAATGTGCTGCTTCCTCATCAGAAAATATGCAGAGTGATTAGAAATTATACTGCTTACTTATAAGCACAATGAATATTACTGTGGTACAAATCCCTCTTTCATAATCAGAAAACAATAACCTGATTATTTTGTAACCTTAGGGTTATCAGTTTGCTTATTTTGGCAAGAAAATGTCCAGAGTCAATGTTCCACTCCGCAGCAGAGTACATGCAATGGCCTGGACTCAGACCCAGAAAGGTTAGAGCCCCAAACCAGTATATATTTTTCATCTGTCAGGAAGTTTAAAATAGTGTCATACAGTGTCTTAGAGTGTTGCATTACAAAACATGTAAGTTGCAAAGTTTATTGCAAAAATGTTATATGTTCAGCACATGGTCATTTCTTTAAGTCTTATTTATAAAACAGTAAGCTCTAGTACCACTGGACAACAAAGACATGGTTCTGAAACATCCCTCAAGCTGTCAAAAACTTTCAGTATTATATATAACAGCACCCAGTTAAGTAAACTGAAGGTTTAGATGTTAAGCAACAATCTTTATGTGTTAGGGGCTGCTCACACAAGCGACTGATCTCAGCAATCTGTCACATGGGCAATTAATTACTTTGTACATCGTGCATATGGAGACAAATCACAGTGATCAAACTCTCGTAGCTGACTGCATGGAAATCCTAGGCAATCTAATGGATTGCACATGCAATTCATACAAGCAATATGGCTGCTTGGCTGGTTAGCAGCTATATGTGGCAATATGGCTGTCTGACAGCAACTCATTTGTCTAGATATCACGTGTTGTTGTGTAGTTTTACTTCATTTCACTTCATCCATGTAGAATAAGAATTTTACTTCAGAATTCATAGTTATTCAGGGACCATGAACCGCTTTGACAAGTAAAGTTGAGGATGGAGTTGCCATTTATATTAAGAAGTAACAAAATACACATACTCCAGTTTGGCCGTCATTAGCATTTTGAGGCTTGTGCTGTAGAAGAACTGATGGGAAGTCCATAGTTATAGTCGTGATATATTGGACTCCAGTTGATTAAAAAGTTATTTATGGAACAATAACACACATTATTGAAGTTTTTAACTTCTAAACAGTATGGCATACCACAATATCTAGTGGACATTTTAGTATATATGTTCAGGGCAAATCCATTACACACTTATCCTCGCAACCCCTGTCACTGCATGTGCTGTGACTCTCACTTGTACAATTTATAACAGAACTTACGATAAAGAGCAGTACTTCTACTAACAACATTACTGCAGATACATCAAGATTGTAAAGCAAACTGTGTAAATACTTGCAGTTGAACTATAAGACTAATGAATGAAAAGGGAACTAAGGGCTAATAAATGAACTGTATTAGCACACTGAAAAGACTAACACAACCTGCTTGGCATCACTGAAATTTGCTAATATATTATGTGTTGTTGTTGTTGTCTTCAGTCCTGAGACTGGTTTGATGCAGCTCTCCATGCTACTCTATCCTGTGCAAGCTTCTTCATCTCCCAGTACCTAATGCAACCTACATCCTTCTGAATCTGCTTAGTGTATTCATCTCTTGGTCTCCCCCTACGATTTTTACCCTACACGCTGCCCTCCAATACTAAATTGGTGATCCCTTGATGCCTCAGAACATGTCCTATCAACCGATCCCTTCTTCTGGTCAAGTTGTGCCACAAACTTCTCTTCTCCCCAATCCTATTCAATACTTCCTCATTAGTTATGTGATCTACCCATCTAATCTTCAGCATTTTTCTGTAGCACCACATTTCGAAAGCTTCTATTCTCTTCTTGTCCAAACTATTTACCATCCAGGTTTCACTTCCATACATGGCTACACTCCATAATACAATACTTACAGAAATGACTTCCTGACACTTAAATCTATACTCGATGTTAACAAATTTCTCTTCTTCAGAAACGCTTTCCTTGCCATTGCCAGTCTACATTTTATATCCTCTCTACTTCGACCATCATCAGTTATTTTGCTCCCCAAATAGCAAAACTCCTTTATTACTTTAAGTGTCTCATTTCCTAATCTAATACCCTCAACATCACCCGACTTAATTCGACTACATTCCATTATCCTCGTTTTGCTTTTGTTGATGTTCATCTTATATCCTCCCTTCAAGACACCATCCATTCCGTTCAACTGCTCTTCCAAGTCCTTTGCTGTCTCTGACAGAATTACAATGTCATCAGTGAACCTCAAAGTTTTTATTTCTTCTCCATGGATTTTAATACCTACTCCAAATTTTTCTTTTGTTTCCTTTACTGCTTGCTCAATATACAGATTGAATAACATCGGGGAGAGGCTACAACCCTGTCTTACTCCCTTCCCAACCACTGCTTCCCTTTCATGTCCCTCGACTCTTATAACTGCCATCTGGTTTCTGTACAAACTGTAAATAGCCTTTCGCTCCCTTATTTTACCCCTGCCAGCTTTAGAATTTGAAAGAGAGTATTCCAGTCAACATTGTCAAAAGCTTTCTCTAAGTCTACAAATGCTAGAAATGTAGGTTTGCCTTTCCTTAATCTTTCTTCTAAGATAAGTCGTAAGGTCAGTATTGCCTCACGTGTTTCAGTATTTCTACGGAATCCAAACTGATCTTCCCCGAGGTCGGCTTCTACTAGTTTCTCCATTCGTCTGCAAAGAATTCGTGTTAGTATTATGCAGCTGTGGCTTATTAAACTGATTGTTCGGTAATTTTCACATCTGTCAACACCTGCTTTCTTTGGGATTGGAATTATTATATTCTTCTTGAAGACTGAGGGTATTTCACCTGTTTCATACATCTTGCTCACCAGATGGTAGAGCTTTGTCAGGACTGGCTCTCCCAAGGCCGTCAGTAGTTCCAATGGAATGTTGTCTACTCCAGGGGCCTTGTTTCAACTCAGGTCTTTCAGTGCTCTGTCAAACTCTTCACGCAGTATCGTATCTCCCATTTCATCTTCATCTACATTCTCTTCCATTTCCATAATATTGTCCTCAAGTACATTGCCCTTGTATAGACCCTCTATATACTCCTTCCACCTTTCTGCTTTCCCTTCTTTGCTTAGAACTGGGTTTCCATCTGAGCTCTTGATGTGATACAAGTGGTTTTCTTATCTCCAAAGGTCTCTTTAATTTTCCTGTAGGCAGTATCTATCTTACCCCTAGTGAGATAAGCCTCTACATCCTTACATTTGTCCTCTAGCCATCCCTGCTTAGCCATTTTGCACTTCCTGTCTATCTCATTTTTGAGACGTTTGTATTCCTTTTTGCCTGCTTCATTTACTGCATTTTTATATTTTCTCCTTTCATCAATTAAATTCAATATTTCTTCTGTTACCCAAGGATTTCTACTAGCCCTCGTCTTTTTACCTACTTGATCCTCTGCTGCCTTCACTACTTCATCCCTCAAAGCTACCCATTCTTCTTCTACTGTATTTTTTCCCCCACTCCTGTCAATTGTTCCCTTATGCTCTCCCTGAAACTCTGTACAACCTCTGGTTCTTTCAGTTTATCCAGGTCCCATCTCCTTAATTCCCACCTTTTTGCAGTTTCTTCAATTTTAATCTACAGGTCATAACCAATAGATTGTGGTCAGAGTCCACATCTGCCCCTGGAAATGTCTTACAATTTAAAACCTGGTTCCTAAATCTCTGTCTTACCATTATATAATCTATCTGATACCTTTTAGTATCTCCAGGGTTCTTCCATGTATACAACCTTCTATCATGATTCTTAAACCAAGTGTTAGCTATGATTAAGTTGTGCTCTGTGCAAAATTCTACCAGCCGGCTTCCTCTTTCATTTCTTACCCCCAATCCATATTCACCTACTACGTTTCCTTCTCTCCCTTTTCCTACACTCGAATTCCAGTCACCCATGACTATTAAATTTTCGTCTCCCTTCACTATCTGAATAATTTCTTTTATTTCATCATACATTTCTTCAATTTCTTCGTCTTGGCATATAAACTTGTACTACTGTAGTAGGTGTGGGCTTCGTATCTATCTTGGCCACAATAATGCGTTCACTATGCTGTTTGTGGTAGCTTACCCGCATTCCTATTTTCCTATTCATTATTAAAGCTACTCCTGCATTACCCCTATTTGACTTTGTGTTTATAACCCTGTAGTCACCTGACCAAAAGTCTTGTTGCTCCTGTCACCGAACTTCACTAATTCCCACTATATCTAACTTTAACCTATCCATTTCCCTTTTAAAATTTTCTAAGCTACCTGCCCGATTAAGGGATCTGACATTCCAGAGCACCAGAGCACATCCGTAGAGCACCAATTTTCTTTCTCCTGATAACGACATCCTCTTGAGTAGTCCCCACCCGGAGATCCGAATGGGGGACTATTTTACCTCCGGAATATGTTACTCAAGAGGACGCCATCATCATTTAATCATACAGTAAAGCTGCATGCCCTCGGGAAAAATTACGGCCGTAGTTTCCCCTTGCTTTCAGCCGTTCGCAGTACCAGCACAGCAAGACCGATTTGGTTATTGTTACAAGGCCAGATCAGTCAATAATCCAGACTGTTGCCCTTGCAACTACTGAAAAGGCTGCTGCCCCTCTTCAGGAACCACACGTTTGTCTGGCCTCTCAACAGATACCCCTCCGTTGTGGTTGTACCTACGGTATGGCTATCTGTATCGCTGAGGCACGCAAGCCTCCCCACCAATGGCAAGGTCTATGGTTCATATTCCCAAGAAAAGCAAGTTTAATAAATTACAATACTCTTTTTATAAATTTATTTTTTACAGGTATTTGTGGGGACATGGAAATCAACTGCAACTGCTGCTAAACACAACACTCCATCTTCCATAGCAGAACTTTTTGATACAGCGATATTCGTAATATTGGTTGAAATTACTTGGAAAACCACTCGTGTGTCTGGGTTCCGGCTAGTGACCACTTGCAGCAATATCACATGTGATGGATTGTTGTAATCCATTGGTCATAAATACCAGAAGGATATTAGTATAATCTCTTTCTGATGATGAGTAGTCTGAATTCTAAGATTCTCCTGTATGTCATTGTCTTTTGGGGTAAATCATATGCCAGAAAAAATTGTTCTTTTTCCCAAAAGAGGTTCAGAAGAATCATGTAAACTGCAATCTTATAAACCTTATGATAACCCTTGTTCTGAAAACTGAATGAACTTATATTAATCCTCTTTGTATGTTCTTATAGTGAGCTTACTCATTAAGAAAACTTATACTAATCCTCTTTGTATGTTCTTATAGTCAGCTTAATCATTAAGAAAATGTTGGTAGAAAGTAGCTATTAAAAGCTACATTAATAATTAACTTTCAATAAATAGCTATAAACTAACTGTGTTCATTCCATTAAAATTTATAGAAACACCATTAGCTTGGTGTGTGTATATCCACATTGATAGTATCCCACAATGGCAGTTATCTGTGAGCCTAAGAAGAAAGGAACATTACAATAGGCATTTCTGCTGGCTGTCGAAAGAAGTCTTCAGTCTTTGAATCTAGATAGTGAGATAATTTGTTGGAGGGAGTCTTCAGTCTTTGAATCTAGATAGTGAGATAATTTGTTGGAGGGTTAATATTGTATATCTTCAATTTAGGGAGCAGTCCTTATCTTGCTTTAAGTCGTGTGCGAGCTTGTTGAAGACCTTTCTACCATAACATAAAATCCCATAGACAAGGAGGCCACATTTATATAAATGTTAAATACATATTTTTGATTTTTTTATTATTAGCACAACAAACAACTTAGAAATAAATGTATTGGGAGGTGTATACGAGAATTTAAAGATTATTGAAAAGGAATCATTAATACTTTATCTACTTTCTGCAGTATTCTTACCACTTAATTTTGCTAAAGGAATATTTTGTTTACTTTAGATGCATTGTGTCAGATGATAGTTGTGCACCTCCAAGACAGAGTGGAAGTATGCAAAATAAACTGGAAGCTTCTGAGAGTAAAGCATGCTGAAATAAGCTTTAATATTGAGAGAAAATGAATCACTAGAGAAAAGGAAAGAATTTTTTAGTAAATTGCCACAGATTATTAAGTTAAAATGTAAAACACTAAAAATTACGTGATTCAAAAATGTTTATAAAATATTAAGGGAATATCTTGCAACTAAAACATAAAAATTTAATCTGTAATATATTGTTCTTAAACATAAACAGAATGTTGTAAAGTGGAATGAAATTAGAACATCATCAGATTTGTGAGAAGGTATTAGGTAAAAGTCCATTGAGTGTGTAATGATTATGTATAAAAATGTATGAATATTATTATTAAATGGATAGCATATTTTGTAACATACTGCTTATAAACATAGTGGATTCCTTCACCTTGAAAATCAATAATATTGCTATGGTGATTTGACGTATACAGTAGTGTACTTGTTTCACCCTAAATGGTATATGAGCAAACAAAGTGTAACGCAATGCAGGCCAATATACACTATATAATTAAAGAGTTAAATACTCACTCCTCTTGAAGCAAGGTATTCCATTCCACGTGCAACACAGTAGGCAAAAATTGTGAGATCACGAGATGTAAGAGCATCTGAATCATCTTCACAGAAGTTGAAATACTTTCGTCTAGTTCGGTGGTCACGAAGATAAGCCAAAAGTTTCCCATACATTACATATTCCATTATCAGCAGATGTGGTTCTGTAAACATTAATGTTTTGTTACATTTGAGTCCAAATTATTTAGAAGAAAGTTCATGTGCCCCCTCCCCCCTTCTCCCTCAACCTCAACAAAATTCTGTTAATGTCTCCCAAAACGTAATTATTTCTAAGTCATTGTTATTATCGTAAGGTCTAGAAGACAATTTTCATGAAGGTCATGTTCAGCCAACAAACCTACTCCAAAATTTAACAAATTTACTGTATTATGTGTTGACGATTGATGTCGATACTCATTAACTGTGTGCACAAGAACATGCAAGTGAATAAAAGTCTGAATCGTCTCTTTAATTTCACTTGACGAACATTATTATCACAAATTATTGATTACCATCACAAACAAAATTATGAAAAGTATCTATAAATATGAAAGAAAAAATTCACTTATATCATTCAAAAGAGTATCCGTGGACTAATTCTGCAGATGGCACTTAAAATTCTTTAATATAAAAATCTGATAGCTGGATCAAGAGATGCGGTAAATAGAATTGATGCATTAATAAGTAATAAACATCACATCATTTGAGATGAAAAGAAGCACCAGCAGCAGCATAAGCAGTTTGAGTTATAACACAGCATTTAGTTTACCGGTAGTTCAGTGTCTACTTCCCAAAAGTTTATGCCGAGAAGTGTTTAAATTTTACTTACATTTAGAGCTTTCATATTCACATATTTCCTGCAGTAGGTTTCTTGTGATCTTAGTTAGTAATGTAGCATCAGACTGCCATTAACGCCACCATTTTCCAACACATTTTGAACTACTAGTTTATTAGTCAGTGTAGGGTCAGCTACCCAAGTGGAAGAAGTGTCCAGCAGTAGCAGGCAGCAGTTTGAATTATATAACAACATTTCGCTTCATTTAGTGTTTATTTTTCATGGACTACTGTCAAAAAGTCATTCTTGTCTGTGGTTTTATCTGATTGTCTAGTGTTTGTTAACATTTAGAGCTTGCATATCCATTACGTACAGAAGTTTTTGTGAGAGTTGAGTTAGTTGTGAAAAGTCACTGTTGATACATTTGTATTCAGTAATATTTTCGGTGCCACTGGAATCCCCCAGTAACGCTGTTGTCACTGTGTATTCTGATACACAGCATCTGACCAGTCTGTCTCCAATCAGGCATGAGTGGTGGCTAGTGGTGGATTCATGTCTCCCTGGGCAGAAGGAGAATGTGGAAACATGCAGCATGGATGACTCATTACATCTTAGCTACAAGGTACCGCTCAGTGTTGAAAACAGTTCTGAGCCAGTGATCAAATCTCCAGCCCAGTCTGGACAAGAGCAGAGGGTGGGCTATGGAGCCCTTCAGGAAAATAGCAAGTGGGAGAAGGGGCAGGGGAGCTCATATGTAATGTGGAGGAGGCTCTGCCAGCAACTGTTGTGTGCACTGGGTGGAATCAACTGCATATTGTGGCTCATGTCAGCAAGAATGATGCATGCTGCTTGGGTTCTGAGGTAAGCTTTGGTCCCTTTTAGTGGATGACTGACTTGATGTAAGCTAACATCAAACTTGAGGTACAGGCTAAGCTCACTCTTTGTAACGACGTACCCAGGGTCAGTTGCTTGCGGCAGAGTGGTAGGTCTAAAGCAGAGGCTTAGATGATTCTGCAATGATACTGAATGCCAATTTTTTTACGTCCATTCAGTGGCAGGTGCTGTGTAAGAGCACAAGAGCACATTATCACCCAAACTTTTGACACATAGCAGATTTATTGGTTATTTGTCTGTGAATGCTGTTAGACATAACAGATGCTGCTATCTGGAAGATGCAGCACTTAAATCTACTGTGCTACTGCTTCTTTATACTCTGTGAAATTTGCAACAGGGCCGTGAGCACACCTTCAGTTGTGCACATTTTAAGGAGGTTTTTTGCATGACCAAATCACATGACATAATTGCCTTATGGGCCAAATACATACAGATTTGATAAACAATGTGCACAGTTGACGATGTGCATGCTTAGCCCTTGCCTCCCAACTAGAAGTTTACGTCAGTGCCACCAAGTGGTAGCGTACTGTGACAGACTTTTACCCCCATCTGCTCGACATAAATCCTGCTACATGATAGCACACTCCTCAAATATGGTGGTTCACTCACTATATACTGCAGCGAAATTAGATAGGACGTCAGTATGTGTTAAAGTTGTACTGACAGTAAACCTATTTTGTGGGTTTCTGAGTAAGTTATGGTGTATTAAGTTATGAATTTTATCATATAGTAATCCATTCAAGCACTTTCAAGGGAAATTCCCCACTGAGTGGTAAGATGGGCCAGTGGATAGACCATCAAAAACTGCACACACATCAAGCACAAAGGAAGAAGGTGTACTTAACTGTAAAAAAAGTAAAATAGAAAAAACAAATGGTCCAAGCTTAAGAAGTACATCAAGTGTGCTGGAACAGCCATGTGGCTTGGTTAACTGGTCATGGTGTTCAACTACAAAGTGGATAAGCAGTGTCCAAAACTCCCTCGTGCCAATTTATTTTGTTTACTTTTTACACAACATAAGATGCATTTGGACCCAAAAATGTGTACTTGAAGAATGGGGAAAGGGAATAATAATCCCAATTTTCAAGAAGAATGACAGGAAAGTATGTGACAACCATCGAGGGCTCACACTCATATCCCAAGTAGCAAAAATAATGGAGAGGATACTGGAAAGAAGAGTGAGAGAAAAAGTGAAAGGGCAGTTAGAAGAGGACCAGTATGGCTTTCGTCATGGTAGACCAACAGTGGACTCAATCTTTAGTATGAGACAGTTGATGGAAAGACATTGGGAGTATAGGAAAGATCTGGTGATGACATTTCTCAACCTAGTGAAAGCATATGACAGTGCTCCCATGGAAAAGGTACTGGCAACCTTGAAGAGGAAGGGAGTTTGAAAGCAAACATTTGAAGTCATCCAGGCAATGTACAAAAAATGCTCTAGTTGTGTGCAGACACCAGTTGGAAGAACTGAATGGTTTAAGTACACTCCTGGAAATTGAAATAAGAACACCGTGAATTCATTGTCCCAGGAAGGGGAAACTTTATTGACACATTCCTGGGGTCAGATACATCACATGATCACACTGACAGAACCACAGGCACATAGACACAGGCAACAGAGCATGCACAATGTCGGCACTAGTACAGTGTATATCCACCTTTCGCAGCAATGCAGGCTGCTATTCTCCCATGGAGACGATCGTAGAGATGCTGGATGTAGTCCTGTGGAACGGCTTGCCATGCCATTTCCACCTGGCGCCTCAGTTGGACCAGCGTTAGTGCTGGACGTGCAGACCGCGTGAGACGACGCTTCATCCAGTCCCAAACATGCTCAATCGGGGACAGATCCGGAGATCTTGCTGGCCAGGGTAGTTGACTTACACCTTCTAGAGCACGTTGGGTGGCACGGGATACATGCGGACGTGCATTGTCCTGTTGGAACAGCAAATTCCCTTGCCGGTCTAGGAATGGTAGAACGATGGGTTCGATGACGGTTTGGATGTACCGTGCACTATTCAGTGTCCCCTCGACGATCACCAGTGGTGTACGGCCAGTGTAGGAGATCGCTCCCCACACCATGATGCCGGGTGTTGGCCCTGTGTGCCTCGGTCATATGCAGTCCTGATTGTGGCGCTCACCTGCACGGCGCCAAACACGCATACGACCATCATTGGCACCAAGGCAGAAGCGACTCTCATCGCTGAAGACGACACGTCTCCATTCGTCCCTCCATTCACGCCTGTCGCGAGACCACTGGAGGCGGGCTGCACGATGTTGGGGCGTGAGCGGAAGACGGCCTAACGGTGTGCGGGACCATAGCCCAGCTTCATGGAGACGGTTGCGAATGGTCCTCGCCGATACCCCAGGAGCAACAGTGTCCCTAATTTGCTGGGAAGTGGCGGTGCGGTCCCCTACGCCACTGCGTAGGATCCTACGGTCTTGGCGTGCATCCGTGCGTCGCTGCGGTCCGGTCCCAGGTCGACGGGCACGTGCACCTTCCGCCGACCACTGGCGACAACATCGGTGTACTGTGGAGACCTCACGCCCCACGTGTTGAGCAATTCGGCGGTACGTCCACCCGGCCTCCCGCATGCCCACTATACGCCCTCGCTCAAAGTCCGTCAACTGCACATACAGTTCACGTCCACGCTGTCGCGGCATGCTACCAGTGTTAAAGACTGCGATGGAGCTCCGTATGCCACGGCAAACTGGCTGACACTGACGGCGGCGGTGCACAAATGCTGCGCAGCTAGCGCCATTCGACGGCCAACACCGCGGTTCCTGGTGTGTCCGCTGTGCCGTGCGTGTGATCATTGCTTGTACAGCCCTCTCGCAGTGTCCGGAGCAAGTATGGTGGGTCTGACACACCGGTGTCAATGTGTTCTTTTTTCCATTTCCAGGAGTGTATGTTATGGGACTATGACAAGGAAGTGTGATATCACCATTACTATTTATAATGGTGATGGATGAAATAGTCAGAGAGACGAAAGAAGCCCATAGAGGAAGGGAGATGAAGCTGTTACTATTTGCTGGTGATATTATGGTGTGGGCAACAAGTAGTACAGAGGTACAAAAACAAATAGTCAGCCTAACTGATAAGGTCGAGATATATGGAATGAAATTTAGTGTGGAGAAAAGCAAGACCATGGTGGTAACCAGAGGGGATAGAGAGGGCAAGGGACAAATTCATATTAAGGGACGGGATATTGAAATAGTGGACAACTTTAAATATTTGGGAAGTCTATTAATGGAGAATGCTCGTTTGGAGACAGAAATCAGCAAAACCATATAACAGAGAAGTACATTTTACCAGTGTGTGAAGGGCTTGGTGTGGGGAAGGGAAGTGCCAATGAGGTGCAAGCTGGTGCTATACAGGACTTACTTCACACCCATACTAATTTATTGCTCAGAGACTTGACTATGACTGGAAGAGAGGAAAGTAGCATACAATCCAGTGAAATGAATTCTGAGAACTATGCTAGAGAAAACGAGGGGAGAGGGGGAGGGGGGGGGGGGAGAGAGAGAGAGAGAGAGAGAGAGAGAGAGAGAGAGAGAGAGAGAGAGAGAAATGAAGATGTTAGGAAGGAAATTAGAGTGGAGAAGTTGACTGAGGAAATTGAAAAGAATAGATTACAATAGTTTTGGCATGTGAAGAGGATGGGAGAGGGAAGAATACAAAGAAGAATGGCGGAGTTCAAGATTGAGGGCAAGAGGTGAAGAGGAAGACCAAGAACAAGATGGAGTGGTACAAAAGAGATGAGTTTAAAGAGGAGAAACCTGCTATGGGACCAAATTGTGGAAGAAGAATGATGGAAAGACCAAATAAAGTGGTGAAGTACCATTGATATCCCAACCCAACCAAATGTTGGATAGACGGGAAATGAAGATGATGATGATGATGATGATGATGACAACACTATCAACTGTCTGTCTGGTCATTGAATTGGTTGTCATCTTTCTGTAGTCCTGGTAATTGTTGTACTATACACTGGTTATAGAATATGAGTCACATGGTATGAATACATTACTTTGCAAGTAAGTGGGATGAATAGTGAGAGCAGCAACATCAAACACAGACATCTCACTGAAATGAAAACAACAAATAAATGTGAGCAATGCTACAACAAAGGAATTCAAGAATCAAAACTTCCAAAATGGAATGCAACTTCAAAAATGTTAAAAACGTATGTTTTGATAGAGCACACGTAAAACTGAGTGATTATGAAACTGTTGCATTCATTTGTTGCAGCTTATGTAACGAACTATTATGTTTTCATCATTTCTTTGGGAGTGATCACATTCACATTCATTCGAACACCTAAATTGGGCAAGGAGGCATATGTCACTCACTCATCTGGCATACAAGTTAGGTGCATCGATAAGAGATTTCTTTCGTATGACACACATACTGTCACTAATGCTGTGTATGACATAGCAATGTGTTTTCTAGTGGAGACGTCAGTGGACTTGTCGCCTTTTCATCAAACATTTGTGCTTGCCATTTGAATGCCACTTCCTTTCGGCTGCTAATAGAGTAGCTGTGCAGAATCCCACTTTCATTATGTGCCTCTTCTTTACACCTCGCTGTTGCAAATGGACATTACAGCATGTCACGGACATAAATTTGAATATAAGAACAGATATGTCAATGACTGGACAGACAGTTCATAATCTTGTGGGGAAAAAAAGAAAGAAAGAAAGGTAAAAAAAGTACTGGCACGATGGTATTTTGAAGATGGGCTCATCCGCTTTGGCTTTGCAGTCCAACACTGTCACCGTTAATCACAACACCATGACTCTGCATCTGTGCTCAGTGTTGTACTTCCTGAGCTATGATTGTTCATCGTTTCTATTTTTTTTTTTTTTCCCCACTGTTCGTTATACCTTCTTCCTGTTTTCATGCTTGATCTATATTTAGTTTTTGATGTGCTATCCAATGGGCCCTCTTACCGCTAGATGTGAAGGTAGTGCAATGGAGAATTTCCCTTGTTAGAATCATAAGAGTCTAAAGGACATCACCGATGATTGTGAGATTCTAGCATTTATTCATACTTCTGATATCTGTTGATCTTATGGTGAGTCTGGTTTATCTGTGCTGTAGGCCCACATTGTATATATGAAAATTCATGGAAAGCTGTATCACTCACTTAAATGTTGGGTCGAGGGCAGTGTGCTTTAGGCCCTTATGGATCTCAGTGCCTCATTTGTATTCTAGTCAAGTGACCATTTTTGTAGACATTACTAGTTGAGTTTTCCACAGATGGCACTTTGTCTTTGGAGTTGATTGTTTACTATGCAGGAATTGGCTATCACGTGAAGAGTAAACATGTACTATGTCAAATCTATTTTAAATGCTAACAGTAAAGCAAAGCCGTGAGGAGGGGTTGTGAGTGATGCTGGGTAGCTCTGTCAGTAAAGCACTTGCCTGCAAAAGGCAAAGGCCCCAAGTTCGAGTCTCAATTCGCCGCAAAGTTTTAATCTGCCAAGAAGTTTCATATCAGTGCACACTCCACTGCAGAGTGAAATTCTCCCTCTGTGAACCCAAAATTAAATTAACCAGCAAAAGTTAGCTGCAAAGGAACTAGAGCCTCCAAGAACAGATCCTTTGATTGAGAGAGTAATGAAATCAAATAAGCATCACTACAAGCAAACATTTAACAAGAAAGTGTACAGTTAGCACAAGTTGTTGTGTGGGAGTAGCGCAAGATCACTTGAGTAACACAATTAATGTTGAATAAAAGGAAATTTACATTGAGCCTAACACTTCTCAAACCCCCATTCATAATATTTTCCCATGACCTGTTAAAAATGTAAACAGCTGTGACATCATGCTCATCAAAAGCATTTGATGTTACAAAGTACTGCACAGTCTTCACCCAAAAGCCTTTAACATATTCTGCTGTCTACAGAAGCTTGTGTGTGCATGTGTGTTGTTGTTGTAAGTGGCATATTTTCTTTGCAGCTAAGGTTTTCTTTTTGATGCTATTCTCTAGTTTAAGTTTTATTGCTAAAATACTGTTCTGCAGTAGCAGGCTAAAGTAAAATTCATTGTTAGAGAGTGAAAAATTCCCACTTTTTCCCAGATTTCCTGATTGTCTCAAGTGGACACACCCTATTTGTTAAAAATATCATTGCAATCAACTAAATGTTAAGCTATTGATCGCAGATTAGAGTTACTGAGGAGACATCAGCTTTTTGCCAAATAGTAGCCTTCTTTGAAGTGGCCTAAGTATGAATACTATTATGCACTAGAGTGATTGTCCATTATCAGTACAATATGGAATTGATATGTCTATGATTTCCTTGTCTTCTGTTAATGTATACCTTGGCTCATCCTACATCTTTGATGAGATCTATGGAAAATTATGATGAGTGAATTTACATTGGTTATGCTTTATACTGTTTGCACATTTATTTTTATCTACCTGCTTCAATAAAGGATTGCCACACACTTCACATTAAAGATGAAAACCAAGAGGCATTATTAGCTGGGACATTCCTTAGGAATTAGCTGCCTAAATCTATGAAAGGTTTTCCTCATACATCCTTCCAGAACCATTCCTTTACAAAATTTGAGATTTAAGTGTGAGTGTTTAGTGAAAATGATCATGCAAAGTGCATATTGAGTGTAGTTTATCTTTGTGTTGTTTCTGATGAAAGATTTGAGAAGGATAGATCCTAAGGCTGGACACCATATGTTACTCTCAAACTGTATGAAGGGACCCAACAAGCTTAACATCTTCAACTGACAAAGGAATCAGAATGATTCAGAGGGGTCAGAGTCTAAATGAGGACAGCTGAACAAATTGTGGTGATTAGGAACTTTACTCCAAATTTGTCCAAACAATAGTAGTCAGGAAGCAAGCTTTGGCCAACTTCTCTCACGCAGAGCACCACCACACAAGTTTGCGATAGTGATGACAGCCCGGAGAAACTTTCAACTAATTATATCAGCAAATTAAGTAAGCACAAAACCAAAATAAAGGTTCTGGACACAAACTGTTTTTGCAGAAGGAAGCCAAACTAAAGAAGCACATGAGAAACAAAAGGAGACAGGTTAAGGCCCAAACAGTACAAGCTGCTACTTCGGGCACCAAGCTCAGAGGGGTGTCAGAGGTGTCCAAGTATATGATTTATACACAGTGCATATCACAATTAGTAGTGAAAACTTACAAAGGTGAAGTCTATATAGAAAAAGGGGAAGGGGGAAGGTGCAAAATGAAAGTCACTTGTCTTGGAAAATGTTATTTAACTGACTCTTATTTAGGAAAAAAAATCAAAGATAGAAACAAACTTTAGATGGTAATGAGACAAAATTTTTGATAAAAGAGAAGAACTTGTGCAAAGTTCCAGAACTATTTCATAAGCTGATTGGAACTAACTATGTTTCTGTGACACATGAGCAGAGGTCCACTACAAAGGCTGGACTTACTGGAAACAAAGGAGACCATATCTACTCATTAGAGCAGATACACTGTGTGGCCCAGTATTGCCTAAACATACATGACCTTGCAGCACTAAATTCACGATGACAGTTGATTTTAGTAACTTATTTAGGAAGATAAGTGACAGACTGATGCTGCATTTTTCATCAGTTCCTTCTTGCAAATGGAGAAATAGCTTGTGCCAATCAGCCTTGTAGAAAAATCTTTAATAAATTTCAGTTCCTGGGTGTGTTGCAATGTGGTCTGCAATCAAAGTTCATTACTCTAGGTTACATATATAGTGAAAGAATACCATTTTTAAAAGATCTCACACTATTCTTGGGACATCACTGATGCAATTTTAACTGGATCTGATTGGCCATATATCTGACATTTATCTCAAACTGTTAATCTTATGAAAATTTAGTACCCCCCCCCCCCCTCTCAGTCTCTCTCTCTCTCTCTCTCTCTCTCTCTCTCTCTCTCTCTCTCTCTCTCTCTCTCTCTAAACTGTCACATTTCACCAAATACTGACATGTGCAGTACTGTGGATTATGAATAGTGCAGCAATATGGATTAATCAAAATGCATATCTAGATTGCTTATCATCCAATTAATTAATATGTGTTCAACAATTACGCTATTTAACATGTTACTAAATTAATATGTGCACAACAATTAAGCTACTTAACATGTTACAAACTCTAACTGAATTTAGCATATATTACACAACATTAGTCACCTTTTTGGAAGTGTCAACATTCAGACTATCCAACATTACTTCATAGCGTATTTAAGTATTAAAAATTTTGTATAAATTAATATTGCTGACTCATATTATTACTGAACTAGAAAATACAGGTATTACATCTTGCAGATACAACTGCAAAAAAAGTGCTTGCTATAGTGCTGAATTCTGAAGCACAGGAACTTTACAGTGATGAGCGTGATAGTGATGTCAATTTATAATTTAAAGACACACGTTTATGATATTTTAGAATATTGCTATTATTGGTACTGTAAGTGCCTATGATATCAAGTGAACAACAGTATCATCAGAAAATTATTTTATATGTTCATTTCATCTTTGTTCGTTGTCAAACATAGCAAATGTTACAGTCTGCCCAATGAATTCTAAACTGAGAAAATCTGCTCTGACTGTTGTTTGAATATCATTCATTTTTAGCAATAATGCATGCATTAGTACAGTATTCACAGACACTAACGTGCAGATGTCTGTTGCGACTGAAGAGAGGTATGAGTCATATAATAACTTATTTATAAACATAATTATCATGAAGTTTCACATTTCAATAAGATGTTGAATGAATTTTATTCAGTTGTTTTAATGCAGTTACTTTATGATACCATGAGCTAAAACAATAAATGACTGACTCACATCTGTGTCACATTAGCTCAGTAACAGCCATGTACAGATCAACGCTTTGGGTCTGGAGGGGATGTCACAGTTTGTTATAGTCTTAACCCACCCCACCTCCCTTCTCCTCAAACTCCCAAATTTTACCTGCCATCTGCCTCACTTTCAATGAGTCAAAAAGTTTATGATGATAACAACAACAACAATAATAATAAAATACAGATTTTTTTACTATGCTAACTATAATAATCGTAACAATTTGTTTACATCACTACTTAGCACATCACTTTAGCATAACTTCCAAGAAATTCCAGTTCACAAGAATACAGCTTTTGGAAACCATTTGCCCAAACATTTTAGGAGCATAAGTTCCATGTAATTCTTTTGAGAACTACAATTGCAACAAACTCTCATAACTTTGATATCATCAAAATTTGCATGATATAAAATCAAAGTTGTATTCGCCATTATCAGAAGAGCTATGATTGTTAACACAGGTCTGCAGACTATGGTTATATGAACATTTAATGAGGGGACTGCTGTTTCACTTTAGTCATTTCCACCTAAGTTTGACAAAGCCAGTGTTCCTGTTGTCTTTTTCCTTGTGTTTATGTGAGAGTGGGACCGGGCAGGGGGGATTCTTTCCTGTAATGTCTTGGATTATTCAGCTTCCAACTAATTTCCAGTTATGGTCAGCCATTGAATCAACAGCTTTACCTGGCTAGAATGTTCACAGCACGTTGTCAGGAAGCAGGCCAATCTACATGGATGAAAGGAACTAAAATATATGAGGAACATTTCATAAATAATGCACATTAATCTTTTTGCTTAAATCCCCCCCCCCCTCTCCAATATCTCTTTACTCCTTCAATATAGTCTCCCTGCTTCTCTATGACTGAATACCATTGTCTTGGAAGCTCTATTATTCCATCCAGGACACCACTTCTCTTCATCTGTCAAATAGCTCAGAGAAAGATAATGGTGTCGACTCATAAGTTTTGTGAACTTCGGCAACACGTCTGATGGAATCATGTCCGAGCTGAAGAGAGGATGTGGCAATACTTCCCATTCATGTTTACACAGTTTTTGGGCTACAACTTCACCAATATGCAGGTGAGCACTGTCGTGGAGAATGAGTGGCTCAGCCTTGAGCAACTAAGGAATGGTTTGGTGTATATTTCTGCACAGATTTGGCATGACGTTATGATAATACACTGCTGCGATACTTGTTCCATATGGGACTCTATCTGTCATAATGATCCCTTAGTGATCATAAGCAAAAATCACCATTTGCTTGAGGTTTAATCGAGCACATTGAAATCTTTGTTGATGTGGAGAATCTGAAGCTCTGCACTCATTGGACTGAGATTTCAACTCTGGTCCAAAGTCTCTATCCACATTTCATCAATAGCGACAATTTAACACAACACTCCTTGATCTAAATGGTTGAACAATTGTTCAAGCACCATTGCAATGTCCAGGCATTTCTGCTTCTCTTCAGCAGTCAAATAGTGTGCGACCTTCTTGCAGAAATTTTTCTCTTCTTCAAATCATTTGTCAGAATACAAAATAATGATGTTGGGGATTATTCTCACGAGTTCAAAGAGTTCCTCACAAGTCACTCTCCGATCTCCTACAAGAGCATCTGCCACACTTTATTCATCTGATGACATGTTTGGCCTTCCGCATCTTAGATTATCGTCAATGCTCATACAACCACCACAAATATTATTAACCCAACTTGAAACTACACTACAGTCCACTGTAAACTCAACATAAACTTCACTTAATGCACTGTGGATTTCTGTCAGGTTTTTGCCACATAAAGTATTGATCTTGATGTACAGCCTCTGGTCTTCAACCACTGCAGGGTCCATTTCCACCCCTTCCCAATCTAATGTTAGAGTACACAGCCAATGATAATACACTGCTGTGATACTTGTTCCATATGGGACTCTATCTGTCATAATGATCCCTTAGTGATCATAAGCAAAAATCACCATTTGCTTGTGGTTTAATTGAGCACATTGAAATCTTTTTTGATGTGGAGAATCTGAAGCTCTGCACTCATTGGACTGAGATTTCAACTCTGGTCCAAAGTCTCTATCCACATTTCATCAATAGCGACAATTTAACACAACACTCCTTGATCTAAATGGTTGAACAATTGTTCAAGCACCATTGCAATGTCCAGGCATTTCTGCTTCTCTTCAGCAGTCAAATAGTGTGCGACCTTCTTGCAGAAATTTTTCTCTTCTTCAAATCATTTGTCAGAATACAAAATAATGATGTTGGGGATTATTCTCACGAGTTCAAAGAGTTCCTCACAAGTCACTCTCCGATCTCCTACAAGAGCATCTGCCACACTTTATTCATCTGATGACATGTTTGGCCTTCCGCATCTTAGATTATCGTCAATGCTCATACAACCACCACAAATATTATTAACCCAACTTGAAACTACACTACAGTCCACTGTAAACTCAACATAAACTTCACTTAATGCACTGTGGATTTCTGTCAGGTTTTTGCCACATAAAGTATCGATCTTGATGTACAACCTCTGGTCTTCAACCACTGCAGGGTCCATTTCCACCCCTTCCCAATCTAATGTTAGAGTACACAGCCAAAAACAAAAACACCTGCTTCTTCCTAGGGCTTCCAAATACAGCTGACATAACTTTCCTTGCTGTTGCATTAAAGAATCCACAATAATAACAACGTGTATATTACTTATAAAATGTCTGTTGTAGCTTGTAATTTTCTAGAACTGCATGATCTATGAACTATGCAAAATTATGTGTGTAAAAATTGTCATGATCATGCTCTCTCTTCCACAGCTGGCAGGAGCATTGCCCACACAAAGCAAAGTTACAGGTTCAAGTTCTGGTTGAGCATACAGCTGTAATTTGCCAGGAAGCCTCACAACAGCACACACTACTGCAGAGAGAATGATTCACTCTGACTAGCCTCGCACATTAAACAATAAATCTACGTACAATGCTGCTCCAGGGAGCTTTTAATTATAGTGTAAATCAAATATAGCAATCACAATAACCCCAAACAGATATAGTAAGACAGCTATTTGTAGTAACTTTTGAATGGCGCTTAATTTATGAGCATGTTTCTTCTGTTAATAGTTTCAAAATATTCGTATTTTGGTACGTTAAGGCAGAACTGTGTAGGTTCTCTAATCAAGAGATACATTTTATTGGTAAGAAATAGATAGTAGTTCACTAGTGAAACCTGAAATACTGGAAACAACAACTGAAGGAATTAATATATTTGCGAATGTTAGAGTAATGCACACACACTTCCAGATTTGAAGAAACTGTAACAGGGTCTCTCTCCTCAGAGCTGTCAGGCACTTTTTCCGGTTTTTCTCTGGTGTTTCAGCAGATATTTCCAATATCACTTTTTCTATGTGTAGCTGGTGTCATCCCAAAGAAATACTGCTCACCATCATGTGACTCTCGCTGCTTACAGAAATCAATGGTTTGTTTCTCATTGCAAACAAAATTATTTTTGAAGTGAAATTTTACATGCACACTTGATAGAGTGGTTCAAAATCAGTGCGGTTTGATATTTGTGTTACTGACGTATGTTAACAGGGACAATAAAACATGAAGTATAACCAGTACTCTAGCAGCAACAACACCACAGTGGCTCGTGCTGACTAATACCACCATGCAGTAGCAGCATAGCATTGCTGCTGCAGTACAGTTTACTCTTAACATTTTATTGTCCCTGTTAATATATGTAAATAACACAAATATCACACCAGACTAATTTGGAACCACTCTATCAAGTGCACATGTAAAATTTCGCTTTAAAAATCATGTTGTTTGTAACGGAAAATAAATTTACACTGGATGTCATATGAAAAATGTGAGGAGAGTTATGTGCTTGACTACTATTAGGAGTCACACCCTGTATTTGTGTGTGTGTGTGTGTGTGTGTGTGTGTGTGTGTGTGTGTGTGTGTGTGGTGTGTGTGTGTGTGTGTGTGTGTGTGTGTGTGTGTTTGTTTTAAGTTGTCTTACCTTGTTCAGTACAACATCCCAATAGTGTGACTACATTTGGATGGGCTCCTAGTGTTTTCATGATCTCCATCTCACGCAGGAGATCATCTTTATCTCTCTGACTTGCATCCTCCTTCACAGTCTTAACAGCTACAAGTCTAGTGGAGCCAATGCCACCACATATATCATCTATTTCTGCTTTCAGCACCTGTTAAAGTGATCAGCATTACTACACAGTGAATAAATAACAGGAAATACAAAAATATTTTACCAACTCTGCTCCACACAATAAAACATTTTATAAGTAAATGGAGTATTTCATTGAGGGAAGTTGCTGTTAAAAATAAGAATAATGTGGGGCATCAGCCAACTATAGCATTCATTCACCTATTGGTTAAGATATTGATCATGCACACTTAGTGACAAAAAAAGAACTGGAAAACACTCCAAACATCCATGAGAACAAGTCATCTTCAGCCAAAGAAAAATTTTTATGATCTAAACATATTTATGTATAGCAGGTGGACAAGAAAGGTTAAGCAGTGAACTTCTTTTTTTTCCAACATACATCTCTAAAGACGTACATGCAATTTTGTTGATGTCAACATCTACATGTGTACACCACAAACCACTAGAATTTCATGAGATTAATGGTACAAACATGGTTTTAGCCCCTATTGTACCATTTTCAAATGCATACAGTGAAATTTTACCAATATGATGAAATAAATGGATGTAAGAGAATATAATCCAGTGACTCATACTGAAACATTAGCTGCCAGAATTTTAAGAGTAAGCCTTGTCATCTGTGGGAATTCACTGAACATTTCTATCAACTTTTCTGCTGTAAAACAAACCTATGACAGAGTACAGGAATCTCAACATTCAGTTATTGTAAACTGGAAAGGAGTCTACACATCAGGTGGATAATAATTTTGTAAGCAACTTTCTTCACAGTTGAATTACATTTCCTAGCATTCTTTTAACAAGTCTCCTGTTATCCACCCAGAAATTTGGTTTACATCAACGAAAATAATCAATTTTTGAAAAAAATAAGTAATAGAATAGATAAAAAATGTACTCATGTACTCATCACATGGCGGGAACACACACATATAAAAAAGGTATTACAATGTACCAGCTTTTGGTGCCAGTGGCTCTTTCTTTTGGCAGAAGAGCTGAAGGGGAAGGAGCAGGGATGAAGGAATAGGACTGGTGAGGTTTAGGAAAAGGGGTAGAGTTTGGAAAAGTTACCCAGAACCCAGGATGGGGAGACTAACCAGTTGGGATGACAAGGAATGACTGATTGTTGGCCACTGCACCAGATTAGATTTAAAAAACTGAGAGCTTAAAAGTGGAAGACAGGGTAAAAATTAGGTTTGCATGATGATCCTACTGTAAGTTGCTCTGAACAACTATTCCTTTCTATTAGATAGTTATGAATGATTCCTGTGACATGCTGATAATGTGGCAAAATTAGGGACAGTTTATACATAGTCTGGCCATTTTGTGTGAACTGTTGTGGCAGGAATAATTAGAAATTATTGTTCCTTTTAGTATAAGAGTTGTGCTTTCCACATCACAGCACTTCATAATTTTTAGCAAGCCTTGTGAATGTGCCATACATTATTAGAACAAAAGCGAATATTTAACTATAAACCAAATACTTTTATTTCTGAGAAAGACTTCTCATCCCCTGTGGTAAGTCTCCCCTGACCCATGGTTCTGGATGACTTTCCTGAAATCTATCCCTTTCCCTAGACCATTCCAGTACTTTTCCCTCGCCGCTCTTCCTTCCCATTTAAACCTTCTTTCTGAGGAAGGAGCAACTGGCTCAGCAAGCTTGACTACTTATAACCTTCTTTTATGTATGTGTTCTGCCCCCACTTGGTTAGTAGATTTTTTATCCATCAAATTAAATTATTTTGTTAAAATTCGTTTGGTTAGATAGATATAATCCAATGCACTCATTTTGCCCCATTAACAATGTGTTATTATGGAGACTTACTTCCAGATAACATCTGTGTTCATTTGCAGTCAATCTGTCTACAATGCCCAATGTCCAACCTGTTTCTATTCATGAAGAATATTCTGCAGGCTCAGAATATTTTTTCGTGAAGAAAATTCTGCGGGCTTTGACATATCCAACAGGACTGCATGGAGGTTACTTCATCAACAGTTCATGTACACATAATGTTATCAATGTGTGCAACATCTTTTGCTTGCTCGTCACCAATCATGTAAGAACTTTTGCCTACAGATTGTTACACAAACTTCCAACCCATTGTTTGTATCTTTGGCCTCATTTACGTATGAGACAAATTAGGAAAATAAAGAACAGTAAATACTGTTAACCATCTTTTTTGGGTAGATAAAAACCTTTATGGGACAATCCAGTCAGGTATTACCAGGTGGATAAAAACTAACATGTATAAAGGTTCATACATTCCTCTAGGATGTGTACGGGGAATTTACTCAGAATACTCTTCTAGGTTTTGCTACAGGATGTGACATTGCAAATGAGAGGGAGCATGTTGTTTTGTAATGGTGATGCAATGTACTTCAGACTCACTGTTTAAGATGCACAGAATAGTATGTGCCATGTTTGTATGTGACGTCAATCACTTGGACTATTATTTAAAACACTTGGTTTATGCAGGTGTTCCTAATTCAGAGGTGCTTTGTCAAAGCGTCATGGAAGCCACTCAACACCACCTGGGTTTCAGCCATGGCGGCTCATTTCACCTTCCCACTAATAGCTTTTGGCTAGCATCTCATCAGCTGGCACATATTACTCCTTTGTGCAATTACTGCTGGCACAACTAGGCTTTAAAAACAGACACTAGGACAGAATTGAGAGATGCATTAGAACAGTGCAGCACAGGTTGTTTACGTGCAGTCTTCACTGAGTGTCGAGCTGGGTCAAGCGGCAGTGCTTGGGCACATGGTGTGGATTGGCATGATGTCGTCATTCACTCTTCTTCACCAGCACTGGGTAGAAGGCAAAAGGTTTGGTTTGCCTTTGCTGTGCACATGTGGTTGTTCAGCTCCACAGATGTTCATGTTTATATTTATTGAGTCATCATGCGTGCCTCTGTTATTTGACTTTATGCAATTCTATGACAGATTTATTGCCCTGCCTGCTCTGTGTGTTTTTTGAAGTGACTTGTGTTAATCTGCTGGGCAGGGTTCTCTCTAAAAAACTGCCAGGGTTAAAGTTGTTATGGTGATTTGTAATGTATCCAGCTTTCACATATAATTATATCATGGGCCTATGAATTACCTGGTGTTTTAAAATTTTGCATTTGGCTTTAAATTGTTTTGTGTGAGAGAACAAACTGTTTCTGAATTTTCATACCTGTTTTCACTATGTTTTAGAAGCTAGTGTGCTCTCTGGTATTATTGTTATCCAGCCTTCTACATTTTGTCTGCTATGACCTCCAGCTAATGGTAAGACCTTAGTGAGTCGTTATTTATATTCCTTCCTAGAAGAATTTACAACTCTCTTTGGGTAGTTCTGTTTTACACCTTACATTTTTAGTGAAGCTTATTTCCTAGGGTGTATGACCATATTGGGCAGGGTTCTATAAGTGCAATAGTGGATAAACAATAACTTTCACTTGTAGTGTAATTCAGTGACATATTTAGGTTTAGTTTTTGTTAAGAGCACCTACTAAGTTTTTTGGGGAGTGTTCTGTGTTAGTAGCTTCTTTCCATGTGGGCCTGGCTTGCTTGTCGTCACGTGGATGGTTCTCAACCATTACCTAGTGTGGCTTGCTATTTGTTTGCAGTCTCACATCCAGGCTGTCTGTGCTCAAGTTGAGTACCATTACCTGACTTGCACTGTAAATGGAATTTTGTTGTCGGCCAAGAGGTCTTTATCTTACTAACTGACTTCACAGAGGGAATTTTCCAGTTAATGTTTTTGTTCTGTTTAATACATACTGTAACCTTGCTCTAAATTTTATTGTAAATTATTTGCTGTAAACCTTTCATGTAAGCTGTAAAGGTGAACTGTTATGTTTCATTAACTAGTTACTATTTATCTTTTGATGGCCTGCCTAATCTCTTGATTTTGAGCACGCTTGAAGAAATTTATCTAGAACTCAGTTTTAATTATTTTTATTTACTGGTTTGTATAATGTTTTTAATGTAATTTCAAATCTTGTAAAGGCCAATATTATTTAAGATCTTATCTTCCTGCATCTTGTTTAAGGCCAATTCACAGTAATACAATGATGATCTTATTCACCATTTTGAACAGTTTCAAGTGTGTAAATTTAACATGGCAAATTATCTTGGAATTTTCCTTCCTGTTTTTCTTAAAGGGGACCTGCTGTTACTTAAAGAAATAAATATTTGTCAACAAAAGGACAAATGATGTTAGTTAAAGGGGTGTAGTCCTATGTCAGTTCCTCGATCCTGGTAATTCCCAATTTCACGAGTGTTGGAAAGGTTGGGACAATGTATTATTTGACAAGTGTACACACAAACTGAAATGAAATTCAGACCATTGTTTAGGAATTTCACATCAGGGAATTTTGTACGTCTCTCTACTAAACCAAAGATGAAAGGATGAAGACCTTCAGTCATACATTAACAAGGAATTTTTTTCCTTCCTTGGTGCAAGAAATCTGTTTCCAAGGTTGTAGAGGTGAACATTCTCAGCTGTCTAACTGAATGAACTTCTTATGATTTTATATACAATGTGTTATGTTTCTGGCTAAAATGTATAAAAAGAAATTAATTTGTTAGTACTCTGTATGTATGGTTCTTTTAAAAATAACTGAAATTATGAAATTTCTGGCATAGGCCTACTAACAACTCATATCATTAATTGCACAATCTAACACTAATTATTAAACCTTTTTCTGGACTCATTTACAATATAATGATATAACTTGAAGATTCTTCTTTTGGCATGAAAGGATGTAAACTCTTTTGCTTTGGAAACTCTTTGGAATATTGGATTGGATTGTTTGGGGGAAGAGACCAAACAGCGAGGTCATCGGTCTCATCGGGTTAGGGAAGGATGGGGAAGGAAGTCGGCCATGCCCTTTGCAAAGGAACCATCCCAGCATTTGCCTGGCACGATGCAGGGAAATCACGGAAAACCTAAATCAGACTGGCCGGACGTGGGATTGAACCGTCGTCCTCCCGAACGCGAGTCCAGTGTGCTAACCACTGCGCCACCTTGCTCGGTTTTGGAATATTGTTAGTACCGCAGAAAGCTAGTAGTAGTAGTGGGCATGCCTCAGCTGGAGTCAGGCGTGTTTTTGATTGTTACTCTAATAATGTAATTAGTGGTGTGGTAAAAATGGAGTTGTGAAGTCAGTGTGGTATAGAAGAATGGGATCAAATAAAAAGAAATCCATAGGAACACGTGAATCTTCATCAGTTATTTTGTGTTAAGGAACCTGTTAAATCATAACTGCAGCCTCAAGAATGTACCCTAGACACAAGAAGACTTGGAGTCAACACCAATTAGATAACAAAGATGAGCAAAAAGTTTCTTTTGTATGTGTTATGTCTCTTGAAGCTTTCAAAATTTGTACAAAGACAGAGAGTTTTAATAGTGATGTGTGGGAGGGTAAGCTTACAGTGGTGATGCCTAAGCTATGAAATAGATTTCTACCAAGTACAAAATGAGTAATTCAACCTGTCCAAAGTTCCCTTGGCCAAGCACCGTTTGCAGCCGCAGTTTGGAACGGGGCACTTCCCAGCAGGTTACAGGCAGGGTCTCCTGCTCCCAGCCCTGCAACAGACGTACACAAGATGTGACACATACATCAGTTAGTAGATCACTCTCATGGCGAAGCACATAAAATAAGATAATGATTATGGTTTCATGGCATTATTGATATGCTATCAAGTCTTCGCTGAATAATAAAGTACAAATTTGGAAAGCGCACTCTCACATAATACTAAACTTTGTTAACAATGAATGGCTGTTAGACAAAAGTATCTCGTTCAACAATACAGGCTTTGGTAAATTACATTCTCATGTGAAGTTATGCCTGACAATAAAACAGGGTTTTCCAGCCCAAGTTCACAATCTATGATGCAAGGAATGGATTAGCTAATAGTGGAATATTAAATAAGAAATGAGCAGCTTTGGCCATTTGCTTTGAAATATTTTGAAGCAGTCAACATGAGCCTACAAAAAGTCTGGAAAGAGCCTGTCATAGCAATTGTGTTAATTATAAGGACTTGGCAACAAGTAATAACAACTGGGTCAAAGCTATTCGCTTTGGCAGCGAAGACACTATTTTGTCTTAGCATTAGTATGCAGTCACTTCACTAAGTTTCATAATGCAGCACTATAATTGAACGAATAGTTATTAATTTTAATTATATCCGATTTGTCGTTGGGCACTACAGTTCGTAAGTCATGCTTCAAGTTCATTGATTTCCTCACGTTTGTTTTTTATTGTTAATACAGTAAAAAACCGTCTTCACACCGGAATGGTGTTGTAAATAGAAGTGGTATTTTTAAAAAAGTTTCGTTCTGTCAAGGGCGTACCCAGCGGAGGGGGGGGGGGCAGTGCTCATCCTCCCCACCCCACCCATGCCAGTAGAATAACCAAAAGCACATCCTGCCTCATCAAGCTGAGAGATTAGGCCGAAGAAAGACAGAACACTTAGTGGGTTTTTGATTAGTATCTGGCCTATCCAGAACATTTATCGTGAAGCCTAACTATTTCATGGTTCACCGCAAAACGAGTTTGCTTACATCTTTCTTCTTAAAATCTCTTTATCTTTCACTGGTGCCATGTCCCGCACTAACGCAGGGTCAGCATTGTTAGGAACGGATTTGGCAAGGTTACTGAAAAGGGGTGGCTGGATGCCCTTCCTACAACCACCCCGTACAGCCCCGGGGCAGAATTAGTGTACCCCTGCTGTCTGCGTCGAGTGTAATTCATGGAATAGTGCAAGCGTGTTCAGATGTCTGCGAGTCGTGGAACAGAGGCGAAATGTGGGGACCAGCCCAGTATTCACTTAGCGGGATGTGGGAAACCGCCCAAAAACCACATCCAGGCTGGCCGGCACATTGACCGACGACGGTAATCCACCGGGCGGTTTCGATCCGGGACCAGTGCGCCTAGCCGAGTCCAGGAAGCAGTGCATTAGCGCCCTCGGCTAACCTAGCGGGTTTAAAATCTCTTTATCTTCCGCTTTTATTGTACTTCCAGGACAGTTTAAGGCAGAAGAGACAGGAACCGCTGATTGGGGCGCCAAGCTGAGAGACAGCCAGAGAAGATACAACTGTTAAGATTTCTATATAGGACATTTCACAATTAGTAACGGCTGGGACGATCGCCAGTGATGGCACAATCGTTAAGATTTCTATGCAGGATGTGTCACAATTAGTAACTGCCAAGCTGAGAGCAGCGCTAAGTGCTAGATTTGTATATAGTTTGTAGCACAATTAGTAGCGAAAACTGACACGGTGAAACGTACGAAGGAAAAAGTGGAAGGATGGGAGGGGGGAGACACGTGGTGGTGGTGAAGGGGTGGGGGTGGGGGGGGGGGTTTTCAGGAAACTGATAAGGCGCTTGTGTGGAAAAACTTTCTCGAACCAGCCCTGAGTATGTGCTATGGATTAACCTCGCGTTTAAGCATGTAAGGCTACTGGAATGGTGACGGTAGTAATTAAGGGTCATCGATCCTTGTCTCTACACACACCGTGGTCACCGCAATGGCAGTGATGCCGCAGTACTGACCAGGTGCGTCTGCAGTCTTGTTGCCTTGGAATCGGCGTCGATGTCGGTGTCTGCCCTGCTGATGAGTCCACGCGGCGGGCAGCTCACTTCGGAACACGTGTCAGATTCGTCCAGGAACTGTAACAGACACACAAACAGGAACACTTTCACATATAATACTACTCTCCCGTACACACTCTGGTTGTAGCTCTTTAATTATCTCTTTAATAATTAACTTTCCAATAATGTATATATGCGGTTTAAAGCATAAATCAGCGACTCAAGCTCAGAGTAAATCGGACTTTTTATCAGTTTTTGAATTAAAATATAACAAAGTTTACGAACAACTACTTTCAATGAGTTTTCCTCCTTATCTTCGCCTAAATTTTACTTTGAATCTCCTTGCTTTGTCTCACTGATATGTCACTGAAGTCACGTTTGGCAAATGTGTCGCATTCTATCGAAAAGCTAGCTAAACGTAACAATCTAATTTCACCCTCACTCGAACATAAGTAGTTTTTTTATCGTTTTTAATTTGCTTAAACAGGTTCGCAAGATTATGCAGTCACTGATATTTTGATTGATATCCGCAAAGCTGTTTAAATGTTTGCATAAACGTCTCTTAACCCATAACGGCATATTTGCTTCAGCACACGCTCGCTGCTCGTTCAGAGCCTACCATACCATTCTGTAGCAAAAAGAATTCCATAGTACGTACGAGCCCTAATTTCTCGAAACTAACCTTCGTGGTCTTTACGCGAAATATGCGTTGGCGGCAGTAGAATCGATCTGCAGTCGGCCTCAAAAGACGCTTCTCTAAGTTTCCACAGTAGTGCCCCTGGAAAAGAGTGTCGTCTTCCCTCTAGGGATTCCCGTTACGTACACTACTGGCCATTAAAATTGCTACACCACGAAGATGACAGCATGATGATGGTCGCATCCTGTTTGGCGACATCACGGTGAACGCACATTGGAAGCGTGTATTCGTCATCGCCATACTGGCTTATCACCCGGCGTGATGGTATGGGGTGCCATTGGTTAAACGTCTCGGTCACCTGTTGTTCGCATTGACGGCACTTTGAACAGTGGACGTTACATTTCAGATGTGTTACGACCCGTGGCTCTACCCTTCATTCGACCCCTGCGAAACCCTACATTTCAGCAGGATAATGCACGACCGCATGTTGCACGTCCTGTACGGGCGTTTCTGGATACAGAAAATGTTCGACTGCTGCCCTGGCCAGCACATTCTCCAGATCTCTCACCAATTCAGAACGTCTGGTCAATGGTGGCCGAGCAACTGGCTCGTCACAATACGCCAGTCACTGCTCTTGATGAACTGTGGTATCGTGTTGAAACTGCATGGCAGCTGTACCTGTACACGCTATCCAAGCTTTGTTTGACTCAATGCCCAGGCGTATCAAGGCCGTTATTACGGCCAGAGGTGGTTGTTCTGGGTATGATTTCTCAGGATCTATGCACCCAAATTGCGTGAAAATGTAATCACATGTCAGTTCTAGTCCAATGAATACCCGTTTATCATTTCTTCTTGGTGTGGCAATTTTAATGGCCAGCAGTGTAATTCCAATTATCTCGGCACATAGCTCTTCCCGAAACGAATTCCAGGACGATGCACTGCCCACACCTGTAGTCTTTGGCTGCAACACGCCTGCCTGCTGGTTCAGCAGTTGAGTACTGCTTAATTTCCTGTTCCACTCTCACATTGTTCGCGAGATGGTTGATGCGGACTGCTCGTATCTTTGCACTTCGCAGGAATTCCGTGGGCGCCGCCAATCGGCTGTCTGACACCGCTGCTACTGCTGCTGATAAACCTGCACAAAGGCGGCGACTTGTTCTTCGTCGTTATGCATTCAAAACACAGCGGTCTCGGCATGTAGTGCGGGTTGCCTGCCACTAGGCGCACCCAAGGCCGCGTCCGTAACGTGATGCGCACAAGTTGGCTGTGGATGCAGCAGCCGCTATGAACGCGGAAGTAAACACAGCGACTAGGGAGTGCATCAGTCACGTGCCGTGAGGCGCGGAAAATTTAGCTCTCTAATTTCGTCTCCCCGCAGACGCTCAACGAAGACACTGAATTCCGCTTTCCGAAACTGCTTTATTGCAAACAGAAAAAGTACTCAGGGATAAGCAAGCAGCGTATGACACGTACCTACAGTTAAAAACAGATGAAGCTAGACAGCATAATATAGCCCCTAGAAATATTGCAAAATCTCTGACAAGAAGAGCACATACAGAGAGTTGAGAAAAATTCCTTAGTGATGTGGAAAACGATGTATACAGGGGACATTTGCCTGTAACTTATTAAAGTATTTCAATCAACCAAATAGAGATAAGGCACGAAAAAACTTGACAACACAGGAAGAATGGGTGGAACATTGTAAAAGCATTTGGTTTACTCCTGAGACAGATATTCCAACACGATGTGTACACGGGTCAACAATTTGTCTACAAATTATCAAAAAATGCAGAAAGGGACCACACACGAATAGGAGGCAAGAAAGAATGGACTGAACATTATAAAAGCATTTTATTTAATCCCGAGGAAATTATTTAAACTAATCCTGCAGAAAGGAGTGGAGACGTAATAAAAAAGACTGAGTAGCTCACTTTAGGGGTTAGCGACAGTAATAAGAAAAATAAATTTTAAAAAATCACCTAGGCCAGTGGGCGTAAATATCGAACTCATAACGAACGGAGGTCTTTTACTCAAAACTTCGCCTCCTGAATCTATTGAAGACATTTATTTCCAAATAAAAACAGTCTAGTTTGCAAAGTTAGTAACGCGTTTTGCCCTTTTGCGGCATATCAGATTGTCTATAAAACAAGAAAACAATGTACAAGAAACTAATGGAGAAACGTACGTGAAAGTAGCTGGATACCTAACCCATCAGTCATAAACCCATGCAAAATGAAAAATGGACGCAAAAGTAGCTACTTTTACGTAAATTTCTATTAATTTTCATTATTTTATCTGCATAGTCATACAAGATAGGGCCATTCCCCTTCTTGCATTTCTTTCTAATAGACTGTTTTCTTGTTTTATAGACGTCTGAAGGTGCTCCAAAAGAATGAAAAATGTTATTGATCTTAAATAACTCTGCAACTAAGATTGTTTTGGAATAAAATGTTCTCGGGTTTCCAACCACGTCAATTGGTTAAAACTACACGAGCTTTCGGCCAAGCACCCCTTGGGCATTGTCAAGTGTTATGACTGTCAGTGGGCTGTTGGTGCGCCCTTATATATGCTAGCTGCCGGCTGTGACATCACTGGTGCCCGTGACATTGCCATATATGGGCATGTTTTGAGTCTGCGTTCGTTGTGCCCTCTTCAACCGCGCCATCGCTGGATCCCACGCAGCGCTGAGCTGCCTATTCAGGGTGTTTGTGGTAATTTTTATTTTAATAGCTTCCTGTATTAAACTCTCCCAGAAGCCGATAATACCTCTCATGATCTTTCCTGCGTTGTTCCACAGCGCGCACTGTTTGTCTGATGTACTTCTGGCCACACTCACAAGGTATTTCGTAAACTCCAGGTGTTCTGAGACCTACAGCGTCTTTAACTGGTCTCAGTAATTGACGGATTTTCGTTGGAGGCCTGAAGATCGATTTGATCTTGTGTCTTTTTAACAGCCGGCTTATCTTGCCCGACACAAGAGCCACAGAATGGCAGCACAGCAAGTTTCTTTTCCTGCTCTTCGTCACTGGTCTTATTCCGATATTTCCCAGGAATCACTTGTTTCACTTGATGGGTGCTGTAGCCGTTATTCCTGAAAACCTTCCGTAGGTGGCTCAGTTCGTGGAGCAGGTTGTCGTCGTCTGATATTACTCTTGCACGATGCACCAATGTTTGCAATACTGCGCGCTTCTGTGCTGGATGATGATGGCTGGTAGCGTGCAGGTACAGACCTGTGTGGGTGGGTTTTCTGTAGACGCTGTGGCCAAGGCACCCATTTCGTTTACGGTGGACAAGGACGTCGAGGAAGTTCAATGCATTATCTTTTTCCACCTCCATGGTGAACTGGATATTACTGTTGATGCCATTGAGGTGTTCCAAAAACTCGTCTAATTTCTCGCGTCCGTGTGGCCAAATGACGAACGTGTCGTCATCGTATCGAAAGAAACACTTAGGCTTCAATGGCGCAGCATCTATGGCAATATCCTCAAAATTCTCCGTGAAGAGGTTTGCAACAGCTGGAGCCAACGGGCTACCCATTGCTACGCCGTCTGTCTGATCGTAATACTGGCCGTTGTACACGAAGTAGGATGACGTAAGAGTGTGCCTAAATAGCTCGACCACGTCACTTACAAAGTACTGGGAAATTAGATGCAGAGAATCTTTGGTAGGCACATTCTAAAACAGCGCCACTACATCAAAACTGACCATAATATCGTCCTCACTAAGGCGTAGACGGATTCACAACAACAACATGGTGCCGACCACAGATCTTCAGAACACATCGTCATCAACTTGACGGCGAGACATATAGACGCGGGTGCAATGTCGACACTTAAGAAAGGACTTAATTTCGCACCTTCACCGCGGGCATTCCTGTCTGTGAAATAATAAGCGGTGTTGAACAGGCAGTCCACAAGCTCCCACATGAAACAGCGGACGAAATACGGCGAGAAACCAGCCGTATACTGACAAAGGCGAAGTTACCAGCATCCAATATGACCAGGGCTGAGCGCAACAGCCTTCGAGCACTACGTAATGATGAAAGCATTGTGGTACTTCCCGCTGACAAGGGCAATGCCGCCGTAGTTATGGAGTTCGAGGACTATGAGACGAAGGTCTGTGCGCTACTGAACGAAGATTCTTATCGGAAGCTCCCACGCGACCCGACGTCAAGAATAGTAAGAAAAACATCAGAACTTCTTAAGCGATCTTCAGTGAAAGACAGTATGGTTAAGAATCATCTCCCACAGGCGCCTAGACCACCTACTGCTTATAGTTTACCGAATATACACAAAGACGGGACGCCATTTCGCCTTATTGTGTCCACAATAGGGTCTCCAACATACAAGCTGGCGAAGTACTTGGCCAAGCTCCTCGATCCACGTGTGGGACACTCCGAACATCATATAAAAAACTCAGCAGAATTTATCAGCAGAATCAACCGTCTACGCCTTAGTGAGGACGACATTATTGTCAGTTTTGATGTAGTGGCGCTGTTTTCGAATGTGCCTATCAAAGATTCACTGCATCTAATTTCCCAGTACTGTGTAAGTGACGTGGTCGAGCTATTTAGGCACACTCTTACGTCATCCTACTTCGTGTACAACGGCCAGTATTAAGATCAGACAGACGGGGTAGCAATGGGTAGCCCGTTGGCTCCAGCTGTTGCAAACCTCTTCACGGAGAATTTTGAGGATATTGCCATAGATACTGCGCCATTGAAGCCTAAGTGTTTCTTTCGATACGTTGACGACACGTTCGTCATTTGGCCACACGGACGCGAGAAATTAGACGAGTTTTTGGAACACCTCAATGGCATCAACAGTAATATCCAGTTCACCATGGAGGTGGAAAAAGATAATGCATTGAACTTCCTCGACGTCCTTGTCCACCGTAAACGAAATGGGTGCCTTGGCCACAGCGTCTACAGAAAACCCACCCACACAGGTCTGTACCTGCACGCTACCAGCCATCATCATCCAGCACAGAAGCGCGCAGTATTGCAAACATTGGTGCATCGTGCAAGAGTAATATCAGACGACGACAACCTGCTCCACGAACTGAGCCACCTACGCAAGGTTTTCAGGAATAACGGCTACAGCACCCATCAAGTGAAACAAGTGATTCCTGGGAAATATCGGAATAAGACCAGTGACGAAGAGCAGGAAAAGAAACTTGCTTTGCTGCCATTCTGTGGCTCTGTGTCGGGCAAGATAAGCCGGCTGTTGGAAAGACACAAGATCAAATCGATCTTCAGGCCTCCAACGAAAATCCGTCAATTACTGAGACCAGTTAAAGACGCTGTAGGTCTCAGAACACCTGGAGTTTACGAAATACCTTGTGAGGGTGGCCAGAAGTACATCGGACAAACAGTGCGCACTGTGGAACAACGCAGGAAACAACATGAGAGGTATTATCGCCTACGCTATACAAATAAATCTGCGTTAGCTGAGCATGCGTTAGAAAACGGTCACCACATAAAATTTGACGATACCTCTGTCGTGGCTCGCACTACCGGCTTGTGGGACAATTTAATACAGGAAGCAATTAAAATAAAAATTACCACAAACACCCAGAATAGAGACGGTGGCTTACAGCTCAGCGCTGCGTGGATCCAGCGATCGCTGAAGAGGGCACATGGAACGCCGACTTAAAACATGCCCATATATGGCAATGTCACGGGCACCAGTGACGTCACAGCCGCCAGCTAATGTATATAAGGGCGCACCAACAGCCCACTGGCAGTCATAACACTTGACAATGGCCAAGGAGTGCTTGGCCGAAAGCTCGTGTAGTTTTAACCAATTGGCGCGGTTGGAAACCCGAGAACATTTTATTCAATGTTATCGCCGCGAGACTCTGCATTCAAGATTGTTTTTATTCTGAAATAATTCAAAACCGGTCGCTGTACAACCCTATCACAATGGAATGGAACTGTTTTTATTGACCATATGGGTTTACATTGAGGATCCCAAAAACGTGGTTTACGGCAAATGTTTCTTTTGTATTTAAGGAAGGAGAAAGCAATGAACCCACAGACTACAGAAATACACGTTACTTAAATTCAACCTGTAAACTACATCCTTGTATGCTAAGTAAGCGAATAACAACAACTGCAGAGTCGCTCTTGTAAGAAGAACTGAATGGTCTTCTAAAAGAGTGAGCTTGTATTGAAAATGTATTTACTATGAAGCAGCTAACAAAGAAAAGAAAGGAATTGAATTTACCCATCCACATGGCGTGTATAGATTTAGGGAAGACTTTCGATAATGTAGGCAGACAGGATCCATAGAATATAATAACCAAGCGAGGCTAACTTCGGCACACAATAACGTGTTTATATAATGGCACCTGGTTAAGGCTCAGTTTATCTAATTACAATGGGAAAATATAGTCATTAGCCAGGGTGTAATACAAGTGCGGGTATTACCATCCACGCTTATTAAAATATTTATATGGACGATATTTTGCACAGACAACCACCACCTGGTTCGAAGTTACTAAGGATCACTTCAAATGTGCTAGCACACACTAATGACATAGTGATCACGCAAAACATGGAAGATAATTTCAAAGAATTATTTTTTATTACATAAGACTTTTAAAGAAAATAATTTTAAAGTTTCTACTTCAAAATTAGCAAACATGGCGTTCCAGAGGAAACACCCAATCCGAGCAAATATTGTTTTGAATTACAGAATTTTGAACAGTTTCAACATCTTAACTACTTAGGTTGCAATATTTCTTATGACTATGATGGTGATATATATACTGCATTAGGAAGATACCAGGCTGTGTGTGGAGTTGATCGAAAAACATTGAAAAAAGCATGAAACGAAACACAGTCGAAGCTATGTAAGATGATGGCAGCAACCGAGAACGCTGTCAAACATGTCGATTTCATGGTCCAGGCATTACAGTGTAATTACTGTCTTCCAATAAAAGTGTCATTTCTGTTCGTCTCACAGCGTACTCCTCTCAATTACTTTTTGTACTACGCTGCAGCTGTTCTTTCTATATGTGGTCTATTCATCGAAATATGTTACATGGCTGTGACACGTCATGCGAAAGTTGCTTTCTTTCTTAAATCTCCCAAACTACTATATTTCAATTGGCGCAATTTGTTCACCACCGAGGAATTCAATGACACATCTGTTTTACAAGCACCTCAGTGCCAAACGACATATTGAAACGATCCATGTATTGCGAATACATAGAAAGAAGGATCCTTTATTGTATGATTATATGATAGCGGAATAAACACTGGTAGCAGTTACTTCTGTAAAATATCTGGGATTGTGCGTGCGGACACGATTTGAAGTGGAATGATTATATAAAATTAATTGTTGGTAAGGCGGATACCAGGTTGAGATTCATTGGGAGAGTCCTTAAAAAATGTAGTCCATCAACAAAGGAGGTGGCTTCCAAAACACTCGTTCGACCTATACTTGAGTATTGCTCGTCAGTGTGGGATCCGTACCAGGTCGGGTTGACGGAGGAGATAGAGAAGATCCAAAGAAGACCGGCGCGTTTCGTCACAGGGTTATTTGGTAACCGTGATAGCGTTACGGAGATGTTTAGCAAACTCAAGTGGCAGACTCTGCAAGAGAGGCGCTCTGCATCGCGGTGTTTCGAGAGGGTGCGTTTCCGGATGAGGTATCGAATATATTGCTTCCCCCTACTTATACCACCCGAGGAGATCACGAATTTAAAATTAGAGAGATTCGAGCGCACACAGAGGCTTTCCGGCAGTCGTTCTTCCCGCGAACCATACGCGACTGGAACAGGAAAGGGAGGTAATGACAGTGGCGCGTAAAGTGCCCTCCGCCACACACCGTTGGGTGGCTTGCGGAGCATAAATGTAAATGTAGATGTAGGTGCTGCTACCTTTTGCAGGGCAGTAAAACCCACAGCACATTAGCGGGAACATTAAAAAATCAATATTAATCTAAAATAATGGGATCCCGATACTCAAAGCAAGCACAAAAACATAGGATGCATTAGTTTCGGTATGAACCTCGAAAGTGTACTTTCTTTTACGTATTTTTAAACTGATTAGCCGAAGAGAGTTACCATTGTATCGCTACAAGTCTAGTCCTTGCTGATATGGGGCGAGGAGGATGTAACAACAAAACAGAAAATAAGTAGCGGACTAACCTTTCTCCGCTTCCGCGCCAAGAAGCGAACACCGAAGGCGGCAGCGATGGCCAACGGGACGGTGCAGAGCACTCCAAGTGCGTACATGCCAGCATGCACTCCCCAAGAGTCCTCAGGGTCTTCGGAACCAGGAGTGGGCGCCGCCGCCTCGTAGCAATGACTGACGTTGCCGCACCCTGGCTGCACACCTGCTCCCCACTGAACGCCCGGCTGGTATGACGAGTTGGATGAGGTCGATTGACCGCCTCCAGTGGCGTTCGTCTTCGGCGTTGGGCTTCCAGTGTCTTCAGCAGTAGCAGTCTTTGGCGTCGGGCTGCTGATACCTTCAGTGGCAACTGTCTTCTGCGTCGTCTGCTCATCATCCCTCCCTGGTACCGCCGCTTCAGTCATCCAGACTGTCGAGCTTCCGTTATACAAGTGGACTATCGGTAGGTCGTACTCTTTATCAGGTCGCTCGAATATTGCCATCCCTGGTGTGTGGCCTGCAGAGGTGGATTCTACACCTGCTGTCGTCGTCACTGCACTCTCTTCGGTTGGTTGCGTCGCCTTCTCCAATTCCTGCGCTGGTGTGCTGGGTGTAGTGAGCGCACCAACTTCCGAAGACTGTTTACTCGCTTCTGTTGTCGTGCCTGGAGTTTTCGAGGAAGGCGCAGCAGTGACATTTTTGAGATTTCGATCAGGTAATGTGACAGGTTCACTGGAGACTTCTGGTATCGTGGTTGGATCATCGGCAATCTTCAGTTTATATTCAGGACGCTGAGTGGTAGACTCGATCTGGGAAGAAGTAGAGGAGGCCTCCCTGGTGACATTCTGTTTCTGCTGTTCGTGATTGGGAATATCTTTAGACTCATCTAATCCAGACGTCGAGCTGGGTTGGAATGATGAAGTCGAAGAGACTTCCGAGCTCTGCGTACTTACAGTAGTTTGAGGGACGGGGGCAGCTGTTGCAGGAGGCTCGTTCTTTACACTGATTACTGTAGTGACGTCTGCGTTGCCTCGCGCAGTTGCATTAACCACACTAGACGAGTTCAATGTGGCTGCCTTGCTTGGAGCTGGAGCAGAGCTACTCCTGCTCTCTGAACTGGAGTCGGATTGCGCTGTCAGCTCTAGAGGCAGAGGCAACAAAGCTGGTGGAATTGTTGTCGTTACTGGCGACCTCCACTCTCCCTGTACAGAAACAGAGGTCACCACGGCCGTGGACAGAATTTTAGTTGTGGGTGGCGGTGGTGACAGACCCAACATCATGCGCTCATCTGGAATATCTGCAGGGCTTTCTTTGGCTGCAGAACCTAAGTTGGCTCCAAGACTAGACGATCCTGTCTCATTTTCACGTACCTTCACCAGATCAGTTACTGGGGTGGTATTCTCTAGCACAGATATATGTTCGTTATCACGCAGAGTCGGTCTTCTCCGTAACGTAATATCTGGCCTAGGATACTTGTGTGCCGGCCTTTGTAGCGAAATTTTGGTGTAGTTCTTCACGGGAAGTTCCTGAGACACCGGGAGCCAAGAAATGTTGTTGGGCTTGGGCAGCAAAGAATGTCGAGCGTCCATGTACACGCTATTCGTGAACTGCGGCGGTTCGGTCAAGTTTCTTTGGTTTGGTGGTGAAGTTGCAGTCACCAGCTTCGCTGGCGGTTTCCGTAAGAACGGCCTGCGATTAATTGTGCTGTAGATGCTGGAATTCCTAGGTTTATGCGGTAGAGGATCTCTTGCGGGAGACACAGATGGAGGCGACGGAAAACGTACTCTGAATGAGGAAGTGCTAAATGGTAGGCTCGAGACGAGTGCTGATGGAATGTCAGATGACTCGGATGCAGGTGAGGATGAAGTTTGGAGAGAAAGTACCGGTGAAACGGAGCTGCTTTCGTAGACTGGTGTAGTGTTCAGTTCTGCAGTTGTGCCTTCCGTGGCATGTTTTGGAGAGTTGGCAGTGTAGCTCACGGCAGTTGGCTTTCTAGTAAATCTTGGTGGAGGGGGAAAGGTTTCTTGTGGAGCAGGCGGTGTGGTTACAATAATAGTCCACCGGCTGCTAGGACGCTCGTTGGAACGCGAGGGATTTGGAGTTGTGGTGATGGTGGAAGGAGTAGTCTTGGTAGAGGTGGTTGAAGAGGTGGCTGTAGAGGTGGAAATAGTTGTGCTCGTAACTGTGGTGGTTGGGATAGTGGTAGCCATGTTGCCTGTCGTGGATCCAGTAGTACTGGAATTAGTGGCAATGAAGGAATTGGCAGTGTCGCTGGTTCTGCTGTTGGTGAAGGGCGAAGCAATGGTGGTGGCGTGAAATGATGTATTCGTGACACTGGAAGACGAATCACTGCTGGCGAGAGGCTTCACCGACGGCAGAACTGTGGTAGTGGTGGTACTTCTGCGCCTGTACGTAACTACAGCGGATGTCTGCGTCTTCAGAGACGACGTGGCTGGAGGAGGAACGTCTGTCTGTATAGGGAGCGACGCCGCCGCCTCACTCGTTCTGTTGGCGTCGACATTAGCGTCCAGTGGCGACATGCTTGGGACTTCGACTGACCCATTCTGCGCTTGGGCAGGTCCAGAGCTGGTTGTCGTCGTCGATTCGTCCAAGCTGGGCCTGCGCTGGGCGCTGCAACAGGAAACAGAAAAGCTGCTTATCACCTATGTTTCACTTTATATTTGCCATTCTATTGGCAGGGTATTTCGTTCAGTGCTCATCTAAATTTTTTAATGGCTACACCAAAGCCGACAGGCTAGCTATTGTCAGTATTGGGAAAACATTTTTTTACGGAAGTTGTATATGTGTCTCCATTTCAAACAACTGTTGCGGACTCTGACGTCATACACCTAAAATTGTGAACGCAGTAACTACGCAAATACTCGCTACACAAAGGGACGATCCTGGCTTTGGTCTGGTTGTTTGTCGTGCGTGCTTTCGAGGGCTCGGTGAGTATTTACGAAAGGTAAATGGAAAATTATATCTAAATTTAATTGTAAAAAGCGCATCACGATTCTATGTACATGCATCTGGGAAACATGCCCTAGTAAAATCGGATGGTTCTTTTGAAAATAAACAGTTTATAATCCTATGCATAACTTGCACTACTGGCCATTAAAATTGCTACACCAAGAAGAAATACAGATGATAAACAGGTATTCATTGGACAAATATACTAGAACTGACATGTGATTACATTTTCAAGCAATTTGGGTACATAGATCCTGAGAAATCAGTACCCAGAACAACCACCTCTGGCCGTAATAAAGGCCTTGCAACGCCTGGGTATTGAGTCAAACAGAGCTTGGATGGCGTGTAAAGATACATCTGTCCATGTGACGAGCCAGTTGTTCAAAATGTTCAAATTGTGTGAAACATATGGGACTTAACTGCTTAGGTCATCAGTCCCTAAGCTTACACACTACTTAACGTAAATTATCCTAAGAACAAACACATACACCCATGCCCGAGGGAGGACTCGAACCTCCACCGGGACCAGCCGCACAGTCCATGACTGCAGCGCCTTAGACCGCCCGGCTAATCCCGCGCGCGAGCCAGTTGCTCGGCCACCACTGACCAGAGGTTTTCAATTGGTGAGAGATCCGGAGAATGTGCTGGCCAGGGCAGCAGTCGGGCATTTTCTGTATCCAGAAAGGACCGTACAGGACCTGCAACATGCGGTCGTGCATTATCCTGCTGAAATGTAGGGTTTCGCAGGGATCGAATGAAGGGTAGAGCCACGGGTCGTAACACATCTGAAATGTAACGTCCACTGTTCAAAGTGCCGTCAATGCGAACAAGAGGTGACCGAGACGTGTATCCAATGGCACCCCATACCATCACGCCGGGTGATACGCCAGTATGGCGATGACGAATACACGCTTCCAATGTGCGTTCACCGCGATGTCGCCAAACATGGATCCGACCATGATGATGCTGTAAATAGAACCCGGATTCATCCGAAAAAATGACGTTTTTCCATTCGTGCACTCAGGTTCGTCGTTGAGTACACCATCGCAGGCGCTCCTGTCTGTGATGCAGCGTCAAAGGTAACCGCAGCCATGGTATCCGAGCTGATAGTCCATGCCGCTGCAAACGTCGTCGAACTGTTCGTGTACATGGTTGTTGTCTTACAAACGTCCCAATATGTTGACTCAGGGATCGAGACGTGGCTCCACGATCTGTTACCCGTATTACCCTCCTGAACCCACCGATTCCATACTCTTAACAATCATCGGCTCTCGACCAACGCGTGCAGCAGTGTCGCGATACGATAAACCGCAATCGCGATAGATTACAATCCGACCTTTATCAAAGTCGGAAACGTGATGGTACGCATTTCTCCTCCTTACAAGAGGAATCACAACAACGCTTCACCAGGCAACGCCGGTCAACTGCTGTTTGTGTATGAGAAATCGGTTGGAAACTTTCCTTGTGTCAGCACGTTGTATGTGTAGCCACCGCCGCCAACCTTGTGAGAATGCTCTGAAAAGCTAATCATTTTCATACCACAGCATCTTCTTCTCGTCGGTTAAATTTCGCGGCTGTAGCACGTCATCTTCGTGGTGTAGCAATTTTAATGGCCAGTAGTGTATATTCACTCCAAGTTTCTGTCTTGATTAATGTAGAAAATATGTGAAATCGGATGAATCTTTTAGAAATAACCTACTGAAGTACTTCACTAAGGAAAAACTTTCAATTCCATTTTCCCCTGATAAACTAAAGTAACTAATGTATTTAAAAATTTGACAAGTACGTCGATTCCTAGAGTTTTTACATTGGATTTTTTCGGCGAGATTAATTTGTAGGTGTAAATGTGCCACTAAACGGAGAATGTCAATCGTACTCCGACGAGTTAGCAAAGCAGCAGCGTAGTAAGAGTCTGCAGGACTTGAAGGCGTTTGCTGTTTGTAGCACATCGGGAGGAAGTTCTGTCTCCGCTTTCGCAAACGCTCAGCGTTATTACGTGACTCGGCGCCTGAGAGAGTTTCACGGCACTTACCGTAAGTCACGAGAGCAGAGATGTGGCAGACGATGCGAGAAGGCAATCCAGCTACCTCCCAAAAGCTCCACTGGCGAGCAGTAGACGGATCTCAACAACCGCCTGTAGCGCGTTCCATTATCTGCCGAGGAAGTTGCAGAAACGGTAGGTCACACAGAATATGCGGTGTGTTGTTAAGTAGCACGTCATTATTATCTCTTCGTGATAATGTGATGATGTTTGGTTTGTGGGGCGCTCAACTACGCGGTCATCGGCGCCCTTATAAAAAAACCGGCCGCGAATCGAACCCGGGACTCCGTGATCCACAGGCAGAAACGCTAGCCACTAGACCAAGAGCTGCGGACATTTTTTCTTCGTGTAAGAGTTATACACATGGGACGTCCGTAAGGATCTGATATCTCAGAAAGAATAAAAATAGTTGAAGTGGCTCTGAGCACTATGGGACTTAACTGCTGAGGTCATCAGTCCCCTAGAACTTGGAACTACTTAAACCTAACTAACCTAAGGACATCACACACATCCATGCCCGAGGCAGGATTCGAACCTGCGACCGTAACGGTCGTGCGGTTCCAGACAGTAGTACCGCTCGGCCACTCCGACCGGCTCAGAAAGAATAAGACAAATCAAACTGAGGGAATTTTGGAATAAATTTATAACAGGTATTCGAAGGGTTAATCTCTTCTTTTTATACTTCACAGCAATAAGGATTCAGCTCTGTAGACCATGCCGGAATTCTGTCGGGAAACTCTTCGTTAAATCGGGTAATCGACTCAGCTGTGCTATCAATTCGATTAGGGCACACCACACAATTCGCAAGTCTCCCCCCCCCCAAAAAAAACGATCATGTCATAATAAATAAACAAATAAAAGTCCATCATCACAGTCCATCTTGTGCATAAACACTTACATTTTCTGGAACCAGTACTTGTTCCGCTGCAAGGTGTACTTTGACCAGCTGTTTCACAAATGTAGAAACTGGTTGTCAACGGGACCATTCAAGTTTTCCGGCAGAATTAGCCGGAGAACAAATGTTAATGAAAATATAAACATTCAAATTACACTGTCAAGAGAAAAGTAAGCGACATTTTCACATCGATTGTGATGTTGCTATTGGCGAAAGGGGCTTCTATGTAAACGGAACCCATATAATGAGTCTATACCCATACAATGAGACATCCACTGAAATTTATTGAAAATTTACTGCAGAATTTAGTGGCAACATCGCAAGTGCAATGCTGAATGAGGCAGCGATATAATGCTACACTGAGGCACTCTTAATTTTGCGTTAAATACTGTTGTAACAACAATAACATTATTTTATTGAATTAAATAGATGGCTGTATGAAGTGAAGCAACGTGTGGTATCTCACGCGGAAGCAACCAGAAATGTTTGTGTCATACGTGTGAGGCTGAGAAACATTGCGTTATACACAATCTGTAACGTTTACAGCACCTTCCAAAGAGTCGTTGATAATCTCATATAATCTCATATCTGTTCGGATGAAAGAAAACACTGAGATGAAGAACCATGACAGCCGCGATATTCTGCAGGCTCCATATAATTTCAGATTCTGATTCACGCTGCACCTCCGTGATTCCAGGGAATGATGCGGTCGTAACAGTCCGACGTCTGCAGTCAAGCAGTTGCGGGAGAGACACTCGAAGTATGCCGTAAATGCTAAGATCTGCACGAACTGTGCGTAAGAGTTCGAGAGACAATGGGCCCAATAGTGGCGCTGTCTCATCGCTTCCTGCACCGGTATAGCAGTTACGCTGTGCACCTGGGAGCCGTACTATCGCATCGCTGAAGGCCGAGTCGGCACTCGTGCGTTATCGTTTTCTAGAAATCATCAGCAGGCGTGACGATCTACTTGTTCGACACTTGGCCGCAGAGAGGAGAGCCAATTCTAAATTCGCCATGTCCAATGCGTGTACTGTAATAAGCCCCGTAATAAGCAACAGTTATATCGTCCTGACAAACAGGTATATTTCAATCTAAAGTTATACCACATTAGCCACCATCATCAAGATGTATGAGGGTCGGAATCTCACAGTTTTGCCTAGTCACTTTGGAGCAAATCGTAAGCTTACTATCATATGGGATTTGTGATGGATTCAGGACTTCCTAGAGCGGAGAACTCAACTCGTTCTTCCTAAAGCGATGAAACCGAAAGGCGTAAAGGTGTGGAGGAGAGTTAGCGGATAAAGTTTTGTTAAGGAATCCGTGTTCGGAAATCAGATCACTTTCATATCTGCCGCTTCACGGTATGTACACGAACTCAGAACACAGGGTCGCCGTCACGGTCCAGTCTGTGACTGCCCCCTCCCCCCCCCCCCCCCCAACATGCTTCGTATGTCCTCCATTGCACTTGCAACCTACGTCCTCCATTATTTGTTGTATGTATTCCAAATCCTGTCTTCCTCTACAGTTTTGCACTCTACAGCTCCCTCTAGTATTATGGAAGCGATTCCCAGATGCCTTAACAGATGTCCTATCATCCTGTCCCATCTCCTTATCAGTGTTTTCCATATATTCCTTTCCTCTCCGATTCTGCGTAGAACCTCCGCATTCCTTACCTTATCAGTCCACTTAATTTTAAACTTTCGTCCGTAGTCCACATCTCAAATGCTTCGATTCTCTTCTGTTTCGGTTCTCCCACAGTCCATGTCTCACTACCCTACAATGTACTCCAGACGTACAATCTGAGAAATTTCTTTCTCAAATTAAGGCCGATATTAGTAGACTTCTCTTGGCCAGGAATGCCCTTTTTGCCATTGCTAGTCTGCTTTTGATGTGCTTGCTCCGTCCGTCACTCGTTATTTTACAGCCTAGATAGCAGAATTCCTTAACGTCATCTACTTCGTGACCATCGATCCTGATATTAAGTTTCTCGCTGTTCTCATTTCTACTACATCTCATTATCTTCGTCTTGCTTCGATTTACTCTTAATCCATAATGTGTACTCATTAGACTGTTCATTCCGTTCAGGAGATCAAATAATTATTCTCCACTTTCATTCAGGATAGCAATGTCATCAGGGAATCGTATCATTGATACCTTTCACCTTGAATTTTAATTCCACTCTTGAACCTTTCTTGTATTTCCATCGTAGCTTCCTCGATGTACAGATTGAACAGTAGGGGCGAAAGGCTACATCCTTGCCTTACGCCCTTTCTAAAACGAGCACTTCGTCCTTGGTCATTCACTCTTATTCATTCACGACATAATCATATAAACTGTCAACAGATGCCCGTACGACCGTGTCCTGCACGGAAGATGGCATTCTGGTCAACGAACAACCACGCCAACGGCGACGTCAGGGCACCTGTCAAACGGGATATTGTTTTCAGAATGAGATTTTCTCTCAGCAGCGGAGTGTGCGCTGATATGAAACTTCCTGGCAGATTAAAACTGTGTGCCCGACTGAGACTCGAACTCGGGACCTTTGCCTTTCGTGGGCAAGCGCTCTACCATCTGAGCTACCGAAGCACGACTCACGCCCGGTCCTCACAGCTTTACTTCTGCCAGTATCTCGTCTCCTACCTTCCAAACTTCACAGAAGCTCTCCTGCGAACCTTGCAGAACTAGCACTCCTGAAAGAAAGGATACTGCGGAGACATGGCTTAGCCACAGCCTGGGGGATGTTTCCAGAATGAGATTTTCACTCTGCAGCGGAGTGTGCGCTGATATGAAACTTCCTGGCAGATTAAAACTGTGTGCCCGACCGAGACTTAAGCTCGGGACCTTTGCCTTTAAGTTTGGAAGGTAGGAGACGAGATACTGGCAGAAGTAAAGCTGTGAGGACCGGGCGTGAGTCGTGCTTCGGTAGCTCAGATGGTAGAGCACTTGCCCGCGAAAGGGAAAGGTCCCGAGTTCGAGTCTCGGTCGGGATATTGTTTGTCGGGTACTCTCACATCCACACTGGCTGCCTATGGTCACAGACGGTGCAGTATGGCACAGAGAAGATGGTTACCAGGCTCTCTGCGGTGGAGGGCCATTGGAAACAGGACATTCACAAATTGATATGGACCGACGGCTTTAAAATGAATTTTTCTGTTGTTTTTCGGATGTGGCGACAGTTTATAGAGAGCAAAACTGTATCCCGAAGACCAGGGCGTGGCCGACCACGTGCAAAATTAGAAAGAGAGAATCGTTATTTGGTTGTACGGGCACGACACACGACGGTACCGTAACTAGCATCTGACCTCGGAGCATGCACTGGACGTGTTGTAGCGAGGCAAACGGTGTACAGAAAGCTTAGGGAGAGTGGTCTAGGCCTTCTGTATGTGTACGTCTGACGTGTCTTTACAGAAAGGAATGTGTAGAGTGGAGACGTCAACGTGCCACCTGGGCCGTCGAACAGTGGGCCAATGTTCTTTTCGCAGTTGAGTCCCGATTTGGTCTGGGCAGTGATTTTCGACGGATTCGCATCTGGAGGGACCGTGGAACACGATTTCGAGATCCAACCATTGTGGAAAGAGACTGATATCGAGGATGATCCCTAATGGTGTGGGCAGCCATTATGTTGACCACTCGAACACCTCTTCGTGAATCTGTACGACTAAATTTGCAAGGTTTAACTGCTGTCAGGTATCATGACGAAATCTTAGAACCTCGTGAGCTGGAAGACAATGCTCGACCTCATGAACAACACGTGGTTGACGTTTTCTTTTAAACGTAACATTTCTCTGTATGTATGTATGTATAAACGTCTGAAGATGAACAGAAGATGTTCGAAACGCGTTGTATTATTTTAGATTAAACATAAAATAAAAAAGCGACTGGTAGCAGAAATTAGAAATAAATAATTATTCCACACGCATTGTGTGACCCGCTCGCTCTCCCGATTTGAACTCCATAGTGCATGTCTGCGATGCACTAGCGACACAGGCAGCACCACGTCAGACCCCACCAACCACTCTCAAAGACTTGCGAGCAGCACTGCTGGAAGAATGGGCGTTATTGCCTCAATATGAGATTGATGACATCATTCACAGCGTGCCCCATCGTTTGTCAAGGCCTGTATTGCTGCCAGAGGCGGTCAAGACACCATACTGAGCGCATTAACCTGTTATCGGAAAGTTTGTGTAAATCGGTTAAGTTGGAGAACACGAAGAACATCTTTATCTACCGTTATGCATGTTGCAATCGTTTACGTTCTGTATTCTCTATATTGTTTCTACTTTGCTATCACCTGATTATGGTGTTTTGTGGTAAAATAAACGCAACTTGACAATATTTCGGTTTGTCGCTTCAATTTTGGACACCACGATAAATACAAATTCTTCAAAAAAATTCAAATTTCAAATGTGTGTGAAAACATGAGACTTAACTGCTAAGGTCATCAGTCCCTAAGCTTACACACTACTTAACCTAAATTATCCTACGGACAAACACACACATCCATGCCCGAGGGAGGACTCGAACCTCCGCCAGGACCAGCCCCACAGTCCATGACTGCAGCGCCTCAGACCGCTCGGCTAATCCTGCGCGGCAGAAATTCTTCAAAAATGTGTCCAAATGTGTGTGAAATATTATGGGACTTAACTGCGAAGGTCATCAGTCCCTAAGCTTACACACTACTTAACCTAAACTATCCTAAGGACAAACACACACACCCATGCCCCAGGGAGGATTCGAATCTCCGCCAGGAGCAGCCGCACAGTCTATGACTGTAGCCCTCTAGACCGTTCGGCTAATCACGGGCGGCAGAAATTCTTCCAATCCATATGTGGCATACGGCAAACTTGTGCTTAACAGTATTGGTTAGAAACAGTCTTGGTTGCAATTTAGTTTATTTTTTAACTAAGCGTTTCGCCTTATTTAGGCATCTTCAGGTTGTCTTAATTTGGTATTTCTTAGAAGGATCCTTTAGTCACTGTAGCCAAAGGGCATCGTCGAATATATCAGGCCAACATCGCATTCGTTAAACTCGGTAAAAACTTTTCTAGAATGAAATTTTCACTCTGCAGCGGAGCGTGCGCTGATATGAAACTTCCTGGCAGATTAAAACTGTGTGCCCGACCGAGACTCGAACTCGGGACCTTTGTCTTTCGCGGGCAAGTGCTCTTCCAACTGAGCCACCCAAGCACGACTCACACGCCGTCCTCCCAACTTTACTTCTGCCAGTACCTCGTCTCCTACTTTCCAAACTTTACAGGAGCTCTCCTGCGAACCTTGCAGAACTAGCACTCCTGAAAGAAAGGATGTTGCGGAGACATGGCTTAGCCACAGCCTGGGGGATGTTTCTAGAATGAAATTTTCACTCTACAGCGGAGCGTGCGCTGATATGAAACTTCCTGGCAGATTAAAGCTGTGTGCCGGACCGAGACTCGAACTCGGGACCTTTGCCTTTCGCGGGCAAGTGCTCTACCAACTGAGCTACCCAAGCACGACTCACGCCACGTCCTCAAAAACTTTTCTAGATGGACGCGAGTGAGCCCCAATCTTATTCTGTTACTCGCTCCTGTGAACGGGAACGCGTTATGCAGATCTTGGTGTCACTCGCGTCCATCTAGAAAAGTTTTTACTGAGTTTAACAAATACGATGTTGGCCTGATACATTCAACGATGCCCTTTGGCTACACTGGCTAAAGGATCCTTCTAAGAAATACCAAATTAAGATAACCTGAAGATGCCTAAATAAGTCGAAACTCGTAGTTGAAAAATAAAAAACTAAAATTGCAACCAAGACTGTTTTTAACCAATACGAGGATAAATTACACTTTTGGAAAAGTGGTGCGTCACGATCTCCGTACTGATACCGTTCGGCAATGTTTACGCGTGTGGTGCGAGCGGAGAGCGCGTACCTGGTGTAGAGTGTGCGGAGAGCGCTGGGGGCAGCAGCTCCGCGCGCCGCCTTGTTTCGCTCGACGGCGGTCCGCACGAGCGCCACGTCCATGTGCTCGTCCACCACGTCCTCCGGGGGCCGGCGCTGTCCGGAGCCCTGCTGCTCCGGGGGCGGCGCCGTCGTCAGCGCCCACCCGCCTCCGCCGCCCCCGCGGCCGTGGCCGGCGGAGGCCTCCGGCAGCAGCGAGTTGGTGCTGCCCGTCGCGGGCCGGTGCGCGACCGCTGCCGCCTTGGAGGGCAGCTTCTTGCCGAAGCTGAGGAAGGGCAGCAGGTGGTCCTCCGGGACGTCGCTCAGCGGCCGGAAGTGGTTGTACAGCGAGTCGGACATGGTGAGCGCCGACGCCGCGGGCAGCATCGGGTGGAAAGGCGGCGAAGACGGCGGCGACAGCGCCGGGTCCGAGGGCCGCCGCCTCTTGTGGGCCGCCTCCGCCGCCTTCGTCGCCTCCTCGCCGCTGTCGGCAACCTTGGACGGACGCCTCTTTCGCGAGCCGGCCGCCCGCTGCTCGCCCTGCGCCGCTCCTTCTACACTCGGCGCTGTAGACGAAGCGGCTTCCGTCGACTTCTGCGGCGTCACTGCAGTCGTCGGCTCCTGCGTCGCTGCAGCAGTCGAGGAACGCACGCCTCTCACGGACTCCGTATCCCTACTTTCAGCACCGGAAATAGCTTGTCCCGGCCTCCTCTTCCGCACAAGTTTCCGTTCGTCAGAAACCCTCCCGCCACCGGGTCCGTCCCTTTTCGCACCTCTCCCCTCTTCCGAGGAGTCGTCACCGTCGCTGTCACTATCGTCGTCGTCATCGTCGTCGTCGGAGTGTGACGCCTCCTTGGACGGTCGCCTCTTCCGCTGCTTCGTCGCCTCGTCCTCTTCGCTGCTGTCCCTGGAGCTGTTGGCCGGCGACGCTCTGCGGTCCAGTACTGTGTAGGGCGGCCGTCGCCCGCGGAGGACGTACCGTGGTGACGTCGACACCTCCTTATTCTCGCTGCCGCTGTCTTTTTCCTCCTTACTAGGCGGCTTCGTCGTATCCTCCTCTGGTGGTGGCAACTGTAACATTTGATAATCACATACAATATTTCATGCCCAACTCAATACTGATCACTAATGCTGAGGCCGAAAGGAGAAAGGAGACACGGTCATACACGGAGGGCGCCACACGGCGAGGCCAAGTTCCAGAGAGGCGCAAGATACACTACTGGCCATTAAAATTGCTACACTAAGAAGAAATGCAGGTGATAAACGGGTATTCTTTGGGCAAATACACTCCTGGAAATTGAAATAAGAACACCGTGAATTCATTGTCCCAGGAAAGGGAAACTTTATTGACACATTCCTGGGGTCAGATACATCACATGATCACACTGACAGAACCACAGGCACATAGACACAGGCAACAGAGCATGCACAATGTCGGGACTAGTACAGTGTATATCCACCTTTCGCAGCAATGCAGGCTGCTATTCTCCCATGGAGACGATCGTAGAGATGCTGGATGTAGTCCTGTGGAACGGCTTGCCATGCCATTTCCACCTGGCGCCTCAGTTGGACCAGCGTTCGTGCTGGACGTGCAGACCGCGTGAGACGACGCTTCATCCAGTCCCAAACATGCTCAATGGGGGACAGATCCGGAGATCTTGCTGGCCAGGGTAGTTGACTTACACCTTCTAGAGCACGTTGGGTGGCACGGGATACATGCGGACGTGCATTGTCCTGTTGGAACAGCAAGTTCCCTTGCCGGCGTAGGAATGGTAGAACAATGGGTTCGATGACGGTTTGGATGTACCGTGCACTATTCAGTGTCCCCTCGACGATCACCAGTGGTGTACGGCCAGTGTAGGAGATCGCTCCCCACACCATGATGCCGGGTGTTGGCCCTGTGTGCCTCGGTCGTATGCAGTCCTGATTGTGGCGCTCACCTGCACGGCGCCAAACACGCATACGACCATCATTGGCACCAAGGCAGAAGCAACTCTCATCGCTGAAGACGACACGTCTCCATTCGTCCCTCCATTCACGCCTGTCGCGACGCCACTGGAGGCGGGCTGCACGATGTTGGGGCGTGAGCGGAAGACGGCCTAACGGTGTGCGGGACCGTACCCCAGCTTCATGGAGACGGTTGCGAATGGTCCTCGCCGATACCCCAGGAGCAACAGTGTCCCTAATTTGCTGGGAAGTGGCGGTGCGGTCCCCTACGGCACTGCGTAGGATCCTACGGTCTTGGCGTGCATCCATGCGTCGCTGCGGTCCGGTCCCAGGTCGACGGGCACGTGCACCTTCCGCCGACCACTGGCGACAACATCGATGTACTGTGGAGACCTCACGCCCCACGTGTTGAGCAATTCGGCGGTACGTCCACCCGGCCTCCCGCATGCCCACTATACGCCCTCGCTCAAAGTCCGTCAACTGCACATACGGTTCACGTCCGCGCTGTCGCGGCATGCTACCAGTGTTAAAGACTGCGATGGAGCTCCGTATGCCACGACAAACTGCCTGACACTGACGGCGGCGGTGCACAAATGCTGCGCAGCTAGCGCCATTCGACGGCCAACACCGCGGTTCCTGGTGTGTCCGCTGTGCCGTGCGTCTGATCATTGCTTGTACAGCCCTCTCGCAGTGTCCGGAGCAAATATGGTGGGTCTGACACACCGGTGTCAATGTGTTCTTTTTTCCATTTCCAGGAGTGTATATTATACTAGAACAGACATGAGATTACATTTTCACGCAATTTGGGTGCATAGATTCTGAGAAATCAGTGCCCAGAACAACTACCTCTGCCGGCAGAAGTGGCCGAACGGTTCTAGGCGCTTCAGTGTGGCACCGCGCGACCGCCATGGTCGCAGGTTCGAATCCGGCCTCGGGCGTGGATGTGTGTGATGTCCTTAGGTTAGTTAGGTTTAAGCAGTTCTAGGGGACTGATGACCTCAGCTGGTAAGTCCCATAGTGCTCAGAGCCATTTAAACCAACTACCTCTGGCCGTAATAACGGCCTTTATACGCCTGGGCATTGAGTCAAACAGAGCTTGGATGGCGTGTACAGGTTCAGCTGCCCATGCAGCTTCAACACGATACCACAGTTCATCAAGAGTAGTGATTCGCGTATTGTGACGGGCCAGTTGCTCGGCCACCATTGACCAGACGTTTTCAATTGGTGAGAGATCTGCAGAATGTGCTGGCCAGGACAGCAGTCAAACATTTTCAGTATCCAGAAAGACCCATACAGGACCTGCAACATGCGGTCGTGCATTATCCTGCTGAAATAGAGTGTTCCGCAGGGATCGAATGAAGGGTAGAGCCACGGATAGTAACACGTCTGAAATGTAACGTCCACTGTTCAAAACGCCGTCAATGCGAACAAGAGCTGACCGAGACGTGTAACCAATGGCACCCCATACCATCACGCTTCAAATGTGCGTTCCCAGCGATGTCGCCAAACACCGATGCGACCATCATGATGCTGTAAACAGAACCTGGATTCATCCGAAAAAATGACGTTTTGCTATTCGTGTACCCAGGTTCGTCGTTGAGTACACCATTGCAGGAGATCCTGTCTGTGATGCAGCGTCATGGGTAATCGCAGCCTTGGTCTCCGAGCTGGTAGTCCATGCTGCTGCAAACGTCCTCGAACTGTTCGTGCAGATGGTTGTTGTCTTGCAAACGGCTCCATCTATTGACTCAGGGATCGAGACGTGGCTGCACGATCCGTTACAGCCATGCGGATAAGATGCCTGTCATCTCGACTGCTGGTGATACGAAGCCGTTGGGACCAAGCACGGTGTTCCGTATTACCGTCCTGAACCCAGTGATTCCATATTCTGCTAACAGTTATTGGATCTCGACCAACGCGAGCAGCAATGTCGCGATACGATAAACCGCAATCGCGATAGGCTACAATCCGACCTTTAGCAAAGTCGGAAACGTGGTGGTACGCATTTATTCTCCTTACACGAGGCATCATAACAACGTTTCACCAGGCAACGCCGGTCAACTGCTGTTTGCGTATGAGAAATCAGTTGCAAACTTTCCTCACGTCAGCACGTTGTAGGTGTCGCCACCGGTGCCAACCTTGTGTGAATGCTCTGAAAAGCTAATCATTTGCATATCACAGCATCTTCTTCCTGTCGGCTAAAGTTCGCGTCTGTAACACGTCAAATTCGTGGTGTAGCAATTTTAATGGCCAGTAGTGTATTATCTTCAGACACGGTAGAGGACGCATACTACCCGATCTATGTTATAGTTCCGCCTTACGTCGTCAGAATAGTTACCACGTGGAAACGCGGATATTACTGCAGGCACGGATAAGCCCAGGCAACGTGTATGAACGGTTTATTCGCCAATATCGACATCGTGCCTCAAGACTTCGCCCTGAAGACCCCAAATGGACAATATACATGTTACACACTCAAGCGCCAAGGAAACTGGTATAAGCACTCCGTATTCAGTCCACGAGTGGCCTACCGGGACCATCCGACCGCCGTGTCATCCTCAGTGGAGGATGCGGATAGGAGGGGCGACGGGTCAGCACACCGCTCTACCGGTCGTTATGATGGTATTCTTGACCGAAGCCGCTACTATTCGGTCGAGTAGCTCCTCAATTGGCGTCGCGAGGCTGAGTGCACCCCGAAAAATGGCAACAGCGCATGGCGGCCTGGATGGTCACCCATCCAAGTGCCGACCACGCCCGACAGCCCTTAACTTCGGTGATCTCACGACAACCGGTGTATCCACTGCGGCAAGGCCGTTGCCCAAAGTAACTGGTATACGCATGCGTATTCAAATACACATATGTAAACAGGTAAAATACGGCGCTGCGGTCGGCAACGCCTATACATAGGACAAGTGTCTAGTGCAGTTGTTAGATCAGTTACTGGTGCTACAATGCCACACACAAACACACACACACACACACACACACACACACACAAGCACTGGTCATACTGGGCTCGAGAGACCATTACCGCAGCAACGTATTTTCGCCATCTGTCCCTGTCTTGGGCTATTTCCTTTCATTCATCTTCAATACCTAGGCTCCTCAAATCAGCCTTCACATTGTCCTCCCATCTACGCCTCGGTCTCCCCACAGGACGCTTTGCCTCTAAGTGCACTACCAGTACTCTGCGCGCTGCCCTGCCCTCATCCATTCGAGCTACGTGACCCGCCCATCGCAGCCTACGTGATTTAATAATACTGATTATGTCAGGGCTTGAATAGAGTTCGTGAACCTCTTCGTTATACAGTTTTCGCCACTCTCCGCTAATGTCATCCCTTTTTTCTCCGAAAATTTTCCTTAAAAATTTGTTTTCATTTTGCACAGTGGCAGACCAAGTCTCACACCCATACAGCATAACTGGTAGAATAATAGTTTTGTATATTCTAATCTTTAAATTCCTAGACAATATCCGAGATGAAAGTAATCTACTCACTGAGAAGTAGCACGCTACAATGACAGGTTATCAATATTTAAGTGAGTTTGAACGTGGTGTTACAGTCGGCGCAGGGGCGATGCGACACATCATCTCCAAGGTAGCGATGAAGTGGGAATTTTCCCTTACGATCATCTCACGAGTGTGCCGTGAATATCAGGAATCTGGCAAAACATCAAATCTCTGACGTCGCTAAGGCCGGAAAAAGATCCTGCAAGAACGGGACCAACGACGACTGAAGATAATCGTTCAACGTGACAGAATTGCAACCCTTCTGCAAATTGGTGCAGATTTCAATGCTGGGCCAACAAGAAGTGTCAGCGTGCGAACCATTCAACGAAACATCGTCGATATGGGCTTTCAAATCAGAAGGTCCACTCGTGTACCCTTGATGACTGCACGACACAAAGCTTTACGCCTCACCTGTGCCTGTCAACACCGACATTGGACTGTTGATGACTGGAAACATGTTGCCTGATCGGACGAGTCTCGTTTGAAGTTGTATCGAGTGGATGGACGTGTACGGGTATGGAGGCAACCTCATGGACCCTGCATGTCAGCAGAGGACTGTTCAAGCTTTTGGAGGCTCTGTGGTGGTGTGAAGCGTGTGCAGTTCAGGTGATACGGTACCCCTAATAAGTCTAGATACGACTCTGACAGGTGACACGTACGTAAGCATCCTGTCTGATCACCTGCATCCATTCATGTCAGTTTCTTTGGATCTTCAGTGTATAAATCGTCAGTTACTTGACTTGGGCAATTTCAGCAGGACAATGCGACACCCCACACGTCCAGAATTGCTACAGCGTGGCTCCAGGAACACTCTCCTGAGTTTAAACACTTCCGCTGGCCACCAAACTCCTCAGATTTGAACATTATTGAGCATAACTGGGATACGTTGTAACTTGCTATTCAGAAGAGATCTCCACCCGCTCGTATTCTTACGGATTTATGGACAGCTCTGCAGGATTCATGGTGTAATTCCCTCCAGCACCACTTCAGACATTAGTCGAGTCCATGCCACGTCGTGTTGCGGCACTTCTATGTGCTCGGATGGGCCCTACACGATATTAGGCAGGTGTACCAGTTTCTTTGGATCTTCAGTGTATAAATCGTCAGTTACTTGACTCAGTGTTGAAAGACTGATCAGTGCAAGTGAACCCTATAAACATCTACATACATACTCCACAAAAGATCTAACTGTACATGACGGAGGGTACCTTGTACTAATACAAGTTATATCCTATTTAAATGTCAATTCTGTTATTCTTAAGAGAATCAATAACAAGAGAAAGAAGTTTCACTATACGCAGAGATTTGAAATTTCATTTCTCATAGTTAGCAACAGCTGTACGCGAAATATTTATATTTTCCATCAAATCAGTAATTAAGTTTTTCTTAATCAGCCGAATTACTTTCGAGCAATTTTGTTTCCAAAACTACACCTAACGCTGGTCAATCTGATACCCTATTTCTACACTTCTCACTCTTCGTTTGGATATGAAAATTCAGACGTAAATTCATTGTGCACTTTCTTAGGGTGGGGGAGGGGGAGGGGGCAGCGGCGGGAGATTTCCCTCCGCTCAGAACATTTGACCAAAAAGAAAGAAAAATTGTTACCGCCAATTCCTTTTCCCTCGCACCACCTCCGAATTTAACGGGCAGGGTACAAACTTAATGAAATGCAGGCTTCGCGAGGCGCAGGGCAGTTAACTGTTTTTCAAAGAGTGGATGTAGACGCATCATGTACAGACAGACACAGCAGTGAATCGTCGCTGTAGGCCTGGGCAGCAGGATGGTTCCCTGCCTCCAGCTTCGACGCCCCTCGCCTCCAGCTGATTACACTCATGCTCATAAATTAAGGATAATGCTGATACATGATGAAACAACGCTCTGGTGGGAGGTTTGCGGGTTTAAATCACCTCGGGATAGGACCATGCGGTGCATTTGACCTGCGGTCGTCGCACGGCGGCGCTGACAGCAATCCACATACGCAGAGGAGTGTTGGTGTAAGTCAGAGTACGTTGCAGCGAGTAAGTGTACAGACGTTTTCAGACGTGCTAATGGTGACTGTGTGTTGAAAATGGCTCAAAGAACACATATTGATGACGTTATGAGGGTAGAATACTAGGGCGACTGGAGGCTTGTCAAACACAGCAGGTCGTACCACGGGCTCTCCGTGTGAGACACAGTGTGATCTCAAGATTATGGCAACGATTACAGCAGACAGACCGGTACCTCACCATCAGTGCCCGCAGACGGGCACGCAGTACTGCAGGTATCCTTGCTCGGGACCTTACTGCAGCCACTTGAACAGTTGTCTTCAGACACACAGTCTACAGACGACTGAACAGACACGGTTTATTCGCCCGGAGACCTGCGAGGTGCATTCCACTGAGGCCTGGTCAAAGGAGAGCCCGTAAAGCCTGGTGTCAAGAACACAGTACATGGATATTGGAATAGTGGTCCCAGATTATGTTGATGGATGGGTCCAGATATGGTCTGAACAGTGATTCTCGCCGGGTTTTCATCTGGCGTGAACCAGGAACCAGATACCAACCCCTTAATGTCCTTGAAAGGGACCTGTACGGAGGTCGTGGTTTGATGGTGTGGGGTGGGATTATGATTCGTGCACGTACACCCCTGCATGTCTTTGACAGAGGGACTGTAACACGTCATGTGTATCGGGACGTCATTTTGCAGCAGTATGTCCGCCTTTTCAGGGGTGCAGTGGGTCCCACCTTCCTCCTGATGGATGATAACGCAAGGCACCACCGAGCTGCCATCGTCGAGGAGTGCCTTGAAACAGAAGATATCAGGCGAATGGAGTGACCTGCCTGTTCTCCATACCTAAAACCCATCTGGGATGCTCTCGGTCGACGTATGGCTGCACGTCTTCAAACCCCTACGACACGTCAGCAGCTTCGACAGGCACTGGTGCAAGAATGGGAGGCTATACCCCAGCAGCTGCTCGACCACCTGATCCAGAGTGTGCCAACCCGTTGTGTGGCCTGTTTACGTGTGCATGATCATATCCCATATTGATGTCGGGGTACATGCGCAGGAAACACTGACGTTTTGTAGCGCATGTCTTTCGGGACAGTTTTCTCAACTTATCACCAATACTGTGGACTTACAAATCTGTGTCGTGTGTGTTCCCTACGTGCCTACGCTATTAGCCCCAGTTTTGTGTAGTGCCACGCTGTGTGGCACCACATTCTGCAATTATCCTTAATTTATGAGCATGAGTGTAGTTGCACGCTGACAAACTACAGAACATACCCTGCCGGCGTGCGCGTTCCTCGTCTCGGACGTGAAGAGCATCTCGGCGTCGGCGCCGCCGGCGAGTCTCCGCCGGAGAGCCGCTCGCGCCTGCGCAGTCGCCCGGCGTCGCGACGCCAGCGACGAAGGCGCAGCCGTCGACCGCCTCTGCAGCCGCCGTGCCGCGTCGCTGTCCACTGCTGCGGGAACAGAACGCGCCGCAGTCAGAGAACAAGTCACAACACAGTAGTAACACAGAGAAAGATCAACAGGGAGTCGGCGACTGGGTGAGAAGGTAAGACTGTCACTTGACCAGTCTAACACGCTGTTACGTCATCCTTTCCTTATAAGAAGTAAAAGATTGTACATAAATAAGAAAGTTATCAGGATAAAGGCATGACGAGAGTTGTTGTTGTTGTTGTGGTCACTCCAGAGACGGGCCTGATGCAGCTCTCCATGCTACTCTATCCTGTGCAAGCTTCTTCATCTCCAAGTACCTACTGCAACCAACATCCTTCTGAATCTGTTTAGTGTATTCATCACTTGGTCTCCCTTTACGATTTTTACCCTCCGCGCTGCCCTCCAATACTAAATTGGTGATCCCTTGACGCCTCACAATATGTCCTACCAACTGATCCCTTCTTCTAGTCAAGTTGTGCCACAAATTTCTCTTCTCTCCAGTTCTATTCAATGCCTCCTCATTAGTTATGTGATCTACCCATCTAATCTTCAGCATTCTTCTGTAGCACCACATTTCGAAAGCTTCTATTCTCTTCTTGTCTAAACTATTTTTCGTCCACGTTTCACTTCCATACATGGCTACACTCCATACAAATTCTTTCAGAAAAGACTTCCTGACACTTAAATCTATACTCGATGTTAACAAATTTCTCTTCTTCAGAAACGCTTTCCTTGCCATTTCCAGTCTACATTTTATATCCTCTCTACTTCGACCATCATCAGTTATTTTGCTCCCCAAATAGCAAAACTCCTTTACTACTTTAAGTGTCTCATTTCCTAATCTAATACCCTCAACATCACCTGACTTAATTCGACTACATTCCATTATCCTCGTTTTGGTTTTGTTGATGTTCATCTTATATCCTCCTTTCACGACACTGTCCATTCCGTTCAACTGCTCTTCCAAGTCCTTTGCTGTCTCTGACAGAATTACAATGTCATCGGTCAACCTCAAAGTTTTTATTTCTTCTCCATGGATTTTAATTCCTACTCCGAATTTTTCTTTTGTTTCCTTTACTGCATGCTCAATATACAGATTGAATAACATCGGAGATAGGCTATAACCCTGTCTCACTCCCTTCCGAACCACTGCTTCCCTTTTGTGCCACTCGACTCTTAGAACTGCTATCTGGTTTCTGTACAAATTGTAAATAGCCTTTCGCTCCCTGCATTTTACCCCTGCCACCTTCACTGTTTGAAAGATAGTTTTCCAATCAACGTTATCAAAAGCTTTCTCTAAGTATACAATTGCTAGAAACGTAGGTTTGCCTTTCCTTAATCTATTTTCTAAGGTAAGTCGTAGGGTCAGTATTGCCTCACGTGTTCCAAACTGATCTTCCCGGAAGTCGGCTCCTACCAGTTTTTCCATTCGTCTGTAAAGAATTCGTGTTAGTATTTCACAAAGAGTATGTTTCCAAATACAACATTCAACTGTTTGAAAATTCCTTAGGGCGTCCTGAAACGTAGTGCCTCCGAATTTGTTATCTGAAAACTCTCAAAACTTTTAAAATAACACAAAGGTTATTAACATTCTACACCTTCCTTTTTCATGTCTATATATTTGCAGCCCTCTGCTGCTAAAGGGCTCCGAATTGATAACTGTATTGTTGGATGCCTTCAGTTCGATTGTTTCCAAAGGTTACACACAGCAGTTATCCAACATAATCAGACTCTTCTTCTTGATTGCTCATTGTCTTTACGGGGTTCTAGCACCATTTGTGATGGCCGGTGGCCGGATGTCCTTAGCAACTTTTTCGGCTTGTTTCAGTTTTTAACAGTCACAGTTTTATCGCCTGCTTTTACTGTTATATCCCCTTTGGGGGGGGGGGGGGGAATCGAAATCCAATAAAGGAAAAAAACAGTCTAAAGTAAATCTCACGTTCAAGTGTGAGAACGTTTTCTAAATGTTAGCGTAGTGTCTACCAGAGGCGAAGCGTGGGTACCAACTCGTATTCACCTAAGTCAGTGGTTCCCAACCTTTCTTAGACAATTACACCTGAGTGCAATGAGACAATAGCTCTTATCCCCCCCCCCCCCCCGAACCTCACCCACATTATCACCAACTTTAGCACCTAAACAAACAGTAGAGTGAAAGAGTTTTCTTGGAAGCCTTTTATTTTTAAAATGATTAAAAATGAATGATATTGTGTGTGTGTGTGTGTGTGTGTGTGTGTGTGTGTGTGTGTGTGTGTGTGAGGGCGCGCGCGCTTTAGAATGAATGAGGAAGGAATTGGTGATGCATCGCAAGTACTACCCACAACTCCTTCTCAGATAAGAAAGCTAACTATGCATAGTGAGGATAGACACTTGCTACAAAACATACTTCCCTTACGTTACTCCTCTCCATTGCGGCACTTGCTTGACTCACACATTGCAACTCTTTTTAAAATCAACCAAGTTAAAATGTGTGGACTATACTTACTGTTCATCAATCTCTTGATTGCTTCACTCCTTCCTTCTGAACTAGCAGATATTGGAAGACTTCAGCCTGTTAATGCTGTGTGTCTGACCACAGCCACTACTAGTAGTAGTAATAATAATAATAATAATAATAATAATAATAATAACATTGTGTGCAACACTATAGCAACTCTGATGTAGTTACTGCTGTGTCATGCTGTCAATTAATTCGTTTACAGGTTTAGAAGCGACTAATGAAGCAATTTCTGGACTACTGCACATGCTATCTACAATTTGGAGAAGACTTGTTACATATACGTCTCACTTTTGTCAGCAGCGATGTACGAGACAAAGCGCAACGTACGAGTGTAGTGGGTGGACTACGTTAGGAACTTGTAACCACCATCGCATTAATGCTACTAATTGACAAAAATTAATTATTTATATCTTATAAATCAATATTACAGTCTTACAAACTTGTCATAATAGTAACGATCTTCTGAAAATAATTTAGTTTCGCAGCTGAAACAGGTAGCCGCGCCGACCCCGGATCTAATCCGCCTGGCGGATTACCGACGAGGCCCGTTGTGCCAGTCAGCCTGGATGTGGTTTTTAGGCGGTTTTCCACATCCCATCTGGTGAATACCGGGCTGGTCCCCACGTCCCGCCTCAGTTACACGACTCGCAGACATTTGAAACTGCTCGCACTATTTCATGGCTCACACTAGACACAGACAGCTGGGGTACACTAATTCCGCCCCGAGAGGTACAGGGTGGCGACAGGAAAGGCATCCGGCCACACTCCAACAGTAACATTGCCAAATCCATAGAAACAAGGCCGATGCCACGTTGACGCGTGACAAAGGCTCCAGAAAATGATGATGATGACTGAAACAGAATCGAATCCTGTAGTTCTTGCCCCCAGAAAATTTCATTTTACCCCCAGCTTGGCAACCACCGTTCTAAGTGCATGTGGAAAACGGTCGTCGATCTGCCAGAAGCGGGCGGCTGGTTCGAAATACAATGCTTGACTACAATATCGCGCTGTGATGTTTTTTTTTTTAATTCTCTCTTGCAGAAAAATGTGTCTAGCAATAACTAGTTTTCCGCGTTTTGTTGAAGTTCTATCCTAGCTACCTTATCGAATAACTCCGTGTGGCTCAAGTCTGCTGCCAGTCTTTCAAAAGGACGGCTCTTCAGCGACCTGCGTGTGCCTCCTTTTCGAAGTGAAGGGAACCTACAGTTTAACGAACAATTCGAACCACGTGTCGTTCTTGGCGAATCATTGAGAAGTGAAGGCAACGTTCAAGGCATACTAAAATATTCCATAATTCGACCGGGATTCGCCCACCCGACCTTTCCGTTTCCACGCAAATGATTTACATTTTTTTATTTTATTATTGTACATATTTATTTTTTTACCACTACGCCTCCAGGACCAACAAGAAACGACCCTGCCTGGATGGAACTTTTAATGGGTGACGGCTACCGCACGGAACGACTGCGATGTTACGAGTGACCTATCTCTACTAATAGGCTGCGAGACGTAACTCTGCGGCTGCCTATTAGTGTGACAAGGCACAAATGGTTTCATTTAGCTTAACATTACTGACATTTTAACAACAATAACAGAAACTGACCAGTTGGACTGTTTACTAACCACAATATGGTGAACAGTGAAAACTCGCTTTTATGTTGGAACGTAACAATGTCTAGTGTGAGACGTCTTATGTGGCTAACAGTTACGACAAAGTAACAGTGTTGTTTTAAAAGTTCACTTAAATATCGCTTATCCCTATCTGTAACCCAGAGGAATAGTCGGTCACAGCTGCATTTCGCAGCGTTACCGTAACTGGTAGAGTATGCGACCGAATGTACTCTCAAACGAGTTTATGGCCGTCACAAAAGCATAGTCGTAGTGCGCAACGAGGAATCTTTATGCCCACAGTAACTGTTGTAGCAGTCATATTCCTAGTTTTTCGTTTCCTTTTCAAATACTTGGCTGATGCGGGTTTTGAATGACAATGCCTCGTGAAGTACGAAGGCGGGCTGAAAAATAATGTCTCCGAATGTTTCATGTGAAAACTCTTAAAAATCATTTTTAAACAAAATAAATGCTATTAACACTCTACACCTTCATTCTTCATATCTACATATTTTGAAAACCTCTGCCGCTGGAGGGCTCCGAACTGTACAGTGTTAACATGGCGGTATGGAACAAAATAGTCGGAGCCTGAGAAACAGCGTGCTGTATTCGAGTTTCGAATTCGAAAAGTTCGTCCACACATGGAGCACCTCGCCTTAAACGTGACAATGTCCGACTACACGCGAGCCCCATGACATCTGCCACAATCCGACGCGTCGGGTTCGTTGTCATCGATCACAATCCGTACAGTACCGACTAGACCTCATCCGGTTTTAATCTGGTTAGGAAACTTGAGGAACATTTCCGAGGACCACTTTGATAGTGATGAAACGGTCGAAGCAGAGGTGAGGTTGTAGCTTCGTCGCCGGCCGCGGTGGCCGTGCGGTTCTAGGCCCTTCAGTCCGGAACCGCGTGACTGCTGCGGTCGCAGGTTCGAATCCTGCCTCGGGCATCGATGTGTGTGATGTGCTTAGGTTAGTTAGGTTTAAGTAGTTCTAGGTTCTAGGGGACTGATGACCTAAGATGTTAAGTCCCATAGTGCTCAGAGCCATTTGAACCATTTTGTAGCTTCGTCAACGACGTCGAAAATTCTAAAATGGCGATATGAAGAATGTGTTCTCTAGTTGGGAGAAATGCGTTAGTCGCCATGTTGTCTATGTTGCGAAATAAATATGTAGAGATGATGAACAAGGACGCAGACTGTTAATAACGTCTGCATTATTTAAAAATCTTCGAGAGTTTTCACACAAAAAATCGGAGGCGTTACTTTTCAGCAGGCTCTTGTAAGTGCACAATTTAAGGTGCTGTGTGATTCAATCGTTCAGTTTCTTTCAAACGTAAGGCTACTCTTTAAAACCTCGTACGTCGTGTTGTTGTAGCTATCTCCAGATTGTCCTCCGTACAGCGCACACTTGCGATTCGTAAAGCGTCATTGCATTTTCTATTCACAGTCGCAACTGAATACACTGACAGGGACTAACAGGGCATCAGCATACCGAACACAGAACTATACTATGTCTAGGCTTTCACGGGTACTATACATACACCAAAAAAAGTTTTGCATTACCCTGGTTCCCAGAACTACTGAAGATAGATATTAACTGTGGATATTGTATCACAGACAGTCCCTTTGACTGGTCAGAGATGTCACTAAACCCGCCCAAAGATGTAGACAGCAATGCATGAGCAGTGCCTATTAGACGGAGGGGGTCCGACAGCCGATCAGTTCCACTCATTCCACCACGAAAGAGGTGCACGGCTCGTGTGTCTGTAGTTTACCATGCCTAGACGCTCAACATCGCAGATCGATCGCGTCCGCATTGTTACTTTGCGCCAGCAAGGACTCTTATCAAGGGAAATGTCCGCGCGTCTCCGAGTGAACGATAGCTATGTTGTTCAGACATGGTGGAGACACAGGGAGACAAGAACTGTCGATGACATGCCTAGCTCAGGCCGCCCAATGGCCACTACTCCAGTGGATGACCGCTAACTACGGATTATGGCTCGGCGGAACCCTGACAGCAACGCCACCATGTCGAATAAGGCTTTTCGTGCAGCCACAGGACGTCGTGTTACGACTCAAACTGTGCGCAATAGGCTGCATGATGCGCAGCTTCACTCCCGACGTCCATGGCGAGGCCCATGTTTGCAACCGCATCATGCAGTGCGGTACATATGCGCCCAACAACATGCCGAATGGACCTCTCAGGATTGGCATCTCTTCACCGAGTGTCGCATATGCCTTCAACCAGACAATCGTCGGAGACTCGTTTGGAGGTAACCCGGACAGGCTGAACGCCTTAGACACACTGTCCAGTGAGTGTAGCAAGGTGGGGAGGTTCCCTGCAGTTTTGGGCTGGCATTATGTGGGGCCGACGTTCGCCTACCAGTATCAAAGACCAACCGTAATTAAGGAAGAAATTCCTGAGAACGTACGTTTGGAGCACTGCATTGTGTGGAAAATGGATCATGGACTTGGAAAAAAAACGGAAAATATCCATTGCGATGGATAAAGTTCTAAGAATTTGAGATTTAGTGCTACAGAAGGAGGTTCAAAGTCAGGTGGACTGATAAGAAATGTGAAGTTTCTCCGCAGAATCAGGGAGGAGCGAAATATGCGTAGAACCCTCGAAAGAAGAACAGAAAGGCTGACAAGTCATGGCTACGACATAGGAGAGAACAACTTCCATGGTACCACAAGAAGCTGCTGAGGGTAAAAACTGTGCTGAAAGACAGTTGTGGAAATACGTGCAAGAAACAATAGAGGGCATCGGGTGCAAAAACTACTCTGAGATGAAGAGGCTGACAATGGACAGGAAGTCCTGGAGAGCCGAATGAAATCTGTCAGGCGAACCCCCCCTCCCAACATCCACTGCCCAATACAAGTTTATATAAAATTCTTTTGGAGATTCCACCGTGTCTTTAACATTAAAAGGAATTATAAAGCAAAACGGCATTTTCAGTCTTTCCAACGGTCCTCTTCAGGGTCATCTTACTAAAGCAGCATTATGTTACTTAGTTTGCTACTGCAGCACACTGGACGAAAATTACTGTCAACTGAGGGTATGTGGTGCCCTGTAATAGCCGCCACAAATTACTGTCCTGCTATTTCTTCGTCTCTTTACAGGCCACTTACTTAAGTTCTTACCTTATAATAGCACACTTCTTACGGCCCCCGAGGGTGTTCCCCATTCTCTTAAGCGTGTTTAACGGGCCAATGGCCTACTCTGTTGTTCTGCGCTCCATTTTACAGCGACAAAGTACAGTGGCGACTGTGCCAGCGCTGAGAAAACGCAGTTGTGTTTTGCGCGCAGTCGCCCATTGTGGCTGCATTGTCCTCCGTGCAGTGAGAACGAGGCACCCGGGGGGAGTCATTAGGCGTGTCTCGCTTACTTAGCCGCCTCGCGGGCCTAATTGTAGCTCGCAGGATCCCACGGTTGGCTAAGCGGTAACTCAGCTCGCTCCGCCTCGCCGCCGCCGGGCTGGATTCGCGACCGGCTTTCTCTCGCAGCGCCGCTCCGCTAAAGCACGAGGATGTGCATGCAATGCCGAAACGTGCGCTGCTAGATCCAGGCAGCTACGGGAACGACTCCCGAATATCTGCATCACTGTATCTTCGCAGCGTATTCAGTGATTCGTTACGGGCGTGCAGTCGCAAAAACTCTATTTCTTCAACTGATTTTTCGGCATTATAGCTTTATTGAGCAAGCAGTAAAGGAAACAAAAGAAAAATTCGGAGTAGGTATTAAAATTCATGGAGAAGAAGTAAAAACTTTGAGGTTCGCTGATGACATTGTAATTCTGTCAGAGACAGCAAAGGACTTCGAAGAGCAGTTGAACGGAATGGACAGTGTCTTGAAAGGAGGATATAAGATGAACATCAACAAAAGCAAAACGAGGATAATGGAATGTAGTCAAATTAAGTCGGGTGATGCTGAGGGAATTAGATTAGGAAATGAGACACTTAAAGTAGTAAAGGAGTTTTGCTATTTAGGGAGTAAAATAACCGATGATGGTCGAAGTAGAGAGGATATAAAATGTAGACTGGCAATGGCAAGGAAAGCGTTTCTCAAGAAGAGGAATTTGTTAACATCGAGTATAGATTTAAGTGTCAGGAAGTCGTTTCTGAAAGTATTTGTATGGAGTGTAGCCATGTATGGAAGTGAAACATGGACGATAACTAGTTTGGACAAGAAGAGAATAGAAGCTTTCGAAATGTGGTGCTACAGAAGAATGCTGAAGATAAGGTGGGTAGATCACGTAACTAATGAGGAGGTATTGAATAGGATTGGGGAGAAGAGAAGTTTGTGGCACAACTTGACTAGAAGAAGGGATCGGTTGGTAGGACATGTTTTGAGGCATCAAGGGATCACAAATTTAGCATTGGAGGGCAGTGTGGAGGGTAAAAATCGTAGAGGGAGACCAACAGATGAATACACTAAGCAGATTCAGAAGGATGTAGGTTGCAGTAGATACTGGGAGATGAAGAAGCTTGCACAGGATAGAGTAGCGTGGAGAGCTGCATCAAACCAGTCTCAGGACTGAAGACCACAACAACAACAACAGCTTTCGACAGTTTACCGAATCAGCTGAGGGATTGAAGCTACAGCACTCTCATCCGCTATTTTCAGGGGCGCATAATCCTGTCACCAAAATATTTGATCGCTTACCCATCGATATAAAATGACTGACAGACAGCAAAGGTAAACTTCAAACGAACAGAGAAAGCGTCTCTTACAGTATTAATTTATTTTGTGTACCAGTTTTCCGCCGTCATTAGAGCTTATGTGATTGCAGTTGTCAAATGAGGTACAATATTCGACAACTACTCTCAGGAAGATGTTACGCACTCTATACATTCCGTTACACCGTTGCCAGTTGTACCTCACTCCTTTCACGAATATTTTACCGTCTCTGATGACGGTAGTAACAAATTTTGATGACGTTCTTCTAAGCCAAAAACTGACTAACAAAAATAAATTAATACTGTGGAGGATACACAATATTCTGTTTTTCATTTACAATTATTAAACTGTTCTATCACGAAAATTATCAAACTGTTCTATCAAGATGAGACAGCGGAAATCAGTTAACAAAAAAAAGTTACCCTTGGACAATTTCTTCTATGCCATAAAAGAATAACGTAATAGCAGAAGTTGGTAGGAGGGTATTAATAATTAACATTATACAGAAAATGCCCTGCTCATCACTTCTTTCGTGAGATGCCTTCTGTCGAAAGAAAGTGTCGCTTTCTTTCGCTTTACAAACAAAATGAATTTTAAAGAGAATTTTACGTACCTCATTCGATACAGCAGTCCGAAACTAATCTAATGCGATATTCCGTTTGTTGATGTGTATTAACAGGCATAGTAAAACACGAAGAATACGCAGTAATCCAGCAGCGATTGAGCTGCGCCGCCGCATGGCGGTAGCAGGCACCGATGGCTAGGGCGGTTCATTGATGGAATACTGGCTATTCTTCGTGTTTTATTTGTCCCTACTAACGCGTATTAGTAAACCAAATACCGCACTGGACCAATTTGCGACCGCCCTATCGAATGGGTACGAAAAATTCTGCTTTAAAAATAATTAAGTTTGTAACAGGAAACAAACTGAGGCCTTTCGTCCGTATGAAAGACACACACACTGCAAAAACGAAATCGCTGATATTTGCCGACATAAAAAGAGAAAATGCACCTGATGAATCTTAGCAGAATCACTCTACACACACACACACACACACACACACACACACATTTATAATGACTCATGCCACACCGTTATGATTAATCGTAAAAGTGATCCACGGGACAAAAGACTAGCAAACTGTCCAAAACAATGAATTCGGGTGTTGCAGTTTCAATCTGTCAGTGCTCTTGCAAGAGTCGAAACCCATTCGGCCGAAACGCGTTAAGAAATACAGTTCCTGTGGCAGCACGTAGGAAATATGTTATAGCACTTGAGGATCTTCTTTAATCCTTTCACTACCACTTTTTTCGGAATGAAATAAATTAATGTATGCTTATTTTAATTAATGTATATAAAAAACCTTTTCGTTGTTTCGTCTCCAGTGTGGGGAGGGGTGTGACATACAGCGGTATAAGTACCTCCAGGACTTCGACTCACATTACAGGTGTTCAGATTGAGCATTGTATGTAACGCGGCAAGCGTCAACACGTGCGTGGAGTTCATTGACACCGTATTTTCTGGGAAGGCGCGACAGCAGCCCGCTTTGCAAATTAGTTTACTTGGTTGTCTAGCTGCAGGGGCGAACTATTCCGAACTATACCGAGCTGACCAGAGAGTAACAATGAAATTATAAGACAGCAAATCCTACAGCTCCAGGTTATAATAACACCACCTACAGAAAAGGCTTGTCAGAGCTAACCGTGACGTCATCGCCTTTGGTCCGTCTGCTACCTAACTGGTGTTACGCTTGCGATGACAAACTGACTGTGAAGCTTCGGTAGTGTTAAGGAGAGGTTTACTATCTTTTGGTTCAGAAAACCGATTTTTTTTAATTGCATTTTTGGTTCCACCCCTGAAACGGGTTTTCCGAATACGGAACGGAAATGTTTGTTATTCGCGGTTGAACAAAAAATGCACCTGCCTGAAATCGGTCTTTTTCACATACCAGTTTTTTTTCTTTCGGAGGACGAGTTATTGGACCGGTGCTTGGGAGGAAACACTCAAAATTCAAATGAAAGTTTGGACGCGCGTGTTTGGAAATAAGCCCCCAAGCGTTTGCATTCTGGTGCGAAGACTGTGGAGATTGCGACTTTCCTGGCAGTGAGCAGCTTCAACGTAGGGTATTCAGCAATTCTGAAGACGTTAACAGCGATGGACGTCACCGTGGGACTCTATTCGACGCAGTTCGCCAAGCATTCGGACGACCACCGGATCCAAGCGGCCGAAAACCGCTTGTCACCGGCCGTACGAGCGGCTCTGGAACAGCGCAGGATGGCCCAGATCGGACAGAACGCCCAGTGTGAGGAAGAGGAAGTACTAGCTTATGGGCCCGGAGTAGCAGATAGAACGTAAGTTGCATAATATTGCATTTATATGTAGCCAAAGCTTCAAAAGCGTTTTTCTCGAAATGACTTTTTTTTATCGCGCGGTATGGTAACTTCAAATCTACTGCACCGATTGGCATGATTCTTTGTTTCCGACGAAGCTAAATAACTAAATTGTCTAGAAGTTGTACCACTTTTATTCCGATCCATCAACTATAAACATTTTTACTTGGCCGACGAAGTCAAAAATCAATGAAAATAAACCTTTTTTTTCAAATGGCTGCCTTTTTGTTTCCTATGGTCCAAATAATTTAAGCGAGGCACAGCTCCTAAGGAATCTTATATTCTTCACTAACGTGAACTTAATTTTGATTTCAGACGAGCCGGCTGACCTTTGACATACCGCGCTTGGAGGTCTGCATCGAAATTTTGTTTCGTTCCGACGGCACTTCCGCCTTTGATCTTCGACCTCTCCAGTCCAAAAAATTTCAGTTTGTAGAGGAAATATCAATAAACATTTTGACCAAATTTCTCATTGATATCTGTAACACATCCCGAGAAAAAAAATCTCAAAAACCATGCTTTTTTTCGGGCCAAAGATAGTAAACCTCCCCTTAAGTAATGGAAATGTCTCTCGTTCATTTTGTTGTCAACATCGCACTTTTCACTTGTATGAGCAGTTACAAAGAATGATAAACTAAGTGTTTGTTGTACTAATATCAACACGAGAAAACTAAACAGCACAATCCGAGACCACTAATAATAAGCATCGTCCCATTATGTTCCACTTCAGAAGTGCCACTGCATATCGTTGATAAATAAAGAATGACTTCAGTAATAAAATATATGACACTGTGTAGTGTAAGACAAACCATTTATTGCGTTTATACTGTACAAAGTAGACAGCTAAAACGTATGTACAAAAGCGTTTTAGACAAAAGCATTTTTGTAAGAAATTTTTGGCCTGTTGTGTACCATTCATGCACAAAGAAATGCACATTTTCGATACTATCTCTTAAATAAAGACTATCTCCGAAATATGAACTTTATTTACCCCTTGCTCAAAATCTTTTTCGTTTAGGTGCAGGCTTGGTTTTTGACCTTACTTGATCTGTTTGATGTTTAACGAAACAGTTTAGTGCAATATTACTTGCAATGTGCATAATTCGTTCCTAGATCACATTTGCTGAACGGGAAGGGCTAGAGTGTCTCGATAAAGTGTAAAGCAAATGCCTTCCAGCCGAAATTTTTGGGGCATTGCGCTCTTTGCAAAAACTGCACTGTGAAATGAGTGAGTAACAAGCTCATCACAGCATATACACAAGATGCACAAAGCATCACATCATCACTTCAATAACAGAGACCACCTCTACCTGCTGCGGCAGTTAAACTACAGCATGACATGTTTCCTCATGTATCACTGTGTGTAGTTAGAAATTCTATACAATTAATACACATCAATGATTTGTTACATGCATCCCTCTATGTAATAAATGAGAGGCCACATCGAATTATAAATTGCATTCATATCATTTCTATCTGCTACACAGGAATTAAATTCCGACACATCTGTCACAGTGTAATCTTCACTGGCAGAAAAAGATGCTAGGTCGGCGATGTCCGTCCAACCACGAATTCTAGTCTTCTTTTCCACCTCAAAAATCTAGCGAACTAAACTACGATAATTTGAACCAGCCAGCCGTCGATACTGTCTAAATCGAGCCTCCAAACTTTCTGTTTGCACCTTTCCTGATAGGGAAAAACCGAGTCCACTATCAATAGCATAGCGCTTGCACAACTGTATGCTTGTTTCTATAGAATGGCACAAAGTAAAGCGCGTCTCTTTCATCAGTTTGTTACCAGTATTCAGTTCCTTTCACTTCTTCAGCCACTGGACAAATTATTGAACGAGCGCTAAATGAGAAGAGGTTTTGTGATTGGCTCTTGTTACGGGTTTATCAGCCTCTTTCCTTTCCGTATACTAATCACATCTCGCCAACCTCTACGAATGGAGCAGTGACTGAGGTTGTATAAGGGGCCTAGCTTTCTTAACACTATTGGAAAACATTCATGAAAAACATTTAAAGCCACAGAAATATTTTGTCTTTCTAAATGCGACGGAAACAGTGCTTTTAGAGGAAGAAACCTCATATTGTACAAGTTGGTTTTTCTCAGTTGACTGCATGCATTTTAAGGCACCAAAGGAAGCTACTACTGTAGCAGTCCTTTGAATTCTGGGAATATTAGTTCCTGGTCAGAAACTTTCAGCCACGAATTTCACACACATTTTAAAATATTAACAGGATCAATCACAAAAATAATTTCCTGCTTGGGTATTTTTTATGTGCATACTGGGTTTCCAGTTGTGGTTGATCACATAAATGGGAAATGGCCTTCCTGCTTACAGCACTAATGTCACCCACAATAACAAGGACTGTGAACCATATTTCTTCAGGTCCAATAACAATGCATTTTACCATATATCATACCTAAGCAGCATCATCATTTGCAACTGGTAATATAAGGATTACATCTTTTAAAGAAGACAATAAGGTTGAAATAACGAATACATAAGCTGTTCTAGCAATCTCCTGTGTGCAGCAGAACACGGCTCTGCTTGTAACCCATCTGTCAACAATATAAGACCAGTTTGTCTTCCTGAGCCAAAAATGTAAATTTTATCTTTACACAATGTAGAACATTTTCATTCTGCGCTCTTTGAGGATTTGTGTTTAATGTAGAGCACAGGGACCTATGTATCTGGCGAGAGAAAAATAAGATTACCGGGGCTCTTGATAAATTTATACACATGTGGTGAAATAGAATATACCAGTGAGAAAGAAACTATAGTCTGCCTATAATAACATGTCACATTCATCTTCCTAGCTAGCTGAAACCATTTGTTCTTTAAGGAAAGCCAAAAAATTGCGTCTTTCAGGAACTCTTTATCCAAGACAATTAACTGTTTTTTCACTGCAGCTACACAATAATCAATTGACTGCTCACCAGAACACTCCACAAACGTGCAGTGTATATTCTTGTGGCTGATTTTTTCCAACCCGTTAACACACTGCACAGGCATTGGAAATCTAGTTTCAGATGCACGTTTTAGTGCCACATCATCGAAAAGGATGATAAAATTTAAATCCTCACTAATTTTGACGCAGCACCTGATGCTTGGTTGACGTTCCTCAATTATAATTATAATAGCATTTTTTTTCTTTCTGCATAATAAACAAAACAAGGTGCAATGTTTTAAAACTTAGTTTCGTTTTTAGTTCATCAATATCTCGAACGGTATCTTGCCTACGAGCTACATCTACTATGGGTATTATGGAAACAGTGATGGTACAGGCCCCATAACAACAAAAAGCTTACAACAATTACTTTTGGACTATTTATAAACAGTTTTCTCAGACAAAACAGACCTAACCTAATAATCTTACTACATTCTCGAGATTATTCAATCATTTTCTATTGAATGTTTACGTAATATCAAAGTGACTTACCTTTAACCACCCTAGGCTTCGATAACGGTATTATTAACAGCCTGTCCGTTTTATTATCATACATTATAGTTTCTCCGTCCTGCTACTGAAAATTCATTGCACAGATATAGAAGATAAAAAATGCCATCACATTATTTCTCAGTCTGTTTTACAAATACAAACATTAAAATCTAATTAACGAACTCCGGATATTGTAACCTATTTACTCTTATTACTTGCCCTGGAATTACTCGTTTGCTGAAAATCTTCTCTACAGATAGCTCGAATCAACTACTGTTTTTCTATTTCGGGTTCTGGGAAGGAAAACACATTGACCTTTGGGCCATTTGTATAATTCCCTCTACAGTTAGGAAATGAACATCTGTAAGGCATTGTGAACAATACTAATCGCTACAGACAGTAAAACCTTTAACATTTCGAAGACAGTCGCACAAACTAAATCAGCGGACCAAACATGACGACGTCACTGCCGCTTTTAAGCAGCATTGACAGGTGGCGTTGTTTGTAATACAAGAACTCTACAAACCAGTAGTGGCACGCTGATACACAGCGATAACTTGCAGCATATTTCCACTGATTCTACGGTAACTTACCATTTCATACCTAGTCCCAAAGACAGTGAAAGAGTTAAAATCATGCTCCACAGTTTCTTTTACAAAGACATCTTCATGTATAACGTCCACAATGCAGTGAAAGTATTTTTCTGTTACTAGAAGGGGTGATCAAAAAGTTTCCGTTTGAGGGCGTTGCTGCAGCGTATATGCAACGTAGGGCAGCTCCGATGTGGGTATATAAGCACCGCCATGTAGTCAAGGGATTGGCGTCACATTCGTGTTTTTCCGACTCGCGTGCGGTGAATGAGGAAACGTGAATTATGGCGACGTTATTGCCAAATGCTTCTAAACAGGACCAATGCGCTATTCTTTTCTTCGCTGACGAGGGACAAACACTGGTGACACCCATCGGAGAATGAAGAATGTGTATGAAGCAATTAAGGCGAAACGTCTAAAAAAATGCTACAAGGAGTGTGGCTGCTTTATGACAACGCACGTACCCACAACATCAGAAACGTCGTAACGCAGAAGTTACGTCAACTTAAGTGGGTGATACCCGATCACCTGCCTTAGAGTCCTGATCTATCCCCATGGCCGGCCGCTGTGACCGAGCGATTCTAGGCGCTTGTCCGGAACCGCGCTGCTGCTACGGTCGCAGGTTCGAATCCTGTCTCGGGCATGGATGTGTGTGATGTCGTTAGGTTAGTTAGGTTTAAGTAGTTCTACGTCTAGGGCACTGATGACCCCAGATGTTAAGTCCCACATTGCTTAGAGCCATTCGATTCTTTCCCCATGCGATTATCACCCCTTCGGGTCTTAAAATTGCCTTGAAAAGCCGACGGTTCTTGTCTGACGAGGATGTGCAGCACGCAGTTACGGACTTCTTCTCGCAACAGGACGCCTTATTTTATCAAACGAGTGCGTTAGTAGGATGATTGCTTTAATGATCATGACAATTTTGCCCGATTGACATATTGATTCTCGACTGTACGACCTACGAAAGGAATCTTTTTGATCGCCCCTTATAGCATCGACGTATGTCGTTATATGGTGCATACCACACATCCATATTTCAAAATACGTTATGTAGCTATTTAATACTTCGGAAATAAGCGGATCTGGAGCAAATATATACTTTAAAATTGTGGACATGCAGTATAGACCATTTTAAATTCTACAGTCAACGAGATTATAACGTACTGTCAAGACTAGTTGAGGAACGACAAATATTTTAGCAGTTTTGCGGTTGATGGTTACACATAAAAATGACTTCAGGATCTGTATTCTTTATACGGCCAAAGACAAAATTTGTAAATGTATAGTGACGTGAAAATACTGCATAAATTAAGTGTAAGTCATAAGGTGAACACACAGCAATCACAGCAATCGAATTGCAGTGATATGACTCAACAATTTTGAGAGACAAAGATTTTCATACTACAGAAACATCATTGAACTCTGGCCAACAATCGTAAAAAAAAAGCGCACGAGAGAAAGAGAGAGAGAGAGAGAGAGAGAGAGAGAGAGAGAGGAAAGATTTTTACACCAGATACAAATTTCAGTGTTAGGAAACCTTTCGTGATATTATTTGTTTCGTTTGTACCCTTATATCAAACAAAAAAGTGAACGAACAAGGGAAGAATAGGACCTTCTGATAAGACCACAGGACAAAATATTTGTCACCCCTTGAAAGAGCGTACAGGTCGTTTTCGAACGCTATAGATGGTGTAGAACCGATACCAAGTGGTCATATGACCCGCCACCGCTGACGTAACTCATAGCGATGTATTTATGTATATGTGCCAGTCTTTTCTATGGAATCTGTGCAGTAAGACGGGTCAGCGCGAAGACGTGGATAGAGCTTTCGTGTTTAGACGTGCCCATGGTCACACCGTGAACGGAGTTGCCCGATTTGCTGGTGTATCAATGTGGCGTGTGCAGCGTGTTTCCAAGGTTTGGAGTACCACTCGCAGCCGTGTAGTACGGATTAAGTGCAGCAGTGGTAAAAACACCTTAACCGACAGGGACCGGATACGTCTCGCCCTGCTATAAAAAAAAAAAAAAAATTGACTTCAAGCCAGAAAGGAATCATTGCTGTCAGTGGAAGCCATTTCCGACAGAACATTACGATGTGAACAGCATGTAATGAACATTTGAAGTGAGCTGAAAATACAGCAGCACGTTTCCCAGGCGCCAAACAACACAGAAAATCGACAGTAGCAGAGTGAACGGGGGAGTGTGCCCATATGACTCGCGAGTTTCTTCTTTCCAAAAACATAAAGCGTCAAGTACTCCGTCAGCCCAATTAAGGGAATATGGAGTGTGTATTTTAGGTCGGAATTGGATATTTTTGGTACCGTAATATGTGTTCGATCCTTTACGTTAACGCGAACATGAACCAATATGTTTATTTCAACCATCTGGGTGTCAAAGTATTGCTGTTTCTTCTATACCTTCCTGATGAGTATCGTATGGACACTTCCGTTTTCAAGAGAACGACAGCCATATTCATAGGGCTGCATGCATGCGCCACACGTCCAAAATGTTCTGAGCTTGAATTTATTCCCGCCGTGTAAGCGATGTCAGCGCAGTAACTACGATGGCAGCTCGAACTAAGAACTGTAAACAACAGAGATGTGCATTCGACCAGTCAGTTGTGAGAAGGCAGTATTAAGTAGTGGAAGTGCGGCCGTGGTGTGGCAACACGGTCACGTGACAAGTATCAATGGAGCAACATACCCTAAACCAGGTGTTCAAGGCGCTCTCCAGAATGTTTTGAAGACAAGAAAAGTATGCGCAAATTCCGTCAGATACACCTTGACTCCCGATCAAAAACAATGACGCGTGGATACCTGCCGCAGCTTGACTGAAATGCAAAACGCGGACAATTCTTTTCTGGGAAAAAATTATTGCGAGTGGTGAGACTTGTGTTATCAATAGAAAGCTACCACTAAACGACAAAGTGCGTTTATACGATAAGACGGGTCTGGCAAAGCCGTCAGTTTTCCGTTTACTGCAGGTATGGAACTAGTCCGGGATATGGTGGTAGAAAGAAAAATACTATGCAGTAGAGAACGTTGTTGAACTCATAAAATATTCTTCAAAAAACCATAACAAGTTTTCCATTGTTTAAACGAAGGTGGATTCTTTTACCGACTAAAGTTCCTGCCTGGCCGATGATTCTTATGGTAAAGCCATCCCTAGGCACCTAAAAGGGGCTCTCACTATTTCAAAATACCACTGAATGACGACTTTCTCAGATGAAAATACGCATTGGTTCAAATGGCACTAAGCACTATGGACTTAACATCTGAGGTCATCAGTCCCCTAGAACTTAGAACTACTTAAACCTAACTAGCCTAAGGACATCACACACATCCATGCCCGAGGCAAGATTTGAACCTGCGACCGTAGCAGCAGCAAGGTTCCGGACTCAAGGGTCTAGAACCGCTCGGTCACAACGGCCGGCAAAAACGCATTATGTTACGTGCAAATGAATAATGCTAACTTGACTACAGACACTCTTAGACCGTGAAAAGCTATACAAACTTTTGGACGTCTGTTCACAGAAGCCCTACATATCTGTATTGTCTACAAATAAAAAAAAAATCATCGAGAAATCTTTGGTCTATATCGCTAAAAACAAGATGCAGTCTCGGAATTCAGTCTCATAATGGCAAACAACAACAACGGCATCTCGTGATGTAGATGGGAAATAAAAATGAGTAATGCAACCACGCAAAACGTCAAATATTATTCGGAAATATATAACAAACAATGGTTATGACAATAACATAATACAAGTTTCTCTATGGTTGGATGTTGCTGCTGATTTCGCAACCGACGAAATACCGCTCCAGTTGCTTACTGTAGAACTTCATTAAGTTCACACGACCGGTTTCGGTCTTCATATTAGGCCATTATCAGGAGCACATGAAACTGCCACGTGTCAATACATAATATGATGGACGTATACAAATTATATTCATATTAATGGAGGTTTGTTCCGTCTATGCAACTAATTGAAGGCAGTTTATTTATTGCCATAAGCGTTCGCTTCTTTTCTTTGGGAAGCATCTTCAGTGACCTGTAATACATGTTTCTTTTTATACATATAATAATCGTATTATGTGGGAGATACAATGTGCTGCTATGTTACATTTTGTCGTGCTGTGCTCTCGTTTTTTAGGTTAGAATCAGCTTTTGTACCACAAATTTCGTAACTTGCGCTTATCGTTTGATGTTACTTACGATTTCCAGCGCTGATAATTCGTGCGTGCGGTCCTGGAGGTGTATTCGTTAGTTTTCATGCTCCAGCTGGCCAATTTCTGGCGTTCTTTCATTCACATTTGTCACATCGCATAATCTCACACACTTTCCATTTTGGGGTGTGTTTTCGGTCTGTAGCGTTGCCGACTGTTGTTGTGAGTTTGTCTGTCGTCTTTTGCTTGTGTGTGTGTGTGTGTGTGTGTGTGTGTGTGTGTGTGTGCTTAAATGAGTGGTTTTTTTATTCTATTGTGTGCGGGGGGGAGGGGGTGGGGGCACACAGAGAGAGAGAGAGAGAGAGAAGGGGGGGCAGGAGATTCTTTAATTATTTATCCTGGTTGCATTTCGCTTTGTTATTGTTTTCGTGGCTAGCATGATAAGAGAGTTATTGCTTCTGTGAATTTGGTTGTTGAGCACCGGTACCTTCTTTTCCATTGCAATGGCACTTTGTATGTGAAAGTTTTCTTGCAATGTCAGAAGCTTTTTGTTGTGAATATTCACCCTCATTTAAACACGGCACGACACACGCACACACACACGCACATACACACATACACACACACACACACACACACACACACACACACACAAATGTCCATTAAAAAAATACTTACACATTGTATGACAACATACGCAAACATACACATCCACACATATAGTTTAAAAAAAGCTACATTCACACACAGCAAAACACAGACTCACATACAAAAATATAAAATAAAATGCTTAAGAAAGAATCACAGGAAATACACACACACACACACACACAAAACAAAACAAATAAAAGACGACAGATAAACACACAACAACAGTGGACAACGCTACACATCGAAAACACATATGTTGATCACGAAATGGAAAGTGTAAGTGATACATGAGATGTGACAAATGTGGATGAAAGAACGCCAGAAATTAGCCAGCTGGAGCATGAAAATTAACGAATTCATCTCCAGGACCGCACGCACGAGCTAACAGCGCTGGAAATCGTAGGTAACACCGAACGATAAGTGCAAATTACGAAATTTGTGCTACGAAAGTTGATTCTAACATAAAAAACAGGAGCAAAGCACGACAAAATGTAACATAGCAGCAGATTGTATCTACCACATAATACGGTTATTGTATGTATCAACAGAAACATGTATTACAGGCCACTTAAGATGCTTCCCAAATAAAAGAAGCGAAACGCGTATGACAATAAACACATTGCCTTCAATTAGTTGCATAGACGGAACATGTCTCCAAAAATTTAAAGCAACTAAAGAAAGACAGAAAACAGATTACATCTATATCCCAAACATATCATGTAGTAACATGTGGCAGTTGTAGATGCACTTGATAAAGGCCGAAACAGGTCGTGTGAACTTAAAAAAGTTTTAAAAAAAGCGACTGGAGCGGCTATTCTTTAACAATAAAAGACGTTTACACGTCCAATTTTGTATCCGAGAAAATGAACTTAACCCTTAAAATTAATTTGAAAGTCCAGTGTACTGCAGTAAGGGAACATGTCCAGCACCAACAAAATCGTACCGTCTCTTTCCCATTCCGCCGTACTTGACTTGTACAGATATATAAGTAAGTATACCTACATCAACAAAAACCAGTTACAGGCGTCTGGAGACAAATTTCATTAAACCAGTTTTATTCCAAGTTTTGTCTTTACCGTAAAAGTAAGAAATGTGGACATATTATCTTTCGGTAGTAAGCAGTGCACATACATCTATGCTCTGGAAACCAACATGAATGGCTGGCAGAGGGTACTCCCAATGTACCATCATTAGCGCTTATTCCCGTTCCTTTCGCGTGTGCAGCGCGAGGAGAATGGTTGCTTTGTTGCCTCTGTGCATGGTATGATCTAATCTTGTCTCTGTGGTTCTTACAAGACCGATATGTAGTTGCAGTATACTCCCAGACTTCCTCAGTGCTGGTTCTTGAAAGAAGTACTGTTTCGAGGAATAGTGAGCGCCTATCTTCAAGTGAAAGCCAGTTCATCTTTTTCAGCATCCCCGTGATGCTCTCTCAAGGGCCAAATAATCTTGCCAACGTACATGCTGCCCTTCTTTGTATACTTTCAGTATCTCCCGATAGTACCATTCGGTATGGTTCGCAAAGTTGAGCAATATTCTAAGATGGGTCGAAGCAGTTTCTTTGTAAGCAATCCCCTTTATAGACTGCCCACATTATCCTGCCAATGAATCCAAGTCCGTCACCTGTCTTACATACGACTGAACCAGTGTGATGATTCCTTACCGTTACAAACTTTACACCCAGGTACTTGGGTTGAGTGGATCTAGTTTCGGTTCGCTGATATTTAAGTCACAGTATACTACTTATATTTCTCGTTTTCTGAAGAGCACAATTTTCCAGGAGAGAAGGAAAGAGCGAGGCGACTGTCTGAGGGAAGACTGGTGGTTGTAGCTGTATTTACGGATGGATCCAAGCAGGAGGACTCTATTATTTTCCCTGATAGTGTCCTCAACATCCGACTGCCTCAAGAGTTCACTTCCTTCGATCAGCAATTATACGCCTTGTCACGGGCGCTGAAGCAGATGAGATGCGTAGTGGGTGCTAAATTACTCGTCTGTTCCGATTCTCTGAGAGCCCCTTACTCTTCACTACACCTGAAGGCAGCTGCGAAGAAACCATGGGTAACAGAAGAAATACTTCAGTTTATTGATGAAAGGAGGAAGTACAAACATGTTCCGAGAAAATCAGGAACACAGAAATACAAGTCGCTGAGGAATGAAATAAATAGGATGTGCAGGGAAGCTAAGACGAAATGGCTGCAGGAAAAATGTGAAGACATCGAAAAAGATATGATTGTCGGAAGGACAGACTCAGCATACAGGAAAGTCAAAACAACCTTTGGTGACATTAAAAGCAACGGTGGTAACATTAAGAGTGCAACGGGAATTCCACTGTTAAATGCAGAGAAGAGAGCACATAGGTGGAAAGAATACATTGAAAGCCTCTATGAGGGTGAAGATTTGTCTGATGTGATAGAAGAAGAAACAGGAGTCGATTTAGAAGAGATAGGGGATCCAGTATTAGAATCGGAACTTAAAAGAGCTTTGGAGGACTTACGGTCAAATAAGGCAGAATTTCTAAAATCATTGGGGGAAGTGGCAAAAAAACGACTATTCACGTTGGTGTGTAGAATATATGAGTCTGGCGATATACCATCTGACTTTCGGAAAAGTATCATCCACACAATTCCGAAGACGGCAAGAGCTGACAAGCGCGAGAATTATCGCACAATCAGTTTAACAGCTCATGCATCGAAGCTGCTTACAAGAATATTATACAGAAGAATGGAAAAGAAAATTGAGAATGCGCTAGGTGACGATCAGTTTGGCTTTAGGAAAAGTAAAGGGACGAGAGAGGCCGTTCTGACGTGACGGCTAATAATGGAAGCAAGGCTAAAGAAAAATCAAGACACTTTCATAGGATTTGTCGACCTGGAAAAAACGTTCGACAATATAAAATGGTGCAAGCTGTTCGAGATTCTGAAAAAAGTAGGGGTAAGCTATAGGGAGAGACGGACCATATACAATATGTACAACAACCAAGAGGGAATAATAAGAGTGGACGATCAAGAACGAAGTGCTCGTATTAAGAAGGGTGTGAAACAAGGCTGTAGCCTTTCGCCCCTACTCTTCAATCTGTACATCGAGGGAGCAATGATGGAAATAAAAGAAAGGTTCAGGAGTGGAATTAAAATACAAGGTGAAAGGATATCAATGATACGATTCGCTGATGACATTGCTATCCTGAGTGAAAGTGAAGAAGAATTAAATGATCTGCTGAACGGAATGAACAGTCTAATGAGTACACAATATGGTTTGAGAGTAAATCGGAGAAAGACGGAGGTAATGAGAAGTAGTAGAAATGAGAACAGCGAGAAACTTAACATCAGGATTGATGGTCACGAAGTCAATGAAGTTAAGGAATCCTGCTACCTAGGCAGTAAAATAACCAATGACGGACGGAGCAAGGAGGACATCAAAAGCAGACTCGCTATGGCAAAAAAGGCATTTCTGACCAAGAGAAGTCTACTAATATCAAATATCGGCCTTAATTTGAGGAAGAAATTTCTGAGGATGTGTACGTCTGGAATACAGCAGTGTATGGTAGTGAAACATGGACTGTGGGAAAACCGGAACAGAAGAGAATCGAAGCATTTGAGATGTGGTGCTATAGACGAATGTTGAAAATTAGGTGGACTGATAAGGTAAGGAATGAGGAGGTTCTACGCAGAATCGGAGAGGAAAGGAATATGTGGAAAACACTGATAAGGAGAAGGGACAGGATGATAGGACATCTGCTAAAACAGAGGGAATGACTTCCATGGTACTAGAGGCAGCTGTAGAGGGCAAAAACTGTGGAGGAAGACAGAGATTGGAATACGTCAAGCAAATAATTGAGGACGTAGGTCGCAAGTGCTACTCTGAGATGAAGAGGTTAGCACAGGAAAGGAATTCGTGGCGGGCCGCATCAAACCAGTCAGTAAAATGATGAAAGAAAAAAGAAAAAAAAAAAAAGACACCTGTACCAATAAGTTAACTCCAGGATGTCCAGGACGCCCTTCTGCATTTACAAAGACTGGGGAAGGAGGTGTTTTTGTGCTGGTTGCCAGGGCACGTGTGTGTTAAGGTGAACGAAGTGGCGGATGTAGCTGTCGAAGGGAAGTGTCACCATCTACCTGTGTGCTATCACCTCGCTATCGAAGTACAATCATGCGTCGATGGAAAGAAGACTAGCTGGAAATGACAGACAATAAGGTGCGTCTGGTAAAGTCCACAACTCGGACATGACGTACCTCCTTCCAGCCACGCAGACGGGATGAGATCCTACTCACTAATCTTCGCACAGGACACACCCGATGCATAGCTTCTTCCTTCGGAGAGAGGACCATCCAATGTGTGGTGCTTGTGGCGTGTAGATCACGGAGCGGCACATCTTAGTGGACAGAGTTTTGTGTTCACACCAGAGGGCAGCACCCTTCTCTTGCCGACCGATGTTTGTGCATTATTTTAATTCAGACTGACAAGAATTTGGTACGACTTTCATGGTTCCGTGAACTGTCTGGTTTGGTCCTTAGAATTTTAGGGCGACGTTTTCATTTGTTTTTTAAGCGCACACAAACGACGTATTCCCGTGTATTAATTTCAGTTTTCCTCTTGTCTTACTCGTGTTTTAATTGACAGTTGTAGAACATGTGACCGTTTTAACGCTGTCTTACAGGATATACGCTAGAGTTATTGAGCATGTGATCATGGCTGAGGCTGGGAGAAACTGACTGATTCCTACTTTTTTTATCACATTTATACGTTTTAACCACATTCGTTTCTACCAATTTCTAGAACGGGCGCTGATAATCAAGTTGTTGACCGCCCCCAAACAACAACCATCACACACGCACACACACACTTTCATGAGCAGCATAGATGCGCATCGCCGAACAGCGTAACACACTGTAACTGCTATGGAACACGAAGATTTTTATCTCTTCCCTCATTGTGTTTTCCTATTTTGCCAGTAGATTTTCATTTTGGCTGACTGTGCTTCTTTTCTCTGTTTTGACCATTTGCAGGCAGAACGTGGATTTTAAAAAAAAAAGTTCAAATGGCTCTGAGCACTATGGGACTTAACATCTCAGATCATCAGTCCCCTAGAACTTAGAACTACTTAGACCTAACTAACCTAAGGACATCACACACATCCATGCCCGAGGCAGGATTCGAATCTGCGACGGTAGCGGTCACGCGGTTCCAGACTGTAGCGCCTAGAACCGCTCGGCCACCAACGTCCGGGCAGGAGGTGGAACTGGCGTAGTAAGCGAAATAAGGTTTTTAGTAATTTTGAAATTTTCTCTGAAAACTTCTCGATGCTGAATGTCATCAAATGAAATTTCAGCTTCCTGTAAATCCTTTTTAACTTGCTTGCCCATATTGAATACGATTTTGGTTTTGAAATTCATGAATGTACGAGATGAGTAAGTCTTTGCGGGTTCATTTTTTTCCAGATGACCAAAAAACATCATTCTCCGCTTCCTCATGCTGGTAACAATGTCTTCTGTATGTTCGTATAATTCACAGTTGCGTCTTTGGCGGAAATCTCCGTTTTCTTTGAAAGGGGCCAAGGATTTTCCTCAAAATTTTCCGGTCTTTTATTTCAAGTTTTCGTAGTGGTCCTTTCTTCGTCATGTTTAAAGATTCTGATGCATAAAAAGCTGACGGTCTAATTACGGTGTTATAATGACAAAGTTTTAGGTTTAAAGACAGGCTTTTGCTTTTGTATAAGTCTTTGCACAGATGAAAAGCACCTTCTAGTTTAGAACACCTACTTTCTACAGCTGCATTTTTCTGAACCGTCAGGTGTAATTATTTCTCCAAGATATTTAAATATCTTCGACTGCTTGATTTTCTCTTGTTGTATTTCAATATGAGGAGGAGCGTGTTTGATGTTTGTGATGAATTCAGTTTTGTTAAATGCTATTTTTTAGGCCAGTCTTAGCAGCAATTGATTGTAGGCTGGACACTTGAACCTTACCTTCGACAATATTATTTGCAATGAGTGCTAGATCATAAGCAAAAGCCAAAGAGTTTCCACTGAGGCCATTTCTTTTGTGTCCAATTTGAATCCCATAACCTGGCGGTACGGTTGTTTCTTAATAACGATGAAAGTGACGTTTACGACGACGAGGAAGGCAATTCTGGCGACGAGGATGACAACCTTAAGGAAGAGGATGAAAATTTTGTCAGGATGATGATTCTAATGAAGATGGCGATCCTGATAATTTGGACAGTGATCCTGATGAGGTGGTGGTTTTGATGATTGTGGTGGTTCTGATGGTCGTGATCAAGAACCGGACAACAAAGACGATGGCTTAAAACCTGTCTGACATAAATTCTTTCGGTGATCTCCCACTTTTATTACTGTGTATCTGTAAACAGCTAGGAGCTCGAAATTCTACCGAATGGAGCCGTACATGCAACCAGGAAGTTACGGGCGGTTACACGGCTCGACTGAACACGACGCGTGGGCGCAGTCGCAGCGTGTACCGAGAGACTGCGGCGGCCACATCGACAATCCGATCACGGAGCTGGGCCCACCAGAAAGCGCCGGGCCACCCATGCATGCCGGCGTGCGTGGGCGGTGCGCGGTTTCACTTCCGCGATGCGCAGCACGCGCGAGCAATGCCAGCCGGGGGCTTGCGACACGCGGGGTCCGCGCCATTCTCACGGCGGGCTGGCAGCGCCCACCTGTCACAAGCGGAGCATCGGCCGGTGTCGCCCCCCTGTTGCATAAGTCGTGGGCGGCGGGCGTTTCAGGCGTTACGCAGGGGACTCGAGTCGCTTCCCGCAGGAAACCGCAGCGCAGGAGCTGTACGCCGCCTCCCCTGCCGCAACATCCGCCTAGTCCGCTGCTAGGAGCCGTCGTTCCATCATTACTTTCCCAACGAGAGTGCCAGGTGAACGGAATGCTCTCCCTCATTAATTTAAATCTGACAGCCATTCCCGACACTTCCGCAATTGCTACTAATTTCATTTTCACGGATAATTAGCTGGAAGTAAGAGGATCCGCTACATTGTACATTACGTGGTAGAGCAGGGAAACGTGGACCGATTCACTTAAGTTTCATGCAGCAAATAATTCGCCCATGAAGGAGTATATTTGGATTTAAAGCGAATGGAATTATCACTCTACATCCAGATCATACTCTGCAAGCCACATAACTGTGTGTCGCCGAGGTATCTAATGGTGTGTGGCCAAGGGTACTTTTTGTACCACTAACTGAGTCCTCCAACCCAGTTCCACTCGCAACAGCGTACGGTAGAATTGCTGTCAGTAAGTCTCTGTATTGGCTCTAATTTCTCGAATTTTCTCCTCATAGTCATTACGCAAGACGTATGTAGGGGAAGTAATATGTTGCCCGACTCTTCCCGGAAAGTGTTCTCTCGAAATTTCGATAGTAAACCTCTCCGCGCGGCTGACGATGTTAGGAGCCTTACTCGTTACAATATTCGTAAATGCTCTACTGCAGATCGTCGGAAACCCCACGAGGCTGTTTGCGGATAATGGAGTTCCCTGTAAGAAGGTGGCATCATCAGAAAGTAGCAAACTGCAGGAAGACGAGCCCTGTCACATGTCCTAACGCTGTTGAGAATGGAACGGTAGACAAATGCTGTGAAAGCGGTCAGCCATGTACCTAAATATGACTGCAAAGTAGTTATGGAGATGCAGATGTACAATTCTAGTACTGTACGATTAAACTATTGGTGACAAACTGCTAGAAACTATCGTAACATACGAGGGCTATCCCGAAAGTGAGGAACGATCGGTCGCGAAACGGAAACCACTGTGAATGCCCGTCGATCGCATCAAGAAACTCTTTTCAGTTGTGAGCGCACTATGTGCGAGTAAAGGTGCCTCGAACAATAATGTCTCCCGCCACGTAGGAGGGCACGCTGAGAGGCTTCGCCTTACTGAATGCAGCCCACATAACACAACTGCCATGCACTTCCTTCTTCGTGGCAAAAAATGGTTCAAATGGCTCTGAGCACTATGGGACTTAACATCTATGGTCATCAGTCCCCTAGAACTTAGAACTACTTAAACCTAACTAACCTAAGGACATCACACAACACCCAGTCATCACGAGGCAGAGAAAATCTTCATGGCAATCCTCAGCCGCATTCTGCAGGGATATTGAAGACGCTCCTGCAGCCTTTTCGATGGGAAGTGTTCGAACACCCACAACACAGCCCTAATTGGCTCGTCCTGAGTATATCTCTATTCACATGAAACGCTGGATACGAAGACAACACTTGGGCGCAGGTTACTCGCTATAGGCCAGCGTAGAGAATTATCGGAAAGCACAGGCGGCTGCTTTCTATGACGATGGGGTTGGAAATTTAGTATAACGCTCCGACAAATGTCTAAGTCGGAGCGGCGACTATGTAAAGAAGTACCTGGAAGGAGTAGCTAAACGTGCAAAGAAGACAGTTTTGATTTTCACTGTCGTTTCCACTTCGCGATCGATCTTTCCTTACTTTCCGAACAACCCTCGTATCTAGGAGTAACCATCCAAAGTGACCTTCAGTTGAAAGATCACATAAAACAAATAGCAAGAAAGCCGGGTGTCAGACTGTGATTCACAGGAAGAATTTTATAGAAATGTGATTCAAACACAAAAGAAACAGTTTACATACAAAACAACAGTTCAACCGATTCTTGAACACTGCTCATCAAGCTGGGACCCTTACCATGTTGAATTGATAAGGGAGACACAGAAGAAACCAACGAACGGCAGCACGTTTCGTCAGGGAATCTTTCATCCGGCGTGAGAGCGTTATAGAGGTGATCAACGAACCCCACTGGCAGACGCTACAAGGGAGGTTTTGTGTATCACAGTGAGGTTTACTGTTGAAATCCTGAGACGCTATGTTCCGAAAAGAGTCGGACAACATATCACTTCTTCCCACATACCACTAACGAAACGATCCCAACCAGGGAATTCGAGAAATTAGACCTAATATGGAGGTTTACCAGCAATCGTTCTCCCCACGTGTCATTCGTGAGTGGAACAGGGAAAGGGGAATATGACAGTGGTACCTTCCACAACACACTGTCTGGTAGGTTTCGGAACATAGATGTAGATCAATGTTATTTCCCTGTTTTATAGCGACCTAGATGTAGATTATATTGTATTAACAATCGATAGTGAAAAACATATGCAGAAATTACTTTTTCAACATTTATAGAAAAGTTTCAACGTACAATTAATATAATCGTTGGAGTCACCGTCTCCTTGAAGTTTTTGAACGACAACAATTTCACCATCATTATACCGTACGGTGCATGGCGGAGCATAGCTTCAGCCAGTACTGGTCATCCCTTTCCAGTTCCACTCGCAAATGACTACATATATTTTTTGTAAATCCCACAGCTGCAAGTTCAGTTTTAAGCCGTCATTAAGGGGTTTATCTGCACACCAATAATAAATATTACAACTAGACATTACACAAAAGACCCTCTTGGAATTCGGGGAGCCGAGCCGGCCCCGGATCGAATTCTCCCTCCAGACGACGAAGGTGGGCGTGCCAGATGCTCTCGATGAGACTTTTAGGCGGTTTCCCACATCCAACTAGGTGAATGGAGGGCTGGTACCAACGTTCCAACTCAGTTATACGCTTCGATAACATTTCGAAAACGTTCACACACTCACACATGGGATATCCCTAGACGCAGTCGGATGCAGTACACAGATATTGCCCGGGAGTCATCATGGTTTGATATGCCCAACACGAATAGCTCTCCTGCGATAACCTCTTCATCTCAAAGTAGCACTTGTACCCCACGTCCTCAGTTATTTGTTGGATGTATTCAAAACTTTCCGTACGGCTTTCACCCTGTACACTTCTCTCTAGCACCGTATGGATTAGTCCGTAATGTCGTTTCACGCCCTATCATTCTGTTCCTCCTTCTTGTCATTGGTTTCCGTATGTTCCTATCATTGCCAATTCTGAGGAGAACCTCCCCACTCTTTATCTTACCAGCTCACCCAGTATTCAACTTTCTTCTGTAGCACTATATCTCACACGCCACACGCCTCGTTTCTCTTCTGTTCCTGTTTTCCCACTGTCCGTTATTCGCTACCATACAGTTCTATGCTACAGCAGTACATTCTCCTTCAAATTAATACTTGAGTTATCAGTAAACATCTTCTGGCCAGGAATGCCCTCATTGCCAAATCTAGATTAACATGCTGACAAGGAAAAGAAACGGCGTAAGGAAACGTATAAGAAGAAGAATGGAGACATTGCATAGGAAACAGATAAGCGTATTATACAGTGTCCACGTGAAACCATCATCACAGTTAATTGGCAGAAAAGTACTCACATACTCGAACACTAGCAAAATGGGCAAAAGAAATAAAATGGGTGTGTAGATCCTGTCAGCGTTCGTTATACACGCCATCTTTATAATGGGTCAAAACCACAATATGTCGTTACGAGAACATATCAGACATTTTATTCTAGTAACGGAAGTACGAGCATACGGATTAGGTTCTCATATACACTCCTGGAAATTGAAATAAGAACACCGTGAATTCATTGTGCCAGGAAGGGGAAACTTTATTGACACATTCCTGGGGTCAGATACATCACATGATCACACTGACAGAACCACAGGCACATAGACACAGGCAACAGAGCATGTACAATGTCGGCACTAGTACAGTGTATATACACCTTTCGCAGCAATGCAGGCTGCTATTCTCCCATGGAGACGATCGTAGAGATGCTGGATGTAGTCCTGTGGAACGGCTTGCCATGCCATTTCCACCTGGCGCCTCAGTTGGACCAGCGTTCGTGCTGGACGTGCAGACCGCGTGAGACGACGCTTCATCCAGTCCCAAACATGCTCAATGGGGGACAGATCCGGAGATCTTGCTGGCCAGGGTAGTTGACTTACACCTTCTAGAGCACGTTGGGTGGCACGGGATACACGCGGACGTGCATTGTCCTGTTGGAACAGCAAGTTCCCTTGCCGGTCTAGGAATGGTAGAACGATGGGTTCGATGACGGTTTGGATGTACCGTGCACTATTCAGTGTCCCCTCGACGATCACCAGTGGTGTACGGCCAGTGTAGGAGATCGCTCCCCACACCACGATGCCGGGTGTTGGCCCTGTGTGCCTCGGTCGTATGCAGTCCTGATTGTGGCGCTCACCTGCACGGCGCCAAACACGCATACGACCACCATTGGCACCAAGGCAGAAGCGACTCTCATCGGTGAAGACGACACGTCTCCATTCGTCCCTCCATTCACGCCTGTCGCGACACCACTGGAAGCGGGCTGCACGATGTTGGGGCGTGAGCGGAAGACGGCCTAACGGTGTGCGGGACCGTAGCCCAGCTTCATGGAGACGGTTGCGAATGGTCCTCGCCGATACCCCAGGAGCAACAGTGTCCCTAATTTGCTGGGAAGTGGCGGTGCGGTCCCCTACGGCACTGCGTAGGATCCTACGGTCTTGGCGTGCATCCGTGCGTCGCTGCGGTCCGGTCCCAGGTCGACGGGCACGTGCACCTTCCGCCGACCACTGGCGACAACATCGATGTACTGTGGAGAGCTCACGCCCCACGTGCCGGCCGTAGTGGCCGAGCGGTTAAAGGCGCTACAGTCTGGAACCGCACGACCGCTACGGTCGCAGGTTCGAATCCTGCCTCGGGCATGGATGTGTGTGATGTCCTTAGGTTAGTTAGGTTTAAGTAGTTCTAAGTTCTAGGGGACTTATGACCATAGCAGTTGAGTCCCATAGTGCTCAGAGCCATTTGAACCATTTTTTTTTGAACGCCCCACGTGTTGAGCAATTCGGCGGTACGTCCACCCGGCCTCCCGCATGCCCACTATACGCCCTCGCTCAAAGTCCGTCAACTGCACATACGGTTCACGTCCACGCTGTCGCGGCATGCTACCAGTGTTAAAGACTGCGATGGAGCTCCGTATGCCACGGCAAACTGGCTGACACTGACGGCGGCGGTGCACAAATGCTGCGCAGCTAGCGCCATTCGACGGCCAACACCGCGGTTCCTGCTGTGTCCGCTGTGCCGTGCGTGTGATCATTGCTTGTACAGCCCTCTCGCAGTGTCCGGAGCAAGTATGGTGGGTCTGACACACCGGTGTCAATGTGTTCTTTTTTCCATTTCCAGGAGTGTATGTAAGTGGATCGAAGACTTCTGAAGTAATAGAACCTAGTACGTCTTCACCGACGGCGAATATCCGTCAGAGATTAGGGTATACTCAGGAGTGCCCCAGGGAAGTGTGACAGGACCGCAGTTGTCCGCTGTGCCGTGCGTGTGATCATTGCTTGTACAGCCCTCTCGCAGTGTCCGGAGCAAGTATGGTGGGTCTGACACACCGGTGTCAATGTGTTCTTTTTTCCATTTCCAGGAGTGTATGTAAGTGGATCGAAGAATTCTGAAGTAATAGAACCTAGTACGTCGTCACCGACGGCGAATATCCGTCAGAGATTAGGGTATACTCAGGAGTGCCCCAGGGAAGTGTGACAGGACCGCAGTTATTTTCTGTATACATAAATGATCTCGGTGACCAGCTATCTGCAGCTATTTATTGATGATGCTGTTATGTACGAGACGGTGTCGCAGTTGAGTGACGATAGGAGAATAGAAGAAAAATGAAAGTTAGTGTAGACGAGTAGGTAAAAGAATCTCGTAATGTTCGAAAACAATATTAATACGCTGGTTGACGCAGTCACGTAGGTTACATATATAGGCGTAATGTTGCAAAGGGATATGAAATGGAAGAAGCGCGTGAGGACGGTAGTTATTGCTGTTGTGGTCTTCAGTCCAGAGACTGGTTTCATGCAGCTCTCCATGCTACTCTATCCTGTGCAAGCTTCTTCATCTCCCAGTATCTACAGCAACCTACATCCCTCTGAATCTGTTTAGTGTATTCATCTCTTGGTCTCCCTCCCGATTTTTAACCCCACGCAGCCCTCTAATACTAAATTGATGATCCCTTAATGCCTCAGAATATGTCCTATCAAGCAATCCCTTCTTCTAGTCAAGTTGTGCCACAAATTTCTCCTATTCAATACCTCCTCATTAGTTATGTGAACTACCCATCTAATCTTCAGCATTCTTCTGTAGCACCACATTTCGAAAGCTTCTATTCTCTTCTTGTCTAAACTATTTATCGTCCACGTTTCGGGCCGGAGTGGCCGTGCGGTTCTAGGCGCTACAGTCTGGAGCCGAGCGGCCGCTACGGTCGCAGGTTCGAATCCTGCCTCGGGCATGGATGTGTCTGATGTCCTTAGGTTAGTTAGGTTTAATTAGTTCTAAGTTCTAGGCGACTGATGACCTCAGAAATTAAGTCGCATAGTGCTCAGAGCCAGCCGTCCACGTTTTGCTTCCATACATGGCTACACTCCACACAAACACTTTCAGAAAAGAGTTACTGACACTTAAATCTATACTCGATTTTAACAAATTTCTCTTCTTTAGAAACGATTTCCTTGCCATTGCCAGTCTACATTTTATATCCTCTCTACTCCGACCATCATCAGTTATTTTGCTTCCCAAATAGCAAAACTCTTTTACTACTTTAAGTGTCTCATTTCATCACGCCCGGGTTCCCGGGTTCGATTCCCGGCGGGGTCAGGGATTTTCTCTGCCTCGTGATGGCTGATTGTTGTGTGCTGTCCTTAGATTAGTTAGGTTTAAGTAGTTCTAAGTTCTAGGGGACTGATGACCATAGATGTTAAGTCCCATAGTGCTCAGAGCCATTCGAACCATTTTTTTGTCTCATTTCCTAATCTAATTCCCTCAGCATCATCCGATTTAATTCGACTACATTCCATTATCCTCGTTTTGCTTTTGTTGATTTTCGTCTTATATCTTACTTTCAAGCCACTGTCAATTCCGTTCAGCTGCTCTTCCAGGTCCTTTGCTGTCTCTGACAGAATTACAACGTCATCGGTCAACCTCAAAGTTTTTATTTCTTCTCCATGGATTTTAATTCCTACTCCGAATTTTTCTTTTGTTTCCTTTACTGCTTGCACAATATACAGATTCAATAACATCGGCGATAGGCTGCAACCCTTTCTCACGGTAGTAAAAAAGTTGAATGGTCGACTCCGGTTTACTGTGAGAAATTTTGGAAAGTGTGGCTCATCTGCAAAGGAGTGCGATTTTGAGTGCTACTCGAGTGTTCGGGATCTCCACCAGGTAGGATTAAGGGAAGACATCGAAGCAATTCAAAGGCGGGCTGCTTGATTTGTTGGTTCTGAGCACTATGGGAATTAACATCTGAGGTCATCAGTCCCCTAGACCTTAGAACTTCTTATACATAACTAACCTAAGCACATCACACACATCCATGTCTGAGGCAGGATTCGAACCTGCGACCGTAGCGGTCATGCGGTTCCAGCCTGAAGCGCCTAGAACCGCTCGGCCACAGCGGCCGGCACTTGATTTATTACAGGTCGGTTCGATCAACACGCAGATGGAACTGAAATGCTTCGTCAACTCAAATGGGAATCCCTGGATGGAAAATGACGCGGAAGGCTATTGAGAACATTACTTTTGAATACATTGTGGGAGTGAACAGTGATCAATGTGTTACAAATATTTACTATCAAAAACAGTCTTGATCACAATTTATTTATTACGGTGACCGGTTTCGACCACTATTGTAGTGATTTACCACCAGAAGGAGGTTCTTACCACAGATGACCACAGTAGTGGTCGAAACCCGTCACCGTAATAAATAAATTTTGATCAAGACTGTTTTTGACAGTAAATATATTGAGAAAATTTAGAGGACCGGCGGCATTTGAAGCCGACTGCAGAACGATTCTGCTGCCGCGTAAGAACCACGAAGACAATACAAGACAGATTTGGGTTCGTTAAGGAGGCTATATAGACAGTGGCTCTTTGGGAGTGGAACAGGAAAGTAAATGATTAGTGGCAGTGCAAGACACCATCCGCCATACACCATACAGTGATTTTCGAAGGAAGTATGTAGGTGCAGGTGGAGATGTAGATGATGTATTTTGCATGAAAATGGTACACGGTGTACCCTTCCCAACATGATGCTCGGTGGCTTGAGAAGCGCAGCTCTAGAGGCGAAAACAGAATTTTTTTCCGGCGTCACTGTTTCGCAGTCCGCGTGCCTGCTCTGGCCCACCCAGCCACACGGTCGTACAGAGCGGCCAGCGCCTTCTACAGGCACTGTAGCAAGGCACCTCGCAGCCCTTATCTGCCGGCGGGCCCTCCAGATAAGCTGTTATAACCTGCCTGCGCTCGGGCTTCGCTTGCGCTGTGTTTCACCGATGATGGTCGTCCAACGAAATCTGAAAGTCTGGCTAAAATTGGTCGGCCGAATACAACCGATCAGTGTAGCTTATCCACAGGAACGGAGTAACACGAAAACACATGGCCAGCCGCCAAGCGCAACAGTCGGCGGTGTGCTGGAATTACGGGAGTACCCATACCTACGGACCCAAAGAATCCAGGCAAAGAGAAGAAATAAAGGGTCAGTACCATACTTGTTAAGCGAACCAATTTAGGAGAATGTTACCATGCATGGCGTTAAGAAATATCGAAGACGAAAACGATGAAAAATAATGATGATGACGATGGTGTACCCATCAGGAAGGTCCATTACCGCAAGTTCAGCATTGTCCACTCCTCCCGGTTTTCCTTCAACCTTTCCATACTTCTGTATACTGCATTTATCTTGATATTGTCCGTTAACTGGTATCTTCTACTACACCGGGTCCTTTTTCTAGCCCACCAATCCTTTTAGTGTATACTTTAACATACAGTCTCTTGTCATCCAGTTTCCTAATGAGTTCCTCTTCCTCCTGTTAACTGTTTCCAGTAGATGGCCGGTGTGGCCGAGCGGTTCTAGGCGCTTCAGTCTGGAACCGCGCTACCGCTACGGTCGCAGGTTCGAATCCTGCCTCGGGCATGGATGTGTGTTATGTCCTTAGGTTAGTTAGCTTTAAGTAGTTCTCAGTTCTAGGGGACTGATGACCTCCGATGTTAAGTCCCCTAGTCTTCAGAGCCATTTGAACCATTTTGATTCCAGTATTTTTCTCTTCTCGTTCACGCTTTATGTCACAATCTCATTCCTCATTTTACCTGTTCAATTCACACCTTCCAGTTTTCTCCAGATCCACATCTGAAAAGTCTCCGAGGATTTCTCCTCTTTTCGGGGCTGTGTTCATGTTTAGGAGTCATATTGAGGAACGCTACATAAAAAAATTTCACAAATCTTTTCCTCAATTGTTATTCGATAGGCCATAGAAAATAATCCTCTTTTTGAGAAATATTTCTTTTTGCAATACCTATCCTTGTTTTTACCTCTTGGTTACATGTCATGTTATTCATAATTGTTATATAGCTTATAATATCAACTTGTCCCACTAACTCATTACGAGTTTGCACTTTAGTCTTCCTTGATTGCCTTGTAATAATCACTGCTTTTATCTTCTTCACAACGGATGGCGTTCAGTACGTTTACTATATTTTTCATTTTCCTTCAGGAATACCATGTCTTACATATTTTGTTACTTTTCATCCGATTGTCACACCAAATCTTTATTGGATGCTGTTTTTTTATTAAATCATGGAAATAGATATTAAAATCCCGCCTGGACAGCCGAACGCGCTAACGCACCGCTTCCGGGATTCGGCGAGGCTAGCCGCTCTGGACGGAATCCAATTTGTGGCTTAATGACGTGCTTTGGTGAGCCGCCCAGCGTAAGTGTAGTTTACAGTTTTCCACGTCCAACTAGGCAAATATTGGATTGGTATCAAAGTTCCACGTCGGAGAAAGCTACGCAAACATTCAGAAAACGTTCTCACACTTGAACATGACAGTAACTGTGGACAGATTCCCTCCCGGGGCAATGGTAGCAGAAGGAAGGGCACATGGCCACGAACATTACTTTTGTCAAAATCTGTATAACAATGCCGGCCCTGTAGAAACGGGAACAGACAAAGAAGAAGGTTTAAACAGACATTAAAAAGAATAGTAGAAAGAAGATAGGGATTTTCTGAACGTAAAACTGCAAACGACACAGCAGTGGAAGAAATGAAAGAATCGTGGTATCGAGAGCAACATTACACACAATAGTCGAAGGAAGGAAGACACCAGAAGTAAACTGAAACATGCGGAAAAGCTTCATTCACCAAATGGGCTCTTCTGTAGTATCTGATATTGATACTGAAATGAAGAATAAGATACTGAAAGTGTACCTCTGGAGACAATCGGCAATCCAGAAAAGATGAAACTGGTAGCATCCGCATTTTGGTGCTACCGAAAAATGTTAAAATAAAAACTATAAAAAGGACAGATGAGAAATGAAGTTCTTGGAAGACCCCTACCAGATAAGGAACAGCTTAGCTGGGCATAGTTCCTCTGTCCATTGACTGTTAACTTGACACGAGAACGACCAGTACAGGGAAAAATAGCAGTGGTAGACTAAGATTAGATTATGCAAAACAGATTACGGAAGATATAGAGGCAATAAGTTTAGTTCAGTAAAAGGAATGATGGATGGTTGGATCAAATCAGTCATAAGACTGATAATTTAAAAATACTGATCTGTGTAACATAAGCCTTAACTTGCATGTTTAAGCCGACTAAACAAAATTTTCCGTATAATCTCTTGCCAGAGATTGCCAAATGAGAAACTGATGACTTAAAAAGAAATGTAAAGAATTACAGGAGGATTGGCTATGGACTCAAGATATTCAGCTTTAATTTACAAAACAAATGCAGTTGTAGAGAAACGGTATTCTCTGAGGAATGTCATGATCTAGCAATACACACCGCCAGCTACAAAATATTTATTAGACACGTCTCAAACAAGCAATACAAATGGCAGTCTTAGAAATACCTCCAAAATGGTTATTTGTGGCATACAGTACAGGTATCAGTAAAAAAAGGTGTACTTTGAACTGTTTGTACGATGAAAAGTTGATTTAAATAAACATTGTTTAAAAATTGACTTCAAATGTGAGTTATGTAATTTGATAGTGGAACGAAACTCATTCACGATTATCGTGTATGTGTGTGTGTGTGTGTATATGTGCGTGTGTGTGTTTTGGTATCAGTCGGCATCACCAAAGTAAAAAGGTGGCAAATATACTACAATAATCGATGTAAACACGTTATACGCCCACACATAATTTTAAAATTTTCTTCAGGAATTTTCTTCAACACAGGTCACAGTTTGAAACTTCCTGGTAGATTAAAACTGTGTGCCCGACCGAGACTCGAACTCGGGACCTTTGCCTTTCGCGGGCAAGTGCTCTACCATCTGAGCTGCAGAGTGAAAATCTCATTCAGGTCACAGTTTCTTTCCCATCAACTAAAGAACGTAGCATCCAGTGCTCTACGAAGCACAGCTACTGGAAGTAGCTGTTGCATTCATCGTATTACAACATTGCTTTCCAGGACTCATTCAAAGGGGTTCGTTCAATTCGCATTTTGTCACGGTCACCATGTGTTTTGTGGGGTGTTTTTGGTTCAAATGGCTCTGAGCACTATGCGACTGAGGTCATCAGTCGCCGAGAAATTAGAACTAATTAAACCTAACTAACCAAAGGACATCACACACATCCATGCCAGAGGCAGGATTCCAACGGGGTGTTTTTATTTATTTATTTATTTATTCATTTGAACGACAGCAATATGAGGGGTCAGCGGGTCGCGCGGTGCGTTTGCCGGCTGCTGCCACTGCGTCTGCCAGTTGTCTCGGACGCTACTACTTTGCATATGCCCCCAACAATGTGCGACTGAGTGTACTGGTGTTTTCTTTTGAGTTTTTTGTCAAGTTTAATCGCTTCAAATATTGTTGCTAGACGTCATTACTGCAACTGCGAACTGCGCCGGGACCAGGGCTTTCCTTGCCCGTCTTGTCGCTTGGCCCAGTCCGCAGACAGAAACACCGTGCCCTTGTCTTTCATACCGTGCGACTGACTGTTTGGGTGGTTTGCTCTGAGTTTCCAGTCGAGTTTCCATTATGTGTGATGCACACGAAGGATCAAAGAGTATTTATTGTGTTGGACTATGCAAAAACAGAATCGGACGTGGAATGTCGGCTTGAATTCATACGAATATTACCCGATGTGCATGTTCCCAATGATTCGACGATACGCAGATTGGTGAAGAAATTTCAAGAGACTGAATCTGTGTTACACAACCGAAGGCCTAGGTAGCCTAGCGTTTTAACGGAGACGACATAGGGGAGATCTTGGGAAAAAGTCAGAGAAATTCTCTGCGTTGTTTCGCACTTCATAGTGGTGTATCAAGAGAATCTGCTCACTGAGCTGTGCACTAACTGAAACTGAAACCATAGAAAATAACGGTAGTGCATCAACTGAGGAACTCAGATACGTCGTTGTTGCAGCTGGCTGTTACAGTCTGCGCACAATGTGGGAGCTGATCCTGAGATGCTTTTCTCTGTCGAAGCTTCGCTGCATTTGTCACGGTACGTAAATTCTCAGAGCAATCAACCTTGGAACTCCGAAAATCCTCATGAATTACATCAACAGCCTCTGCATAATGTGAGATCAGGAGTGTGGTGTCAATTAATGCAAGATAAATTTTGGACCAATCTTTTTCCACGAAACAATACGTTCTGACAAGTATGTGAACAATATAATGCATCCTTTTTTTCCAGAACTAACACCTAACGAAAAGATGTACGGTTATTTCATGCAGGAGAAACCAAGATCACACATCGCCAGTGCTTCTATGACAGCAATAAGTTACAAAGTGTTTTTGATGATAGCACAGTTGACTGGCCTGCTCGTTTTCCGGATCTAAATCCGTGTGATTTTTATGTTTGGTGAATGTTGAAAGACAAGGTGTATGCAATCAATCCCCACACGCTCGAAGAATTGGATGACAGTGTTCGGCTAATCACTTCCCACATTTCGGAAGACGAAATTCGTCGAAAAAAAAAAAAAAAAAAAAAAAAAAAAAAAAAAAAAAAAAAAAAGGTTCAGAGCTCTGAGCACTATGGGACTTAACTTCTGAGGTCATCAGTCCCCTACAACTTAGAACTACTTAAACCTCACTAACCTAAGAACATCACGCACATCCATGCCCGAGGCAGGATTCGAAACTGCGACCATATCGGTCGCGCGGTTCCAGACTGTACCGCCTAGAACCGCTAGGCCACCCCGGCCGGCATTCGTCGAGTGTTTGCTAATGTGTTCAGGAGATGGCAGGGTGCTCTTACCATAGAGTGGCATCATTTTGAGCACCTCTTGTAAATATACGTAAGCTTAATTTAATCAGATGACAGCGTTGTTTATGCTTCACTCAGGGGAAGCACGTTCGCTGCCGACTACCGCCTTTCGTGAGACACACTGAATATTAAAGCACAATATATTAAAGCGATTAGGAGGACACTGTTAATTCTTCAGTTACAGGAGTCTTATCGCGAATAGAATTCTGTGTACTTTTAAAAGTGATTACATAATGCATGGATGGTGAAGGTGTACTTTGTCGGCCGTGCACCATCTTGTACTTTAAGATGGAAGAAGCTTTTCTACAATAAAGCAGGTTATGTTTACAAATCAACAGTATTAATCTGTTGTTAACAATTTGTCCCAGTCTTCGAAATGGAAATTTGCGTTTTAGACAATATCTCCTATTTCAAAATGTTTTTAAATCGTAACTGGTTTTTTATTACATTTATTCTTAAAGTGATTTCATTGACTGATAGTTGGTGTGTAATGAAGTAATAATGTAGACATACACTATTAAAGACAGAATAGACAAGATTTTCTCGACTGTACCACTTTAAATTTGAACAGAATATTTCTTCCTGGGTATACAACCGTGTTATGGCTTGGAACAGTTTTCATATTTGGAAAAAACTTACTTTTAATTTTTCTAATTTAAGAAAAAGACTGCAGCACAGCTATAGTAAATGCTACCGTGTCAAAGAAAACTGTTCTAACATACAACACTCTCATCTACGAGGGTCACTCCAAAAGAAATGCACCCTATTTTTGTAAAAATACGGTTTTCATTCTGTATGTGTGAAAGTTTTACAGTATGTAGATAAATCCTTCCCACTTGTTTTCTAACTTAGTTCAACCGGTTGCCGTGAGTGGCGCCATCACAGCATGTATTCAAGATGGCTGCTACACTTGACGTTCGTCAGGAGCAACTGCTGTCATAGAATTCCTGTGCTATGAAAACGAGACAGTGGGAAACATCCACAAGAGGTTGAAAAAGGTGTATGGAGATGCTGCTGTCGATCGCAGTACAGTTAGTCGGTGGGTAAGCAGGTTACGTGATGAAAGCGGGCACGGCAATATTGGGGATTGTCCTCGCAGCGGCAGGCCTCGTACTGCACACACTCCAAACAATGTGCAGAGAGTTAACGAATTGGTGACTGCTGACAGACGCATCATAGTGAACGAATTGTCACGCTACGTTGGAATAGGGAAAGGAAGTGTTTGCAGAATACTGCAAGAGTTGGCGTTAAAAAAGGTTTGTGCCAGGTGGGTTCCCAAGATGTTGACAGTGGCTCACAAAGGAACAAGAAAAACGGTCTGCAGCGAACTTTTGGAACAGTACGAGAATGGTGGAGAAGAATGTCTTGGAAGAATTGTGGCAGGTGATGAAACATGGCTCCATCATTTTTCACCAGAGACGAAGAGGCAATCAATGGAGTGGCATCATGCATATTCACCCAAGAAACAAAGATTCAAAACCACACCTTCTGCTGTAAAAATTATGGCTACGGTGTTTCTCGATTCCGAAGGACTCTTGCTTGTGGACATCATGCCAAGTGGAACCACCATAAATTCTGATGCATATGTGACGACACTGAAGAAACTTCAAGCTCGACTGAGTCGTGTTCGACCACATCGGCAAAAGCAGGATGTTTTGCTGTTGCACGACAATGCACGGCCAGATGTCAGTCAAAAAACCATGGAAGCGATCACAAAACTCGGATGGACAACACTGAAACGCCCGCCTTACAGTCCTGACCTGGCTCCATGTAACTATAATCTCTTTTGGAAACTGAAAGACTCTCTTCGTGGAACAAGGTATGAAGATGATGACTCCCTTGTGCACGCTGCCAAACAGTGGATCCAACAGGTTGGTCCAGAATTTTACCGTGCGGGTATACAGGCGCTGGTTCCAAGATGGCGTAAGGCAGTTGAGGGGTGTTGTGTCGGCAGATTAGCCAACACAACGTACACTAATTTATAGAGGAGGCCGAAATGCACGCGTCAACTCACGCAGGTGGGCGGTAGTTCTGAAACAGGATACGTAATGAATGCTATAAAGAAAAGTACGTAGCTGCTGGAATATTTAACTTTAATCCATCATTTGTATACAGCATTCTTGATGATACAAGTGAGACTCTCTCTAAAATAGGTTAACGGCGCCTTGCTAGGTCGTAGCCATGGACTTAGCTGAAGGCTATTCTAACTATCTCTCGGCAAATGAGAGAAAGGCTTCGTCAGTGTAGTCGCTAGCAAAGTCGTCCGTACAACTGGGGCGAGTGCTAGTACGTCTCTCTAGATCTGCCGTGTGGTGGCGCTCGGTCTGCAATTACTGACAGTGGCGACACGCGGGTCCGACATGTACTAATGGACCGCGGCCGATTTAAAGCTACCACCTAGCAAGTGTGGTGTCTGGCGGTGACACCACAAGAGGAATGGAAATTATGTGGAGAAATGAAAATATTGTTCCTAAATAATGTATCTACACACTGTAATACTTTCAAATATGTAGAATAAAAGAAGGATTTAAAAAAAATAGTGTGCCTTTCTTTTGGAATGATACTCATACAACTTAGATGGACTATGTCAGATGGTAGAATTTCAATGGACTCGTCAGATAAGTCATTCTCGATAGCCTTCGACCGAATGCTCATGTGAGGAAGCTATGTGCCAACATCTTTCGAAGTCAGGTCATATTCATGGAATGAGTGTGGGGCAGATATGGCCATTACTACAGCGTTCCTTCTTGATGGCTTTTTGTTTTCGTAGCCCATACAACGTATCTCGTTTCAGTATGGGGTAAACTTATGTACGTGGCGCTAAATAGCCTACTCTTCTCGAATTGCATGGCATGGACCGCCAAGCTCGACATCCACATGCGATCGGGGGATCGCCACCAGCAGCATCACATGCTAAGTTTCGAAATGAATTCAGCGCGCTGGCGCCAAGTATGGCGACCAGGAACTTTACGCCACCGTTTCTACTTTCCTTCTCCGCCGCTGGGATTCGAACCGAGTTTCATCGAGAGGAGTGTCAGTGCACAAGAGTTCACAGGCGGCTTTCGATACCGAGGCGTGCTGATGTCTTTATCTGCCGGAAAGAGTCGGTTGTATTCGGCAGCCTTCGAGCGATCACTTTACGGTTCCAGTTAGAGCTGATGAAAATACATCGATATTTTCATTCAAATAAATGACACACGCCGACGATAATTCTATTTTCGATACATCGATATCGACATGGCACTGTCGAGTGTTAAATTTTTTTTCGTAGTTTTCGGTAAATATTTGCAAATCTCCTTTTGAAATTGTGGTAGAACATAATTTTACTTTCACTGTGTGAAGGAGTCTTACTATTTTCTTAGCTTTCATCACGTCCAGTCTTTCTCTTTGACTGTGCGAAGCAAGTCTAGGCGGCACAGATAAGAAGTCCGATTACACTGGGGGCTGGCGGTGTAGGTAGAAGAACAAGATTCCCGATGTGAAGAAATAGCACATCAGTCTTATTAAAAAATAACTAACGCAAAGCCGGCCGCGGTGGCCGTGCGGTTCTGGCGCTGCAGTCCGGAACCGCGAGGTTGCTACGGTCGCAGGTTCGAATCCTGCCTCGGGCATGGGTGTGTGTGATGTCCTTAGGTTAGTTAGGTTTAAGTAGTTCTAAGTTCTAGGGGACTTATGGCCTAAGATGTTGAGTCTCATAGTGCTCAGAGCCATTTGAACCATTTTTTGAACTAACGCAACTCGTGTGATATTTCTTCACATCGGCATTCTTCAAAAACAGTTGCTGAAAGTGATGAATAAAAATCTAAACGACAAGATTAGTCTTTGCTGTGGGCAAAGACGTATGAGGGGAAACGGTGACGGAATCGGTGCTGCTAACAGAAACTGCAACGTTTAACTTCACCACGCAATTTTGACACAACCACTGCTAGGTCAGCAGCGTTTGCAGAAGTGAAAAAACAGGGGAGTCGAAATGTAGCGTTCCGGACAAATCCGATATGCGACGAAACCGAACGACCGACCCATCGGACACCTTCTATTGTGCCACTTACGTTTAGTTGCCGTTGGTAGCACAGTGGTTATCGGCAACTGTAAACGTGCATCGTTTTCCTCTCAATTCTTGCTCTAAGGGGGATAAGCAGGCTGCTATGCTAGCTTGTTGATGCACAGAATATCTAACAATGAACAAATACTTAAACCCAGTACAGTTCTGAAACCGGCAGTATATTTACAACGTGCTTCCCATATTTTTATGGTCGGTACTTCGATACTTTTCGGTCGACATATCGATACTTTTTTCGATACAAGGAGGGCCGATAACATTTCTTTAAATATCAATACATCGGATTCCCAATATTTTTAAAAATATCAACATTCCTAATTCCAGTGGCCGATGTACGTAATGTCCACTCTGAAAACGGCGTATTGTTGGTTCACACGCTCGCAGCTTAATGTCAGCTTTCAAAAGCGGAGTCGTTTTTCCCAAAGACTCTCTCCAGATCGAAGCTTCCAACTAGTGCCATTTCCACAGTATAGAAGTTACGAGTACGGCGAACACTTGCCCCCTGCAGGATTCCAGTAAATGAGCTAAAGACATTTCCACATACCTGCTCTGGATCATTATGCTGTGTACTATCTACCCACACGGCTAATCGCCCTACATCCATTACTTTCGCAGACGAAGAGGCAAACGATTTTAATTTTCACCAAGAGAATGGCATAGCTTCTTTCCGTCTGGAGAGGGAAAAAATAGAAACTTGAGCAAGTTTCATCGATGGAATGAAATTATCTTTGAAATATGATTCACACACTGAAAGATCAACAAGTGAATTGGTTTCCTGACTGGAATTCGGTTCTCTACAAACTTCTGAACACACGATGGTAGACAGGTTTTCTCGTGTAGTTGACAAGTCTAATTAGCATCACAGATATTCCCTGTTCAAGATAAAGTAGCTGGTAATGATCAATCCTGACAAAACTGCATGCAAAACCGAAACTTACGTTACACGGATTCGACTCCCAGTCTGGCACTACATTTCATCCCTCGGGAAGATAACTACAGATGGTATGCAGCCATGCAGTCAAATTAGCAGTAGATACTTCTGACGTTAGATATATTTATGGACATAGTTGGAGTGTTTGCTTTCCTAGGCTGTCCCAAATACAGCTTCAGGTTATCTTTGCTGGCTAATAAGAGTGCTTGGGAAGGTTACTTTATTTTTATCCATTGTTTTTTAGTGTTTCGTCCGCGACTGTTTTACTTTCGTAAAATGAAGAACAAACCACCTTCAGTCACAAGTTGCGTTTATTTACTAAAAATCACCTGAAGATGAGCCTCCAGGGCTCGAAATGCGTAGTGCAGTAAATAAACGCAACTTGTGACTGAAGGCAGTTTGTTCTTCATTTTACGAAGGTTACTTTGCTTGACAGGAAAGAGAACGCAGTGTACAACTGAGTGAGCCTTCAAGTGACACCAAAAATAAAGAAGATTAGTAGGTTTTAGTCGAAAGAACGTGAGGTCCAGGGAATTGGTCCTTCTCTTTCTATCCGAGACGATGGGCATCGGTACTGAAATGAGGAACTCTTTAGCGCATTAAGTACATCCTGCTTGCCACTGATACAGGCTCATCTCCTAGCAGACAAGGTACAGTGTTTCTAAGTGAGGGTTGTACGTTCGTTCGTTGACACAGGGTGGAAGAACATGAAACGCTACCGAAGTCACCAATAATGCCAGCCAAGATAATGGCACTAATTTTGAGTTGATTACGAGCTTCAGCCGTTGCGTGAGAATTCACGACGGCCCATACGTGCCGAGTGTGAAGATTTACGATCTGACCGCGTTGAGACGACGTCTGATCCTTGAACAGCACATTTGCGCTAAAACAACAGTTGACAGCTGCTGATCGCCTGTTTGAGTTTCAACATCTTCACATAACGCATTTTCTTCTTCCTTAGGTGAGAAACGTTTCGTAAAACTGTGCCCGTGCCTTTTTGTTACATCTAGTGTACAAACAATTTAGTCCTCACCCGTGAAATTCTGTTGAAGAAGCCATGGTCCGAGGACGTGAACAGATTCGCCATACTGTTCAGTGAACACCCAAGGGTCACTGACACAGCAGCGGAAGCACTGCATAGCCCGCATTCGTTGTCGAAAACTATACACAGGGACTGACTGACTGTGGTGAACAGTACAGCATGCGGGTACCGAACTGCTGTTTAGAAATACAGCGCACGCTATGTCATAGAGCCAACACCAGCAAAGGCGACCGCTCAGACTCGTGTATGTTAAACTTGTGGGCTTGTTGGAATGACATGTGTTGTCCAACGATATCGGCAGCGTCACGCATGTCGACGTTATTGTGATGCTGCCAGTACCCATGGACAACATATACCATACCATTTTAGACCAGTTTATCAGTTGACTGCGATGTCGATGCACATCTTAAGAAGGTATAGCTCCAACGGAAGCGTCCACGTTACTTTTCTTTGTGCGCTTTATCTAGCTCGCTTTTAGAGATACCTGTACAGTGATTCTGATGAAGGCTTGACTGTCAATAAGTGGTTGAGCTGACATTTGAGCATCTTCGGGAAGAGTCTTAACAAATTGCGATTTGCTGATGAAATTGTGCTATTGGCAAATGATTTTGTGGAAATGCAGACGCTAGTATCGAATCTCGCCTGAAAATGTCAGAAAGTGGAACTGAACGTAAACATTTCCAAGATAAATATATGCCTAATAAATGGAGCACGGTAGTAAACGTTGTTGTTGTTGTTGTTGTGGTCTTCAGTTCAGAGACTGGTCTGGTGCAGCTCTCCATGCTACTCTATCCTGTGCAAGCTTCATCATCTCCCAGTACCTACTGCAACCTAAATCCTTCTGAATCTGCTTGGTGTATTCATCTCTTGGTCTCCCTCTACGATTATTACCCTCCACGCTGCACTCCAATACTAAATTGGTGATCCCTTGATGCCTCAGAACATGTCTTACCAACCGATCTCTTCTTCTAGTCAAGTTGTGCCAACGATACAATTCAAAAGTACATTTCCGGACACTGTCAGAGAATACATGACTTGGCCAGCTTGTAAATAAGACTGGAGGCATTAAGATCTGAAATCTTTCGACCTATCATACTAGACTGGCAAGTATTTGGAAAACGTTAACTGTCTTATGTCAAACATCCCATTAAATTGAAAAGAAAATTCTTTTTGATCATTCTGTCCTCCCCATGTTGACTTACAGCTCAAGACCTGGACACTTTAATGGGCGAAATGGCTGATGAGGAGGAGGAGGAAAATGATTAGGTGTCCTGATACTTTTGACGCGACGCGACACTTAAAACGGCACTGCAAGGTATGAAAAGGTCAACATTAGAATCTAGAAGCACAGAAAAAATGGCAGAAGATATCACATCAATTAACGACGTCGAAAACTCTGGAGAGAACAGCCACTATGAAATGGAAATGGGGCAGCCGAGTCGCCAGAAGAAATGGTGACCGACGGTGGTGATGAAATGGAGTCCTATAGACAGGGACAGACATTCAGGAAGACGACCAGACAGATGGGACAAAGACCTGCGAAAGATCGCTGGAGCTACCTCGCTGCATACCGCCCAATTCTATTGCTCATGGGAGAAGAAGCTGCAGACATATCTGAACTCAACACTCGGAGACGCCACATCATTTAATGGTCGAAATGGCTGATGATGATGATTAGTATCCTGATACTCTTGATCACACAGTGTATGTACGATGTAAAAAGCTTCGTACAGGTATTTGCAAAGTACTACTGCGCCACAGAGAAGTTGTGCTGAGACAATACTTGTTTTTGTTTGTTCTTCTTTGGTGTCGGAACAAATGGCTCGGTGAAGTAGGGAGGCAGGTATACACGTTTAACTAATCGCCACGCGTCGTGTTGTCTGTGAAGCACTTAACGATGCATTAAAATGTGATCTCGCCGCCGTCGCTGAATAAGCAATCGCCGGGAGCACTCCACAGCCCTTATCGGACGCGGCCTGATAACAGATGTTGGGAGATAAGCGAGACGCTTTCACAGTCAACTACGAAGTATGCACATGTCGCTCTCCAAGGACCACGTTATCGGGGCGTTCTACCTGTCCGACACGCTCCGAATACTGTGTCATTGTAAGTTACGAACAAACACCACATGTTATATACAGGGTGTTTCAAAAATGACCGGTATATTTGAAACGGCAATAAAAACTAAACGAGTAGCGATAGAAATACATCGTTTGTTGCAATATGCTTGGGACAACAGTACATTTTCAGGCAGACAAACTTTCGAAATTACAGTAGTTACAATTTTCAACAACAGATGGCGCTTCGGTCTGGGAAACTCTATAGTACGATATTTTCCACATATCCACCATGCGTAGCAATAATATGGCGTAGTCTCTGAATGAAATTACCCGAAACCTTTGACAACGGTCTGGCGGAATGGCTTCACATGCAGATGAGATGTACTGCTTCAGCTGTTCAATTGTTTCTGGATTCTGGCGGTACACCTGGTCTTTCAAGTGTCCCCACAGAAAGAAGTCACAGGGATTCATGTCTGGCGAATAGGGAGGCCAATCCACGCCGCCTCCTGTATGTTTCGGATAGCCCAAAGCAATCACACGATCATCGAAATATTCATTCAGGAAATTAAAGACGTCGGCCGTGCGATGTGGCCGGGCACCATCTTGCATAAACCACGAGGTGTTCGCAGTATCGTCTAAGGCAGTTTGTACCGCCACAAATTCACGAAGAATGTCCAGATAGCGTGATGCAGTAATCGTTTCGGATCTGAAAAATGGGCCAATGATTCCTGTTTATTGACGAAGCCGTCCAGGTAAAAATAAGCTTCGTCAGTAAACCAAACGCTGACCACATGCATATCGCCGTCAGCAATCCTGTGCACTATATCGTTAGCGAATGTCTCTCGTGCAGCAATGGTAGCGGCGCTGAGGGGTTGCCGCGTTTGAATTTTGTATGGATAGAGGTGTAAACTCTGGCGCATGAGACGATACGTGGACGTTGGCGTCATTTGGACCGCAGCTGCAACACGGCGAACGGAAACCCGAGGCCGCTGTTGGATCACCTGCTGCACTAGCTGCGCGTTGCCCTCTGTGGTTGCCGTACGCGGTCGCCCTACCTTTCCAGCACGTTCATCCGTCACGTTCCCAGTCCGTTGAAATTTTTCAAACAGATCCTTTATTGTATCGCTTTTCGGTCCTTTGGTTACATTAAACCTCCGTTGGAAACTTCGTCTTGTTGCAACAACACTGTGTTCTAGGCGGTGGAATTCCAACACCAGAAAAATCCTCTGTTCTAAGGAATAAACCATGTTGTCTACAGCACACTTGCACATTGTGAACAGCACACTCTTACAGCAGAAAGACGACGTACAGAATGGCGCACCCACAGACTGCGTTGTCTTCTATATCTTTCACATCACTTGCAGCGCCATCTGTTGTTGAAAATTGTAACTACTGTAATTTCGAAAGTTTGTCCGCCTGAAAATGTATTGTTGTCCCAAGCATATTGCAACAAACGGTGTATTTCTATCGCTGCTCGTTTAGTTTTTATTGCCGTTTCAAATATACCGGTCATTTTTGAAACACCCTGTATATCCAGCAAAGTTTGCAGGTGTGAGGGCAAGTTTTACATTGGGAAAAAAAACATTGTAACTACAAAACAGAGGGTGGACAGAAACATGGGAACATGAAAAAACAACATGTTACCAATCCTAAAGCCATCGGCACACGGACCGTGCATCCGAACGATGAGCGTTGAGCGTGCCGAGTTTCTGACGTCATAGCGGGAATAGCACTCTCGGGAGTCTTTCCGAACGTGCAAAGCAATATCTGGCATGTCAGATATTCTGAGCGTGCGTCTGAGCGATGACCATTGAGATGGCACAACGCCACCTACGTCACACGCACGCCGTCTCCGTTCAGTACAGAGTTGTGAGGCGCCATATTGGCATTCATTTCAAGCCTATGTATATATGCCGTTTCTGAGCACCAGGAAATTGAGAATCACTGGAAAACCCGTTGTTAACTTTGTGATTCATTGCAATAAAATAATGAAAAACATCATACTCGCGGCAAAAGAATTATTGCAACTTGCGTATTATGAGAGTAGGCTATTTGAAGGCAGCTACATACTAAACATCCACCCAAAACGCATTGTTCTTGGTACAATTTGTTATAATTAAATTTCAGTTCTAACATATCTACGATTAAGGTTAACAATATGGCGTAATATAGTATGATTTGCTTCATAGACTGTGTTGTTGGTTTAGCGTAATAAGTACACTCCTGGAAATGGAAAAAAGAACACATTGACACCGGTGTGTCAGACCCACCATACTTGCTCCGGACACTGCGAGAGGGCTGTACAAGCAATGATCACACGCACGGCACAGCGGACACACCAGGAACCGCGGTGTTGGCCGTCGAATGGCGCTAGCTGCGCAGCATTTGTGCACCGCCACCGTCAGTGTCAGCCAGTTTGCCGTGGCATACGGAACTCCATCGCAGTCTTTAACACTGGTAGCATGCCGCGACAGCGTGGACGTGAACCGTATGTGCAGTTGACGGACTTTGAGCGAGGGCGTATAGTGGGCATGCGGGAGGCCGGGTGGACGTACCGCCGAATTGCTCAACACGTGGGGCGTGAGGTCTCCACAGTACATCGATGTTGTCGACAGTGGTCGGCGGAAGGTGCACGTGCCCGTCGACCTGGGACCGGACCGCAGCGACGCACGGATGCACGCCAAGACCGTAGGATCCTACGCAGTGCCGTAGGGGACCGCACCGCCTCTTCCCAGCAAACTAGGGACACTGTTGCTCCTGGGGTATCGGCGAGGACCATTCGCAACCGTCTGAATGAAGCTGGGCTACGGTCCCGCACACCGTTAGGCCGTCTTCCGCTCACGCCTCAACATCGTGCAGCCCGCCTCCAGTAGTGTCGCGACAGGCGTGAATGGAGGGACGAATGGAGACGTGTCGTCTTCAGCGATGAGAGTCGCTTCTGCCTTGGTGCCAATGATGGTCGTATGCGTGTTTGGCGCCGTGCAGGTGAGCGCCACAATCAGGACTGCATACGACTGAGGCACACAGGGCCAACACCCGACATCTTGGTGTGGGGAGCGATCTCCTACACTGGCCGTACACCACTGGTGATCGTCGAGGGGACACTGAATAGTGCACGGTACATCCAAACCGTCATCGAACCCATCGTTCTACCATTCCTAGACCGGCAAGGGAACTTGCTGTTCCAACAGGACAATGCACGTCCGCATGTATCCCGTGCCACCCAACGTGCTCTAGAAGGTGTAAGTCAACTACCCTGGCCAGCAAGATCTCCGGATCTGTCCCCCATTGAGCATGTTTGGGACTGGATGAAGCGTCGTGTCACGCGGTCTGCACGTCCAGCACGAACGCTGGTCCAACTGAGGCGCCAGGTGGAAATGGCATGGCAAGCCGTTCCACAGGACTACATCCAGCATCTCTACGATCGTCTCCATGGGAGAATAGCAGCCTGCATTGCTGCGAAAGGTGGATATACACTGTACTAGTGCCGACATTGTGCATGCTCTGTTGCCTGTGTCTATGTGCCTGTGGTTCTGTCAGTGTGATCATGTGATGTATCTGACCCCAGGAATGTGTCAATAAAGTTTCCCCTTCCTGAGACAATGAATTCACGGTGTTCTTATTTCAATTTCCAGGAGTGTAGTTGCCGGCACGGCAACTCAGCGTGTTCGGTCAGAGGGTTAGCTGCCTTCGGTAATATAAAAACTGATTTAATGGATCAATGACGAACTGAAACGGGTGTCTTACGACGTCCGCCCCGAGCGGATACAAAGAACGAAGATGAACAAAATGAGAAAAAAAAATGTAGCGTCACTGTCCGCAATAGAGTTGTTTGTTGGGGCGAACACTTCCAAATTTTTTTCCTAACATTCACGTTATTATTAGGTTCTCATACTTTATTATTAGTTTAATATAAGTATATACTATAATATTTGATGTTATGTAAATACAAGTTCACCTTTTTTTAGGGTTACTTTGTTCGATTGGCTTAATCTACAGGACAGCTTGCGCGACTTTTATAAAGATATTTTGCTCCTTTTTCTTTTACGCTTCGTAATTCACATGTCGCAAAGATTCTGTTACTGGGTAGCAACAGTGATCAAGTAAGACTGACCTGGGGTGTTTTACTAAAACATGGGAATGATGAAACAATGTTTATCTTATGCGGAGAAGTATTCCAAATTTGTATTGCACTGTTTGTAATGGAACTTTTATAAGCTTGTGTCCTTATTGATTGGACATGGTACTTTCCATTTCGTGACGATGGAGGAAATGTGCGTTTTAATAGAGCTAACGTGGGAATTTTACGTTCGCCCGTTGAGTAAACAGTGTTATTTACGAACTATAAACATCCCTCAACTGCCGCTGGAGTGCGTTGCGATCGCGTATACCGCGTTGGGGCCCACGTACCGTATGCACAAGTCGCATCGTTCCTGAGCGTTCAGCGGCACATTGAACTTGGCACGCTCAACGTTAACGTTCGACAGCACGGTCCGTGTGCCGACCGCTTAACACTGTGTAGGAAACCCGTCGGCATTCAAAACGGTCTTCCAGTCGGATCGCAATGGATTGCGTCTGTTTGGTTTTCAAGCGAATCTTATACCATTCTTTCCGAAAAACAGTGGCAAGTTCAGGTAACGATAATGGAGGTGGGTAGCGATCAAACAGCCTTCCGTTCAAAGTGGACAACAAAGGCTCAGTAACATTGAGATCTGGCGACTATGATGGGCAGGGGAGATGCAACAATTCATCCTCGTGCTCACAAAGCCAGTCCTGGAAGATGCGAACTGTGTGAGCAGATGCCCTGTCGTCTTGAAACACATCATCACCATTGGGAAACAAACATTGTACCATGAAGTGGATCTGATAAACCAAGATGGTCACACAATCCTTGGACATGGTAAGCCGAGACCTTGTAGACTAACAATGGCGTCCATTGAATACCACGGTATGGCTGGCGAAATCATCACCGAGCCAAGGCGATATTACATTTGTGAGATGTAAACTCGGCCAGCAGTCGGAAACAGTGTGGTACAAGACGAGTCTGATCAAATGACTTTCTTCCATTGCTCCACAGTGTAAGTTTTAAGACTTTGGCGCCGTGTTACGAGCATTTTCATCACTGATGAGTGGTTTCGGAATTACAGTTCGTCTTGCAGTTCCCTCCTTATGGAGCTCCCTTTGTACTGTTTCGGTGCCGATACGGTTTCCGAGTATGACGTTCAGTTATTGCGGTGACTTTTGCAACTGCCATCCCCTAACTTTTCGTCACAATACTTTTCAGTGATCGTCACCCAAAACATACTTTCGTCGGCGTTGTGACCTAGCGAATTAACGTTCAACTCATGCACACTATCATCAATTCTGGCACGACGATCACCGAAAATAATTTGCTCAGATGGCGCGATATTCCTGTCAGTTTTCGAAGTGGAGGGCCTATGCAAAAGTACTTCGTCAGAGACTGATGTACCTCCACGTCTAATGCGATCGATTTATGCGAAAAATTTTCGGTCACTAAGACAGTTAACATCACACTGCAGCTGCATTACCGCTTCCAGGTTGTCGGATTTCTTTAGGACATTCCGTCACTAGTAGATCCAGCATCCCATGTTCATTCTACTCCGCCGATGAATGTGGAAGAGCTGATAGTGCGCTTCCATCCTGCCCTCGTCACTGAGGGTGTAGTTATGCGGCAAAGAGCACAATTCAGTGAGTCGCAAAATGTTGGAAGGTACGGGGACGTTTGTTTGGACATCTTCTCTGAAGATTATGTAACAATCTGTCGCTGCGAGTGTCTATTTGAAATATTATGACTGCCTGCTCTTACGGAAAGTCGTTCTGTACTGTGTATGTTCAGGATATGCCTCATGACAGGTAATCTCTATACATAAAAGCAAATGTCCTTAGTGACTCATCATCGCCCAGACCAAACCGCGTAGGACAGAAACTTGAAACTTGGAAAGGGTATTGACCATACACTGTAGGCATCTATCAAGAAATGATCTCGCGAAATTCCATGCCCAAGGGGGTGGAATAGAGGATGCAATGTTTCATGAAAATATTTCACTATGATAACATTTTAAACATTGAATCTATGAAAATTTGATTTGGCTTCTCTGTTACAAATAAAAAATGATTTAAGTGTTTTTAAAAATTTAACTTCTACTGGAGCGAAATAGGGTCTGAGTGATTCACTGACTCATCACTGCCCAGCCCAAACAGCTAATTATAGAAACTTGAAATATGGAACCGGTGTTGATATCACTCTGTAGGCATAATTTACTACGTGACTGTTCGAAATTCCTCCCATAAGGTGGTAAAGAAGGGGATGGAAAGTTTTTTAAAAAAATGTCACTATTAAGGCAATTTTGAAGCTAGAACTACGAAAACTGGTATTTAGTTTCCCGTTCAATAAAAGAAAGGTGCTTCAACATTTTTAGAAATTCAACCACTAAAGGAGTAAAATAGTGGATGAGACATTTTTTTAAATTAAATTATTAAACTACAAATAAAGCATGTTAAAGCCACATCTATGAAAATTGGTATTTTACATCTCTGTTAGAAATTAAAAAAAAAAACATGTGTTCCAGTGTTCTGTTGAAATTAATCCCTAAGAGGGTGAAATAGGGGATGAAGATGTTTATGAAAATATTGCGCTACATTAAAACATTTTTAAAGCTAAATATATGAAAATTAGTATTTGACTCCTAAAGAAACATATGTTAGGGGATGAAAGTTTCTATGGAAATATCACTACAAGAACTCAAAAGACAGGATTAACAAAGACACCTCCGACTTGACCAACCAGAACTGTCTTTTTGATCAGAAGTAAATTCTAGGGCCTTAAACAGTATGAAAAGCTTAGAAGATGTTGCCTTTTCTGAACAACATACAAATTGCATAAAACTGTGCAGATCATACAGTCTACGCGAACGAAGCAGGGGGTGCTAAGCTAGTATATCATACACTGATTATTACTTTTCATTAATATTTCTGGCATTTCAAATCAATAATTATTATGTTAAACGTTTCAAAAATGTATCTTTTAAGGAACAGTATAGGCTACAAATTACTGGGCACATCAACATTAGAAAGATAAAAAAGAATAAAATAGTCCTAGACCCGGAATAGAAGTCTCCGAGTATTCTAACGAAAAATTCTAACCACAGCACTAAATGGACAGCACATTTATGTACTGTTCAATCCATATTTTTGTCGTAAATGCGATTACAGTGTTGCCGTACTCTCTTCCTTAGACGTCAGTTTTCTACCGAAAACATACACTTACCGAAATTTCGTTAGAAACATTCCCGTTCTGTTAGTAAATCGCACTGTGCCGTCCGAGAGCGTGAATTTTGGTTGACCATGGGTATTACAGCAACCATTTTCAGCTACACCTTCCCTTTCTAGCTATACTCTGCAGTTTCGGCAGCCACCAGAGTTTGAAACAGTGACGTCATTGAGGATTTTCGTAGAAGTCTTTATGAAGATAATGTGTATGCCAGGCGCCCAGCCAAGTGGGCGTTTCTTAGTTCTCGGAAGGAAATGCTTGCTGTGGCTACGCAGACACAGGGTTGCAGATCAAAGGAATGTCATTCTGTTCGCGGATGGGTTTGATATAATCTGAAATGAGACAGTGTTCTTATTTGAGACGAAGCTAGAAGAATGTGAAACGTTTGTAAAACGGATAGTTTAGGGCTTCCCGCTATATATCATTTATTTCTTTGTGCTATGACGAATCTCTCCTTTTCGTCACCTTTTCATCAGCAGGCTGTGAGTTGTGTTTGCAGTACGCCATGATTTCCCCTCCTGAGTCACTCTCATCATCTCAGAATAGCAGCTGCGCTCAACGTCCTCAAATATTCGTTGGACATACTGGAGTTCTGATTCTAGAATTTTTGCCCTTTATTGCTCTGCCAGTGCCACAGAAATAACTCCCTAATTTCTTAAGACGTATACCACCATCTTATCCCTCCTTGAAGTTAACTTTTCCACAGACTACTTGATTTTCATCGTTCTTTTGGGAACACCACAACTCAGATGTTTGGTTCTCTTGTTTTACCCCCAGAGCTTGCTGAGGGCGGTCAGATTCAAACTGCACATCTAGCCTATTATAAATGAAGATTGCCATTACCACACGCTACAATCAGTGCATATCTCAAAAGACCTACATACGGCAGAAGTTTACATAATGAAATCATTGCAAATGTAAGTTATTGTCTTTGTTATCTCAATGAGTCACCAAATTACACTTTTAAATGTGTCCAAAATTCTCTCACGTAAGAACAACTGTAAGTAATTCAACTGCCAGCCACCACATTGTGCTCGTATTGTTAAACATAACGTTTATCTGGCTTTCCAGCTAGAAAAATTCCACATTTTGGATGTCGAACACCATTCCAAAAATGGAAAACCAAAAAGGCAAGCTGCAGTAATGACGTCGAGTTTTACCATGTACCAAGGTAAGCATGTAACACTAATAGAGAGAGATAAATAGGTTTGACGCATTTGCAGTGATTTGAGGTATGTTGAATGTAAATAAAGGAAATTAAGTATTGTCAGTTCCATTACAAGCCCTATTTTGTGATCCCCAATGCAGTATTTGGTATAAGGAGTGGATCACTTCTATCACTCTCCTTTTAAATAAGAAGAAAACCAACACAAAACAGTAGATTTGTCAGTTACAGCCTGAACTGTCAGTGCAGATTCAGTGTACATAATCAAGGCGGTGCTAAGCGTTCGTTTTGGGTCCATATTGGCGTTTTTGTGGCTTTCCTTTGGAGTTCTGTGTCCTAGATATTTGTGGCTAATTTTTGTAATTCAGGTTGTAGGTTGTCCTTATACGTCGTGAAATTTTAAGAAAATTTGGAAACTTCTCCTATTACACAATTTCATGTGTTTCTAGTTTCTGAGACACATGCTTGGAGCTCAGAATAAGTTTTAATACATACACTCCTTCTCACAGTAACACAAGGTGTACTCAGGTAATTAGCACCTGAGCTAAGATCCTAGTTGTGGAAACATGTTGTTGCATGAGATCAGAAACCTTATATACCTTTTCAGCATACATAGTTCATGACATCCAGTCACCAATAATACTGCAGCTGTACAAGCACAAACATATATGCTCCGCCCTTAAACCTCGGCATTCTTGCACTTTTTGATCATTTACTGCCAAACAACTACTGTGTCATAATTTGCCAGTAGTGTCATTTGGATGCAGTGCGGAACATGTGGGTTCATCACAAGTCTGTCACATTTTTGTCAGCTTCTGGCCTTCTTACACAAATTGCTTCTAGAGTGCACTTACAACCCGTCACCACTACAAGGCTGATGTACCTCATTCTGGTCCTCCCAACAAGCATTAATTTCACGGCAGCATTGGGACTTCATCTCAAGTCAGTTATGCCAACTACTCAGCTATGAAAGCAGACAAATCAAGAAGAATATGTCTATGTTTAGTCGAGTTAAGTCTAATATTAGTTCACCAGAAACTGTTGCCCATTGGGTAGGGTAGCCTCACAATCACACCAAATAGTAACATTATCTCGATGGTACTGCTCCTGGCGACCACTGGTCAGCTGTTGGTGGGCTGCCATCGCTGGCAGCAGCAAGCACCGTTTCCGGTGACCCCACACGCTACCGGAAGTGACGCAGCCGCTGTCGCCGCCGCTACCGCCGCTGCTGCTCTCTACCGACCGACTTTCCAGGCGGCTGGCGAAGAGGGTCAAGGAGGACGCAGTAGGAAGCTCCCACTAGCAACTAGCGATCCTCTTGGTGAGAAAAAATCTCCACTGAATCTTTTCGTGGTATTGCACACACAAAAATAAATACTGCCGTATCTTCCCTAAGTAGTTACGCTACGGCTATTGTCATAACTAAACCTTTTTCTCCAAATTTGAATTAACCACTCACTTTGACAGATCAGGTGACAACACATGGGGTACAATACATGTATGTCAGCATACGAAATCTTGATGCATCTGAAGTTCCACAGTTACAAAGAAGCAGCAATAGTCTGGAACTGCCACATTTTGACTAAATAGCAGGAAATATCGATTGTGAAATGGTACTTTATCCCCGCCTTGTAAAGAAAATCATGACATCGTTGAAAACTATGTAATTTGCTTCTTCAAGATCGCACATCTATCTAGCCACACAAATACGAGGGTGGTTTGAAAAGTTCTCGGAACGGAATAGAAAAAAAAAGTACTTACATCACTGAACCTCTTTTATTTTTCAATGTAGTCTCCTTGTAGATTAATGCACTTGGTCCAAAGATGTTCCAGTGCCTTGATCCCACCTGGAAAATGAGTTTCCTCCAGCCCTGCAAACTATTTGTCAACTCAATCAATTTTTCGTTTGATGTGAATCTTCGTCCACCAAGAAAAATTTTCATTTTTGGTAAGAGATGTAAGTCTGATGGAGCCATATCAGGTGAATAAGGCGAGAGTGGCAGCAATTCATTCCTCAGTTCGTGTCATTTTGCCATGGCGAAGGCACATGTTTCCGATACAGCGTCAAGAGTCGCAGCACCCATCTTGCATTATTTTTTTCATTTCTAATTCTTCAGCTAAAATGTGATATACCCTTTCAGATGACATCTGGCAAGCGCGAGCAATTTCACTCACTTTCAATCGGCAATCCATTTTGTGCACTTTTGGAATGATTTCTGGAGTTGTGACACATCTTGGCTGACCAATGCGCGGATCATCATCAAGCTCTCCCGACCAAATTTAAATTCGTTTGCCCACTTGGTAACAGTTGAATACAAAGCAGCAGAGTCCCCCAGAGTATTCTCGAAATCGGCATGAATGTCCTTTGCTTTCATACCTTTCTTTACGAAGCACTTAATCACTGCTCGAATCTCCATTTTTCCCATCTTCGCAAATCACTACGCGGGAGCAACAACAGAGCCATGTAACTGCCACAGCTCTCTTCCAAGAGCACGGGCGTGGCACGTGTTTACAGGCAACAATCCAATGAACATCACGTGAACAACTCTTTGCGATAGCGCTGACCTCTCCTGGTGATTCCGAGAACTTTTCATTTCAAACCACCCTCGTACCATGAGGTCACCATGAGGTCTGTGTTATAGTAGCATTGGGATCAACGATCACCATTTTTAATCGTATACATGCAATGTATTCGCAGTTACGAATATGGACAACTTTCAGCTGTACAAGGGAATGACGATAATGAAAACTGGTGCCGCACCAGGACTCGAACCTGGATTTTCCGCTTTACGCGAGCGGTAGCAGGCAGTGCAATAACATTTTTTTTTAATCTCTGAGTGATAATGCGGTCTGCCAATGTGTCCTTTCCTGTACCAATATTTACACCTCTGAGCAGCACTTTCAACAAACATCCTGAATTATTTGTTGTATTTAATCTGATCTCTGTCTTCATACACAATTTTTGCTCTCTAGCATGTCTTATCACGTTATCCCTCTTTCTAGTAAGCGTGTTCGACATATTCATCTCCTCGCCGAATCAATGAGGGTCTCCTCGGCTTTCCAGTCCATGATTCACTTCTATAGAACGCTGTGTTCCAGACATACATTCTAAGAAATTTATATCTCATGTCAAGGCCTAGTGTTCATCCTAAGAGAATTTCTATGGTGACGACAGCTCTCTTTGTCTGTTTTAGTCTGTTTTTAAGGTCATCCTTGTTTCATACGTTATGGGTAATTCTGATGCTCTGGTAGCAGAAATATTTCACTTACTTTTGCGTTAACTTTATCGCTAATACCACCTCTGATAAACCTCCTTATTTACGTCTTTCGCTGGCGTACTATAAATCCATTATCTGTACGCATTAGAGTATTCTTTCCATTCAAATGGTAGTGTAATTATGAAAAGACACAAGGCACTGGTGTAATATTCTACTGTATTTATTGTTTTCCTACCCCCATGAACCACAGATCTTGCCGTTGGTGGGGAGGCTTGCGTGCCTCAGCGATACAGATAGCCGTACCGTAGGTGCAACCACAACGGAGGGGTATCAGTTGAGAGGTCAGACAAACGTGTGGTTCCTGAAGAGGGGCAGCAGCCTTTTCAGTAGTTGCAGGGGCAACAGTCTGGATGATTGACTGATCTGGCCTTGCAACACTAACCAAAACGTCCTTGCTGTGCTGGTACTGCGAACGGCTGAAATCAAGGGCAAACTACAGCCGTAATTTTTCCCGAGGGCATGCAGCTTTACTGTATGGTTACATCATGGTGGCGTCCTCTTGGGTAAAATATTCCGGAGGTAAAACAGTCCCCCATTCGGGTCTCCGGGCAGGGACTACTCTGGGGGACGTTGTTATCAGGAGAAACAAAACTGGTGTTCTACAGATCACTTAATCGGACAGGTAGGCTAGAAAATTTAAAAAGGGAAATGGATAGGTTGAAGTTAGATACAGTGGGAATTAGTGAAGTTCGGTGGCAAGAGGAACAAGACTTCTGGTCAGCTGAATACAGAGTTATAAATAAAAAATGAAATAGGGGTAATGCGGGAATAGGTTTAATAAAGAATAAACCAACAGGAGCGCGTGTAAGCTATTACGGAGAGCACAGTGAGCGCATTTTCGTAGCCAAGATAGACACGAAGCCCACGCCCACCACAGCAGTACAAGTTTATATGCGAAATAGCTCCGCAGGTGACGAAGAGACTGAAGAAACGTACAAGGAGACAAAACAAATTATTCAGATAGTGAAGGGAGACGAAAATTTAATGGCCATGGGGGACTGAAATTCGATTGCAGGAAAACTAAGAGATGGAAAAGTAGTAGATGAATATGGATAGAGGGTAAGAAAGCCGCCTGGTATAATTTTACACAGAGCTTAACTTAATCATCTTGGTTCAAGAATCATGAAAGAAGGTTGTATACGTGTAAGAAACCTGAAGACACTGGAAGGATTCAGACAGATTATATAATGGTAAGACAGAGATTTAGGAACCCGGTTTTAAACTGTATGACATTTCCAGGGGCAGACGTGGGCTCTGACCACAATCTATTGATTATGAACTATAGATTAAAACTCAAGAAACTGCAAAAAGTTGGAAATTTAAGGAGATTGGACATGGATAAACTGAAAGAACCTGAGGCTGAATAGAGTTACACAGAGAGCATTAGGGAACGATTGACAGGACTGGGAGAAAGAAATACAGCAGAAGAAGAATGGGTAGCTTTGAGAGATGAAATAGTAAAGGCAGCAGAAGATCAAGTAGGTAAAAAGATGAGGGCTAGTAGAAATCCTTGGGTAACAGAAGAGATATTGAATTTAATTGATGAAAGGAGAAAATATAAAAATGCAGTAAATGAAACAGGCAAAAAGGAATACAAACGTCTCAAAAATGAGATCGACAGGAAATGCAAACTGGCTAAGCAGTGTTGGCTAGAGGACAAATGTAAGGATGTAGAGGCATGTAACACTAGGGGTAAGATAGATTCTGCCTACAAGAAAATTAAAGAGACTTCTGGAGAAAAGAGAATCACTTGTATGAATATCAGGAGCTCAGATGGAGACCAGGTTCTAACCAAAGAAGGGAAAGCAGAAAGGTGGAAGGAGTATGTAGTGGGTCTATAGAAGGGCGATGTACTTGAGGACAAATATGGAAATATGTAGATGAAGATGAAATGGGAGATATGATACTGCGTGAATTGTTTGACAGAGCACTGTAAGATCTAAGTCGAAACAAGGCCCCTGGAGTAGACAACATTCCATTAGAACTACTGATAGCCTTGGGAGACCCAGCCATGACAAAACTCTACCATCTGGGAGTGAGACAGGGTTGTAGGCTATCCCCGATGTTATTAAATCTGTATATTGAGTAAGGAGTAAAGGAAACAAAAGAAAAATTCTTAGTAGTAATTAAAATCCATGGAGAAGAAAACTTTAAGGTTGCCGACGACATTGTAATTCTGTCAGAGACAGCAAAGGACCTGGAAGAGCAGTTAAACGGAATAGACAGTGTCTTGAAAGGAGGATATAAGATGAACATCAACAAAAGCAAAACGAGGATAATGGAATGTAGTCGAATTAAATCGGTTGATGCTGAGGGAATTAGATTAGGAAATGAGACACGTAAAGTAGTAGATGAGTTTTTCTATTTTGGGAGCAAAATAACTGATGATGGTCGAAGTAGACAGGTTATGAAATGTAGACTAGCAGTGGCAAGAAAAGTGTTTCTAAAGAAAAGAAATCTGTTGACACTGAGTATAGATTTAAGTGTCAGTAAGTCTTTTCTGAAAGTACTTGTATGGAGTGTAGCCATGTATGGAAGTGAAACAGGGACGATAACTACTTTAGACAAGAAGAGAATAGAAGCATTTGAAGTTTGGTGCTACAGGAGAATGTTGAAGATTAGATGGGTAGACCACGTAACTAACGAGGAGGTACTGAATCAAATTGGGGAGAATAGGGATTTGTGGCACAACTTGACTAGAAGAAGGGGTCGGTTGGTAGGTCACACGGAGACCTGCATCAAACCAGTCTCTGGACTGAAGACCACAATAACATTTATCTAATAAATACACTGAAGAGGCTGCCTCACTACGTCTGCACTACACTACGCTTGTCTGTATTGCTGTGCAGTAAGGGAACTTTAATAGACAGGTTTGACGTAGAACATACAAAAAGTTCAAAGATGGGGATCACGTTCTGTACTGTCGTGAAATATGGGAGACTGTGTCACGGATATGATACAGGAATTGGGGTAGCAATCATTACAACAAAAAGTCGTTTTTCGTTGCGGCGAAACCTTTTCTTGAAATTTCAGTCACACACTTTCTCATCCGAATGCGACAATATTGTGCTGACACCCATCTACACGAGGACAAATGATCATTGCAATAAAATAATAGAGAGAGCAAAGCTAGCAAGATAAGGTTTAAGTGTTCGTTTTTCCCACGCGTTGTAAGTGGTTCGATGAACCCTCTGCCACGCACATAAGTGAATTGCAGAGTAGTTGTGTAGATGCTGATGAACTTCAACTATCATTTCAAATATAAAACGATCCGTGGACCTGCACCCGTGGACAATCAACGACCAAAATATAAGCTTGCCCACACGAATTTTGGTTCAAATGGCTCTGAGCACTATGGGACTTAACATCTATGGTCATCAGTCCCCTAGCACTTAGAACTACTTAAACCTAACTAACCCAAGGACATCACACACATCCATGCCCGAGGCAGGATTCGAACCTGCGACCGTAGCAGTCGCGCGGTTCCAGACTGAAGCACCTAGAACCGCTCGGCCATAGAGGAAGGCACGAATTTTGGATTTGTTATTCCATATTAATGTCACTCTCAGAAAGTAGGCGTAAAAAAAAGTCACTTAACCGAAACGAAGCTACAGCTGAGTCCGCGATAGTTAACCAAAACAGACGAAGTGATGAAACTCACCAAGAGGTGTTCCGTTTCACTAAGTGCGCGTTGCGCGCATCCTCCGCCAGAGGTAATTGCTTTCGCTTCGTTCTGGCGCTGCGGCTTGCGGTGAGAAATTACCGTAGTAGAGGAAACCCGCAATTACTGTCAATGGTCAACAGAGGTTGCTTCCTCCGATGTAACTTTGTGGCGAATGGCACATTTTCGTAAGTGTATTCATTTACCGTCTCTATTAACAAAAACAAGCGCATGAAAAGCTCCAAACTGTCTTGAGAGCCAGGCTAAGCTTTCTCAAACATTAAAACTCAGAAAGCTCGCTAAACATCATTGCTGAGAAATTACAGTATAAAATGTGACGATATGATTACAAAGACATAAGTGAGTACTTCGTAAATGTAAATTTACCGACGATGCGCGTAGCTACATTGTCTCACAACTATCTCGAAGAGTGGATCCGTAGTTTTTGTTGCGATGTACCCTGCGTGAATCCTAAATGTATACGACAATTGTCCAAGTGATGATTCCATTATCGCAAAGCCCTGTCAAGAAGGATTGATGTGATCTTCCGAATGTTTCTTAATCCCGTCAACGTCAATGAAAGTGAACGGTTGTAAACGTCACACTAGACAAAATTCAAAAGGGAAAGGCTATTTACAAAATTGGTGTGAGGGTCGGACATTTGTGAAATTTGTAGTCTGCTTCGAAAATGCGACCCATAGTTAAATCTGCCAGGCAACGATTTAGCTATTCCAAGGGGCTAAGAATTTTAGTTCAGGAAATTGCTGTGTTTACGTAAGTGTGATACAAGACACAATCACAGCATAGGTTTAATTTCTTTCCAAAGCTACACTCCTGGAAATGGAAAAAAGAACACATTGACACCGGTGTGTCAGACCCACCATACTTGCTCCGGACACTGCGAGAGGGCTGTACAAGCAATGATCACACGCACGGCACAGCGGACACACCAGGAACCGCGGTGTTGGCCGTCGAATGGCGCTAGCTGCGCAGCATTTGTGCACCGCCGCCGTCAGTGTCAGTCAGTCTGCCGTGGCATACGGAGCTCCATCGCAGTCTTTAACACTGGTAGCATGCCGCGACAGCGTGGACGTGAACCGTATGTGCAGTTGACGGACTTTGAGCGAGGGCGTATAGTGGGCATGCGGGAGGCCGGGTGGACGTACCGCCGAATTGCTCAACACGTGGGGCGTAAGGTCTCCACAGTACATCGATGTTGTCGCCAGTGGTCGGCGGAAGGTGCACGTGCCCGTCGACCTGGGACCGGACCGCAGCGACGCACGGATGCACGCCAAGACCGTAGGATCCTACGCAGTGCCGTAGGGGACCGCACCGCCACTTCCCAGCAAATTAGGGACACTGTTGCTCCTGGGGTATCGGCGAGGACCATTCGCAACCGTCTCCATGAAGCTGGGCTACGGTCCCGCACACCGTTAGGCCGTCTTCCGCTCACGCCCCAACATCGTGCAGCCCGCCTCCAGTGGTGTCGCGACAGGCGTGAATGGAGGGACGAATGGAGACGTGTCGTCTTCAGCGATGAGAGTCGCTTCTGCCTTGGTGCCAATGATGGTCGTATGCGTGTTTGGCGCCGTGCAGGTGAGCGCCACAATCAGGACTGCATACGACCGAGGCACACAGGGCCAACACCCGGCATCATGGTGTGGGGAGCGATCTCCTACACTGGCCGTACACCACTGGTGATCGTCGAGGGGACACTGAATAGTGCACGGTACATCCAAACCGTCATCGAACCCATCGTTCTACCATTCCTAGACCGGCAAGGGAACTTGCTGTTCCAACAGGACAATGCACGTCCGCATGTATCCCGTGCCACCCAACGTGCTCTAGAAGGTGTAAGTCAACTACCCTGGCCAGCAAGATCTCCGGATCTGTCCCCCATTGAGCATGTTTGGGGCTGCGAAAGGTGGATATACACTGTACTAGTGCCGACATTGTGCATGCTCTGTTGCCTGTGTCTATGTGCCTGTGGTTCTGTCAGTGTGATCATGTGATGTATCTGACCCCAGGAATGTGTCAATAAAGTTTCCCCTTCCTGGGACAATGAATTCACGGTGTTTTTATTTCAATTTCCAGGAGTGTAGAAGGACCACGGTTCAAATCCGCGTACGGTCATCCAGCCTTAGGTTTTCCGTTATTTTCCTAAATCGCTCCAGGAAAATGCCAGGATATTCCTCTGGAAGGGCACGGTGCTCTTTTCCCATCCTTGAAACATTCAGTCTCTAACAACCTCGACGTCGACGGAACGTGTCTGATTTTGTTCGTCTACCATTGCGACCAAAAACTTGAACAGCTCAACGCGTTGGAATTAATGTTTGCCAATTATTACGTCCGACTGGTTGTCTTATTCATCTCTACACCTCAGAATCTTTGAACTTATGTTTTAAGTTTTCTGATCTTTTACTTTAGGTCAAGTTTGGATGCTTTTTCTATGAGCTCCGCAATTAACTATTTAATAAAAAAATGGCTCTGAGCACTATGGGACTCAACATCTTAGGTCATAAGTCCCCTAGAACTTAGAACTACTT